>NC_047108.1:52967013-53285607 GCF_902500255.1 Thalassophryne amazonica | reverse complement strand
ATGGTGTTACCAGCTTAGATTTTTGTAATATAAAAGTCTTCATGTGTGTCCTACATGGAATTATATGTTTTAATATTTGGTCCGCTCATGGTGACGTATGTACAGGATGCATGTGCAGGACAGTGACAAAAGGGTTGTACACCAAATCAGTGGAAAGCTTTGTCTTGTGATGGCACCAGGGTTCTATAAATGCTGAACCTAACTGGTTCTTGAACTAGAGGATTCTTTTGTCCTTTTCCCATTCCTGTGGAAATGAGCTTACAATGTCTCAACACGGTTGGTGCGGCAGCTGAAATTCAACACTGGCTGCTGCAGTGGCTTCTCAACTCACCAGATAATGAGAGTCAGTCAGCAAATCTGATTGGTAGTTTGCTGTGGGCTCATGGTCAGCAATGGTGCCAGATGAATACATGTGGATGAAAGCCTTTTCACTGGTGCTTGCAGATGTGCCAGTTGCATGATGTGGCCATGTGCCCGTGCCCACCTCAGCATCTCCTTCAAACTTGGTTGAATCATTTAACCATGTAGTTGTGTCATTTTCTTCTGCTATGTCTGAAGAAACAGACTGTTTATCAAGCCTGGCAGCCAAATCTGATGAAAGGGTCACTTCAGTGGAGCTTAAGTTAAAGAACGAACTCAACACACCGCCAGACAGTTGGTCAGAGTCATTGTGGCCACTTGTGTTGCTAGAAACTGAAGTTTTTGGAGTTCTATCAACAGTATTGTTGACTTCAGGCTCCATTTGCAGACCATCACCAACTTTATCATTCTCTGCAAGGAGTGTGGTGGTGCCATCACTTTCCTCCAATGCTGCTGTTCCATCAGTGAGGATCCCAGCTGAGGTAGGGACATCTATGTGTATGGGTGTGGGCCGGGTGACATAAGGGGATGTCCTGGCCAGGGTAAGAGGTGAGGTAGATAATCCATTAGAGGTGATGCTAGCTGTGATGGGGGCAGCTGACGTGATGGGAGCACGTGCCTCAGTGGGTGCCAGCTGTGTTGTTTTCGTAGTAGCAGCCAGGACGGTTGGAGGTAAAGGAGTCAGTTTTGAGGAGGGTATTGAGACGGTGGGGGCTGAGGTTATGAACTTGATGGAAGAGCACAAAATGGACGATTAAGGAGAGTACAAAAAAGGCAGGAGGAAGACAAAATTAGAATATGGACACACAACAGGAAGCGAACAAAATGATGGTTTTAGAATATGTTCCAAGGAGAAAACAGAACTGAAAACACAAAATGGAATAAAATACTCGCCTCACTCAACTACAGCACAGTACACAATACACACAATGGACAAAATAGAGTAAGAGCTTTGAACTGAGAAATCCATCTATACTTCAAAACACCCTGTATCACAAGGATCAGAAGGCCTCTCTTTTTAGATTTTAGAATGCACTCACGTTTTTGTTGTAGATGGTGACTCCTTGGTTGCAGGTTTGTTGATGTGTGCAGACATGCTGGTGAACACACCAGTTACAGCCCCAGCGACTGCTAATGCAGCCTTGACATCTGTTACAACATAGACGTAAGAATTTTGCAAATAATGTTTACAATCACTGGCTTGACAATTGTTTCATAAATGTTTGAGAGGGTGGACATTTCATTTCAATCACATACTGAATTCACTCATTTGATTGGTTTACAGCTATGGTCAGTTTACATACACTCATCCTGGTCATGAATGATGAGTTTGAAGTACAGCTTGCTAAGGGACATTTAACCAAATATTAATGGGGATGTATGTATATATTTGAGCCTATATTTATATTTTTGACCCTTTGTGGATTAGAGAAGATTCAAAATAAATTCAAACTTGTGCACCAAAGGAGATGTGTTCCTATCTGCAATGTTTTTTCATGGAGTTTTGTCCAAACAAGTAGCAGCTTCAGCCCAAGAAACACACCTGGATACTTTAATACTTAAATCAGTATTGCTCTGGGCTTGAGTTTTACAACAGTTCCGCCCTGTTTAATTAATAAACTATGTAAAAATAAGTTTACTTAATTTAAATTTTCTGCATAACTACATAACTAAGGGCCCTTCGCACATAGTGTGAAGTTTGGACGAAGTGCACACTTAGTGCGCATGATGCAGGAATCGCGTGCAAACCGTGTAATGTCGTCCCTGTAACCAACACCTCGTACACCTGTTGCTACAACTATTTGCGCACATAAGCACCTGAAAGAGAGAGTATGCGCTGTGTGAACCCATTGCACCCTCTCACGGTAAGTGCCGGCCAAATTCCAGGTGACACACATGAATACCTATCACCGCTTGAGTGACACTTAAAAAATGTGTGGCCAGTCGCACTCTTGGCACGACAACAGACTGCAGACAATCACTGTCGTACTGCTGTGAAATTTGTCTAGGTTCCCCACGAGTGTGACTTTGTAAACACACACACTAACACATGGTTGTGTGCACTCCACTCACGGGAGGCGTGGCTTCCAACAGAAGCGGCTGAGGTGATCTGTCATTCTGGACATTCCAGCTGGTCAACACCGACTGTGTTTGGATAGTTATGGACTAACAACTGTCCACTGTGAGGCGCGTGTGTCTGATTACTGTATTTACGTGGACATAAATAAAACCATATGTCGCTGTGGTGGCGACAAGCTACCGCAAGCGAACGTGCTCACGGAGAGGACACTGACAGCACCCCCAGGTTGATGTCTAATGTCAAAGCGCAAGCATTACTGAGTCTGTCTGGAGTTCTGGACTTAAAATCAGGTCAGTTAGGGTTCTGGCAGCCATAAATATGAAAATGATTATGGCTCTTTGTGTGTAGATGTGATCTTCATACAGTCATTCATGCTTTTATCAGCTCCATACTTGATTACTGTAATGCTGTAATTACTGTAATGATTACTTGATTACTGTAATTGTTTAATCAGACCAGAGAATTTTGTTTCCCATGGTCTGAGAGTCCTTCAGGTGCGTTTTGCAAACTCTAGGCGGGCTGTCATGTGCCTTTTACTAAGATGTGGCTTAGATGCACAAGGTCTCACAAATAACTGGAACTGAAGAAATCAAACATTAGTTTTCAAAAGTTGCCAATTTTGGAAATTCAAAATAGCAGCCAGAACAACGTTTGGAAAAAAGGAAACATTGTTTTTTTTAGATACCTCATTTGATAAGCTTTCAAAAAAATGTATAGTTCAAATTCCCAATCTCCAAATTTCCAGATTTTCCTCTTCCTTTCAGTTTAGTTACTGACACTAAAACTGCACTTTCCACTGACTTTCATACAAGCTGACCTACAGCAGAAAATGTCCTTGCACTGCTTCGAGGACAAAGGGCTAATGGCAGATTTAGAAATTGAAAAAAAAAACAAAAAAAAAACGGAGGCATTGAATTATCTTTACTTACGGTCTGCGTCCAGACAGCTGCTGAACCAAGGTACAATTGTAGAAGGTAAATTCTGTTTCTGCGACTGTCACATTTAGGAAACGCAGCGACAGGGTCACCATCACAAAGTCTGCAAAAAGGCAGTATGTCATAAGTGAATACTATTTTAGCAGCCAGCTAAAAAATTGCATTTTTGAGAGTTTTTTAAAAAGCATTTTTAAAACATTATCATATCTTTCTAGTTCTCCCTTATAACCCATACATATTAAGCATTCCTGAATTTCAAACACTATTCTGTAATGTTCTGAGCACATACGGCTGATGGCTGACAGTTGATGAAAAAGGCGTATTGCCATTTCAATTTGGCATTTCAATATGATAAATGCATGGCTTTATAATACTACCTCCCTAGTTATCAATGCTTAATGAGTAATTAACACTGTGAAGCATATATCAACAGATTTATTTCACAATGCAAGTAAAGTATAAAACAAACTGGTGGTATTGCAAGGTGATGCAGCAACTTTCATGTTGCAAATCAAAATTCTGAAAGAGTCACTCCAATGCATTCTTTCATTTTCTGTACCTGCTTCTTCCAATTAAGGGTCACTGTGGGTGGGGTGGGGGGCACTGAAGTCTGTCACAGCAGTAATTTATACAGCACAAAATCACAAGTCATCTCAAACCACTATACATGAGCAAGGTCTGGATGTTACCCATTTCATATGCAAATGTCTGAGCAACAACAGGAATGAAAAACTCTGCCTTTATTGATTAAAGGAAGAAACCATAAGCAGACCAGACTTGATGGGGTGACCACACTCAAAAACCTGATTCATTGGATGAACTTAATTCAATTATGAGTAGGATTTCCATCTACACTCAAAAAACTGGCTCATTGGATTGGATTTCCATCTAATAAATATATGTAGTCTCAACTAAATTAATTAAATTAAATTATAATTACAGACCCTGGAGCGGGTCTGTAATCAACCGCTTCTGTAACAGCTCCGCTTTGAAGCTTGTACCATTAAAGCAGTGCTCCGACCTGCTGCTTCATTGGTTCATTGCTTCGCTGCTTTTCAGAAGCAGCAAGTCCGCTTCTTAACCCCTCTCAAAGCCATGTAAAGATGTCAATCATGAGTCACTTTTGTGTGGATTAGAGTCACTAACTGGGACTCTTTTCTTGTTGTGGGAAAGAAACGAGAATCGTCCTCCATTCCGTTTGCACAGCTTCAAATGCTGCGTCACTCTCTGCTGAGTCAAGTTAGAGTCCAGTTGGAATTAATAACTTCAAAGCAAATCACCGCTTTAAATCAAATTACACCTCTTTCCAAACATTGTAAAACAAACAAACTACAATCGACCAAAACGCTTTTTTCCTCCCAAAATGAGACGTCCTGCGTTCTTTATGAATTACATTGATGTTGACGTGCAGTGCAGCTGAGCTCAGCTCAGAGGTATGCAGTGACATTCATGCCTTCAATGTCTGAAAGGAAATGCTTTTGACAAAAACTACAGATTTTATTTATTTCTATTTATGTCCAGGGATCAAGGATCCACCATGTAGATTTCATTTATGTCCAGAGATGAACAATCCAGTGAACAATTTCATATTTATTTACTTGAAGACTCAATAAAATGTTGCTGACATAGAAAACCTGTAAAGACTACTTTTAGTACACAGAAAATTCACAAGAGGTATCGATAAGGGAATCGATAAGGAATCCCTATTCATACCAAACAATCACAAATATTTTGCTGATCAATATATCAGTTCATCAATCTAGCCTTCGTGGTTGCTGAGATAAACCCAAAAGAAATGTGTTTTTAGGACCAAGTTCTCCTTGACCTACACCTTTGACCAAACTACTCCAAAGTCTAATCGCCTTTAGATATCTATCCAAGTAATATTCAGGGCTGTGAAATGAAAATTGTGAAATCCGAGGAAAATTCGCAGGGGGTAGATTGTAGAATATTAAAAAAATCAGGGTAAAATATCAATAACATACCTAATAATAAAAAGCCACGCATTCTTGTGTAAATTCCTGTAAATCCACACAAAGCCACAATGTCTTTTTTCCCATGAAAAAAGTCTACATTAATAAAAACTAATTTACATTGTTGTGTAAATTCATGTAGCCTAAATTCATTCAAAGCCACAATGTCTTTTTTCAATCAAAGAAAGTCTAGATTAATGAAAAAAGGCACATAATCTTTTCTGAAATCCTGTTTGAATAGCACAATGTTTATTTTCCAGAGAGAGAAAAAAATTCTTACCAGTTCGCTTTTCCCGTTTATCTTTCAGGTGTGTTGATGAAGCTAGCAACAATTCCACGGATTCTTGTCCTTATCAGACTTTTTCAAACCGCCTTTCTCGCCATCTTCGCTCTGTCTTATGTCGCTCCATGATGCAGACATGCTGCAAAATTCTTCTTTTAAAAACTTGAAAGTTCTAAAAGTTTGCGATGTCCACATGCTACGTTCAGCTAGCTTCGCACAGGAGCCACACAGCGTCACCGCAGCAACCAACCAGTCCCGCTTTACGACAACTGTCATAACAGCCAGGCTTTGAGTGGCATTTATTTTCCTAGAAACTCCGCAGATCCGAGGAAACTGATTTGTATGTGTAACACACAGATCAGTGTCCACGGACTTATAAAACTTGCATGATGTCGTAAAAAAAGAGAATGCTTTGCGATAAACATTTTAAAAACTCAGTAACGATCACAATTAAAGAGTATAACACTGACACTCCCGCACCCCTCCCATGATGAAATCCGCGGAATTCCGCGGATCCGCGGAGTTTTCACAGCCCTGAATATTGCCATTAAATTTGAAGGAAATGTGCCCAGTTGTTTTTGGGTTATCTTGTCTACAGGTATACACATGGCAAAATACCCTGCTATTGCTCCTTCAGCAATGTGCAGTATACGTAAGAATTAAATATTTGCGTTCCAGTAAAATAGGCCACATTAGTAAAGGTCCTATCTCACTGGGCTGCAACAGCCTGCGAACAGCAATTGTGATGGAAATCACTTGATTTCACATGATATTCGCTGGGTGACGCATTTCCCTCACTTCACTCGCAGGGCATCGCCAGCATTGCACCAGGATCTTGAATTTTTCAAAGTTTGCAAGGCAGCAAGGATTCTCCCAGTATGCTCCAAGAGCCATCGGTGGTGTTGTGCTACCCTTTGAATGTATTCAATGCGACTCCTAACATGAGAGATTCATGAGAGAACTGGGGGGGCGCACATGCACGAGGTGCAGGGGAGTACTCCACAATAGTTGAGATGATCTGAGATGAACAGCCACTTGGAAGTGGCCTAGCTGCTGCCAGTCTGACCACAGCTGCAGGACAGCGGGTCTTATGGAAGTAAAACATCCTTTCACAGCCTCTTGCAGTTACATAATTGAACAAGTTGACATCATGACTGTGATTTTATTGCTAGTGCAACTCTGTGCACACATGAAACAAAGTATTCCTGCATGTAAGACTTGCAACATTTCAGACAATATACTGTGATGGTACAGTATGCATCAGTGTTGGCCAAACTGCATAATACTCACCATCTCCATGGCCAATTGGAGGAAGATTGCTTGCATCAGGGGTAGAGCATCTCACACCAGTGGTTATGAGTGAGGCAGGAGTCTCTGTGTCCTGGAAGAAGCAGGAGTAAGCCTCTCCTTCTCCAAGACTGGGGAGACCCGCTATTGACAGGCTGATCTGACAAAGTTAGACCCACAGGAAGAGGCATTAAGATAAATGTAAAAGTAAAGACTGAAAAGTAAACAGCATTAGCAACACAGTGCCACCTATCAGATCTTGTCCTCCTGACAATTACAAGTATATCCTGCTAGTTTATCTGCTGTTATTTTTTAAAAAACCCTATACTGATTTTATGACACCGCTTGAAAGGTCTTTCAGTCCCCCCAACCCACACATTTTTATTTTGATAAAACACACAAAAGAACCCCGCCAACACACATCACAAGTCAAGTGATTCAGAAAGATAAATCTGATATTACATGCTGATGAGCCATTTGAAAATATGTTAATGTAGCGCGAACTGTCCTTGAGCAAATGTGGAGATGTCTGCAGTTCTACTTGATGTTGACATGTCATGGACTTATGTCCTTTTTAAATGTGCTAAGAGAGTCTGAGGAGAGAAAGGAACTAACTGCCTGCAGCCAATTTTTTTTCTTTTCTTTCCTCCTTTGACCGCGAGATGCGCGCGCACGAACGAACCGATGTCTGGAGTTCTACTTGATGTTGACATGTCCTGTATCAGGACTTATGTCCTTTTTTGTCCTTTTTTTAACTGTGATGTGAGAGTTTGAGCAGAGAACAAGGAACTAATGTCTGCAGCCAGACTTTTTTTTTTCTTTTAATTGTTCACATGTGCGAGCGTGAACGAACGTCCATGAGTGGACTAGAGATGTCCGGACATTTTACTGGATATTTCTGGCAATCAGACTGCATTTTTTTTCTGTGGTCTTTTTTTTTGGGAGGTGTAGTTTTTACTGCATTAAGTACACGGTATAAAAACAATCCTGCGTGATTTATACTGCGGGAACAATGGAACACAGCAGGAATCATAAAATGGCTTCGAGTCACGCCGGGTAACGCCTCTTTGCCCCGAGTTACGCCTCTTTGCCCCGACTTGCGCTGGAACCACTTCCTTTTTGCGTCGAGCACAGGATGCCAAAAAAAATTAAACAGGTTTAATTTTTTGGTGCCCGACTTGCTTCCTCCTTTGCGCCCCTCACGCTGTTGTGGCGCCGAGCTGCATTGTCTCGGCACTGAGTTGCTTCCACGCTGCGTCATCATAATGACGCACGGCGCAACTGGGAGCAACTGGGAGCACCCCCGGTGTGAAAGGGGCTTAAGAGTTGCAGTTACTGTGAAAAAGAAATTGTTTCACTTTTGTTGTATAGATACCCATTTCATTAAAAATTAAATATTTTACATAAAATTCAAATATACACAATATCTAAAACAAGCTTGTGAAACAATTCAAAATGTGATTCTTTGGTGTTATTTGGTCATAACTCTAATTTTGTGTTTATTTTGTATTTCATCAAATCAGGAGTAAAATATGAACATTTATAGTGTCACAAATTATTCAAAGATCCTTCAATAAGAGGCATATGAATAGGGAGTAAAGGTACATTTTTGTTTGTTTTTTTGCATTTTTCATTTTCCCCATTTCCATTTGCATTACATCGTTTTTTTCCCCTCTGCTGATGTTGTAGTGATTGAGGCTCTGGATACTGAGACAATGTTGCTTCTGGTTAAAACTCCATAACCATTGGCCCTGCAGAGACCCTCTCTGGCACTCCCTGCGCTGACCACACCTAGAAAACCACAGAGACGGGTTGAGCAAAAACACACACAAGGAAGAATGAAATTGCCCAAGCCCTGTGTTTTTAACCAAACATATTGAACTCACCGTCCCTCCAGCACACACCACCCACAGTAGGGGTCTCTGGCTGACAGACAGGACTGACAGTCGAGGTGGTCACCACACTCTGCCACCGGGCGCTTCTCCACCTGACAATGATTCAGAAATTTCTTTGATTTCAGATTTGGGTTGTGCTCTGACATGCACTGTCAACCGTGGGACCTTGTATGTAGACAGGTGTGTGTCTTTCCAAATCATGTCCAATCAACTGAATTTACCCCAGGTGGACTCCAATTAAGCTGTAGAAACATCTCAAGAATGATCAGTAGAAACAGAAGGCACCTGGGCTCAATTTTGAGCTTCATGGCAAAGGCTGTGAATACTTATGTACGTGTGATTCCTTAGGTGTGTTCTTTTTAATAAATTACCAAAAAAAAAAAAAAAATCATATTGTCATTATGGGGTATTGTGTGTAGAATTTTTAGGGAAAAAAGAATTTCATCCATTTTGAAATGAGGCTGCAGCAATAACAAAATGTGGAAAAAGTGAAACCCCATGAATACTTTCTGGAAGCACTGTACATTACCAAAAATTAAAACAAAAACAAAACAACAAAAAAAAACAATAAATTCACAACTTACATAAACAATTCATATTTTCACAACCTAAGGTGAGGACATTTTTACATGCATCAGTGTTTCAATTTTTTTTTTTTTTTCAACCACAAGGTTATGAATTTTCACCAATATTCCAAAGCCCATTTGGTGACATCCGTCAGAAGATAATGCTGATTGTAAAAGTGGTTGCATCGGAGGGATCAAATGCCACAGCCATTCAGCCATAGTTTTCAATCTAGGCCTTTCAGCCACACCTGTTTCCTTGAATCTTTTGATAATGCCATGGAACTTGAAATATCCAAAATACTCTCAAAGACTCAATGATCAATGTTAATGTTGTAATTTGTTCCTGACATACAGTGCTGAGCAAAAATTAATTTGCTTTAACTGTTGGGCGTAACTTATTCATAAATCAAACTTAAATATCTTAGGCTCCAAAAGTATGTATATAGGAGTGAAAAGGCTATTTATATTGCTTTTGCTACGCAATGAAGACATTTTGGGCTTGAGATCAAAATATGAATATGAGAAGAAAGTTTAGAATTTCAGCTTTTCTTTCCCGGTATTTACATCTAAGTGCGATAAACAACATTTAACCAGTATATTCCCATTGAGATCAAGATCTCTTTAACAAGGGAGAACTGGACAATTATAAAGTTTCCAAATCACCTAACCTGCATGTCTTTGCATGTGGGAGGAGACCAGATCACCCAGAGGAACCCCACATGAAAGGCCTTTCTCCACACAGAAAGGTCACAGGTGGGAATCAATCTAATGACCGTCTTGCTGTAAGGCAACAGTGCTAACCACTAAGCCACCATGCTGCCCAGCAGAATATAGCACCTTGTGTATCAGTCCATCCAATCTGTGTGTGAGAAAAAGCACTGTAACATGTAAGGCTAATGTTAAATATCACAATATCTGGTTCAATATCTCTTGCTTGCAATATATGCATCAATGCTGCAAGTTAGTGACATCACCAAATTGTTGGTTTCTTTTGTTCTGCTTTTATTCTTGTAGTTATAGACTACACAAAATAATTATCTTGTGAAAGGAATTATTTTGTGTGAACAACCACATGGTTTTACAAGAACAGTGTATATAGTAATTATTAGATCATTATTCACACTTATTTGTCTTTGTGAAATCAAGCACTGGCTGTAAACCTACTAAATTACTAAAGGCCTCTACTGGTGGTTGGCTCTCACTGCGGTATTGCATCACTTCCTGTTCCGGAGCACAGCGGTGTTTTGCTGTATCTGTTAGCTGTTTAATGTTTAGCTGTTTTTAATCTGCACAGTTAGATTGATCTAGTTAACTAGATAACGATTTGTTTCCCAGTGTAATCTTCACGTGCCTTAACTAAAGCACTCCCTCTGCTGAATCACCTCTAAATTATTTACACATTATTCACTTTGCATGTTTTTAGGAATCCGCTAGCTTAGCGCAGCTACTAGCTCTTAGCCGGTTTAGCATGGCGGCTTCTCCTGTCTCTCCCGCACTTCTCTGCTCTGGGTGTGAAATGTTTAGTTATTCCTCGGCCTCCTTTAGCAGTAATGGTACTTGTAATAAGTGTAGCTTATTCGTAGCTTTGGAGGCCAGGCTGGGCGAATTGGAGACTCGGCTCCGCACCTTGGAAAATCTTACAGCTAGCCAGGCCCCTGTAGTCGGTGCGGACCAAGGTAGCTTAGCCGCCGTTAGTTCCCCTCCGGCAGATCCCGAGCAGCCGGGAAAGCAGGCTGACTGGGTGACTGTGAGGAGGAAGCGTAGTTCTAAACAGAAGCCCTGTGTACACCAACAACCCGTTCACATTTCTAACCGTTTTTCTCCACTCGGCAACACATCCGCCGAGGAACAAACTCTGGTTATTGGCAACTCTGTTTTGAGAAATGTGAAGTTAGCGACACCAGCAACCATAGTCAATTGTTTTCCGGGGGCCAGAGCAGGCGACATTGAAGGAAATTTGAAACTGCTGGCTAAGGCTAATCGTAAATTTGGTAAGATTGTAATTCACGTCGGCAGTAATGACACCCGGTTACGCCAATCGGAGGTCACTAAAATTAATATTGAATCGGTGTGTAACTTTGCAAAAACAATGTTGGACTCTGTAGTTTTCTCTAGGGCCCCTCCCCAATCGGACCAGGAGTGATATGTTTAGCCGCATGTTCTCCTTGAATTGCTGGCTGTCTGAGTGGTGTCCAAAAAATGAGGTGGGCTTCATAGATAATTGGCAAAGCTTCTGGGGAAAACCTGGTCTTGTTAGGAGAGACGGCATCCATCCCACTTTGGATGGAGCAGCTCTCATTTCTAGAAATCTGGCCAATTTTCTTAAATCCTCCAAACCGTGACTATCCAGGATTGGGACCAGGAAGCAGAGTTGTAGTCTTACACACCTCTCTGCAGCTTCTCTCCCCCTGCCATCCCCTCATTACCCCATCCCCGTAGAGACGGTGCCTGCTCCCAGACCACCAATAACCAGCAAAAATCTATTTAAGCATAAAAATTCAAAAAGAAAAAATAATATAGCACCTTCAACTCCACCACAGACTAAAACAGTTAAATGTGGTCTATTAAACATTAGATCTCTCTCTTCTAAGTCCCTGTTAGTAAATGATATAATAATTGATCAACATATTGATTTATTCTGCCTTACAGAAACCTGGTTACAGCAGGATGAATATGTTAGTTTAAATGAGTCAACACCCCCGAGTCACACTAACTGTCAGAAAGCTTGTAGCAAGGGCCGAGGCGGAGGATTAGCAGCAATCTTCCACTCCAGCTTATTAATTAATCAAAAACCCAGACAGAGCTTTAATTCATTTGAAAGCTTGACTCTTAGTCTTGTCCATCCAAATTGGAAGTCCCAAAAACCAGTTTTATTTGTTGTTATCTATCGTCCACCTGGTCGTTACTGTGAGTTTCTCTGTGAATTTTCGGACCATTTGTCTGACTTAGTGCTTAGCTCAGATAAGATAATTATAGTGGGCGATTTTAACATCCACACAGATGCTGAGAATGACAGCCTCAACACTGCATTTAATCTATTGTTAGACTCGATTGGCTTTGCTCAAAATGTAAATGAGTCCACCCACCACTTTAATCATACCTTAGATCTTGTTCTGACTTATGGTATGGAAATTGAAGACTTAACAGTATTCCCTGAAAACTCCCTTCTGTCTGATCATTTCTTAATAACATTTACATTTACTCTGATGGACTACCCAGCAGTGGGGAATACGTTTCATTACAGTAGAAGTCTTTCAGAAAGCGCTGTAACTAGGTTTAAGGATATGATTCCTTCTTTATGTTCTCCAATGCCATATACCAACACAGTGCAGAGTAGCTACCTAAACTCTGTCAGTGAGATAGATTATCTCGTCAATAGTTTTATATCCTCTTTGAGGACAACTTTGGATGCTGTAGCTCCTCTGAAAAAGAGAACCTTAAATCAGAAGTGCCTGACTCCATGGTATAACTCACAAACTCGCAGCTTAAAGCAGATAACCCGTAAGTTGGAGAGGAAATGGCGTCTCACTAATTTAGAAGATCTTCACTTAGCCTGGAAAAAGAGTCTGTTGCTCTATAAAAAAGCCCTCCGTAAAGCTAGGACATCTTACTACTCATCACTAATTGAAGAAAATAAGAACAACCCCAGGTTTCTTTTCAGCACTATAGCCAGGCTGACAAAGAGTCAGAGCTCTATTGAGCCGAGTATTCCTTTAACTTTAACTAGTAATGACTTCATGACTTTCTTTGCTAATAAAATTTTAACTATTACTATTACTATGATTTTAACTATCATAACCATCCCAAAGACATATTGTTCTCTTTGGCTGCTTTCAGTGATGCCGGCATTTGGTTAGACTCTTTCTCTCCGATTGTTCTGTCTGAGTTATTTTCATTAGTTACTTCCTCCAAACCATCAACATGTCTATTAGACCCCATTCCTATCAGGCTGCTCAAGGAAGCCCTACCATTAATTAATGCTTCGGTCTTAAATATGATCAATCTGTCTTTATTAGTTGGCTATGTACCACAGGCTTTTAAGGTGGCAGTAATTAAACCATTACTTAAAAAGCCATCACTTGACCCAGCTATCTTAGCTAATTATAGGCCAATCTCCAACCTTCCTTTTCTCTCAAAAATTCTTGAAAGGGTAGTTGTAAAACAGCTAACTGATCATCTGCAGAGGAATGGTCTATTTGAAGAGTTTCAGTCAGGGTTTAGAATTCATCATAGTACAGAAACAGCATTAGTGAAGGTTACAAATGATCTTCTTATGGCCTCAGACAGTGGACTCATCTCTGTACTTGTTCTGTTAGACCTTAGTGCTGCTTTTGATACTGTTGACCATAATATTTTATTACAGAGATTAGAGCATGCTATAGGTATTAAAGGCACTGCGCTGCAGTGGTTTGAATCATATTTGTCTAATAGATTACAATTTGTTCATGTAAATGGGGAATCTTCTTCACAGACTAAGGTTAATTATGGAGTTCCACAAGGTTCTGTGCTAGGACCAATTTTATTCACTTTATACATGCTTCCCTTAGGCAGTATTATTAGACAGCATTGCTTAAATTTTCACTGTTACACAGATGATACCCAGCTTTATCTATCCATGAAGCCAGAGGGGACACACCAATTAGCTAAACTTCAGGATTGTCTTACAGACATAAGGACATGGATGACCTCTAATTTCCTGCTTTTAAACTCAGATAAAACTGAAGTTATTGCACTTGGCCCCACAAATCTTAGAAACATGGTGTCTAACCAGATCCTTACTCTGGATGGCATTACCCTGACCTCTAGTAATACTGTGAGAAATCTTGGAGTCATTTTTGATCAGGATATGTCATTCAATGCGCATATTAAACAAATATGTAGGACTGCTTTTTTGCATTTGTGCAATATCTCTAAAATTAGAAAGGTCTTGTCTCAGAGTGATGCTAAAAAACTAATTCATGCATTTATTTCCTCTAGGCTGGACTACTGTAATTAATTATTATCAGGTTGTCCTAAAAGTTCCCTGAAAAGCCTTCAGTTAATTCAAAATGCTGCAGCTAGAGTACTGACAGGGACTAGAAGGAGAGAGCATATTTCACCCATATTGGCTTCTCTTCATTGGCTTTCTGTTAATTCTAGAATAGAATTTAAAATTCTTCTTCTTACTTATAAGGTTTTGAATAAACAGGTCCCATCTTATCTTAGGGACCTCTTAGTACCGTATCACCCCAATAGAGCGCTTCGCTCTCAGACTGCAGGCTTACTTGTAGTTTCTAGGGTTTTTAAGAGTAGAATGGGAGGCAGAGCCTTCAGCTTTCAGGCTCCTCTCCTCTGGAACCAGCTCCCAATTCCGATCAGGGAGACAGACACCCTCTCTACTTTTAAGATTAGGCTTAAAACTTTCCTTTTTGCTAAAGCTTATAGTTAGGGCTGGATCAGGTGACCCTGAACCATCCCTTAGTTATGCTGCTATAGACTTAGACTGCTGGGAGGTTCCCATGATGCACTGTGTGTTTCTTTCTCTTTTTGCTCTGTATGCACCTCTGCATTTAATCATTAGTGATTGATCTCTGCTCCCCTCCACAGCATGTCTTTTTCCTGATTCTCTCCCTCAGCCCCAACCAGTCCCAGCAGAAGACTGCCCCTCCCTGAGCCTGGTTCTGCTGGAGGTTTCTTCCTGTTAAAAGGGAGTTTTTCCTTCCCACTGTCGCCAAGTGCTTGCTCACAGGGGGTCGGTTTGACCGTTGGGGTTTTTCTGTAATTATTGTATGGCTTTGCCTTGCAATATAAAGCGCCTTGGGACAACTGTTTGTTGTGATTTGGCGCTATATAAATAAAATTGATTTGATTTTGATTTAAATAATCTGAATGGAAATAATATTCACTGAAAGAATGTTTTTTTTTTAACTGAAAAGTAACATTTGGGAATTTTTCTCCAACACCGCCGGTGGAGGGAAGCAATACAATGGTGCAAGTACTTGCGTTGCACTACTGTGTTGTTGGGAATGTTTGCCTCCCAACAAAAACATCCCTGGTTTAAAACCACAAGTGCCTCATTCTACTTTTGCATTTGGTGTTGCACCAGGAAGAGAATCAGATGTAAAACTTGTGGCAACACTGAAAAAAACAGAGGCCAAAAGACATTAGTATGCCTATGAAGAAAAATAAATACTTCTGAATACTTTGTGCATGGTCCTGTATATTTTGGTCAGTCATGGACATGAACTATACTTGCTTCTAAAGCACTTTCTTTTTTTTGGATGTTTTGATGTGATGACATGTTGCAGGCTGCAAATCCAAAATAATTTTACATTTGCAAAAATGTTAATAAAATAAAACAATGGTCTTTATTTTACTGAAATACATACTTTTTCAACTCTATTTATAAATCAATATTTACCTCCGCCAACAAAGTTGGAGGGGTTGTGTTTTTGCTCGTTTGTTTTTTTTTTTGAACAGCCTGGAGTCCACAATTTTTTACATATTGTATATAGGCAAGAACTGATTCAATTTTGAAGATCATAGGTCAAAGGTAACAGTCATGAAAATCTTGGAAACTGGAAAAATCCCCATCTTTATGGCCCCTTCACACATAACACAAAAACGGGCGACAGAAGCAGGAACCGACCAAAAAGAGCAAAAAACAAAAAACAAAAAATAAATAAATTGGCGAACGGTGAAAAATTCCACCTGCTGTCAGGATGGTCACACGGTCGGACAGACTTGAATGACACTGTGTCGATGGTTTCATGCACACCCGTGTGCGCGTGCACAAACACAGTGCGAGGATGTACATTGTGCTCAGACAGCAGCAGCAGCGATTACATGCTGGACATATTACTGATGCTGTGCATGAATCAACGGAAATGCGTAAAGCACAATATAATGTGTGTGCACAGAACTTCATAGGAACAATGAATGTAATGTTTAAAAGTAAGACAATCATGTTACTGGCCGTCATTCTGTTCTCACAAAAACACACACACAAACACACACACAAAACACAATCACACTTTTAGTCTTTAATTCGGAAAATGCAAGAATTTTCCTCCTCCTGGATGTACACCAGGAAGTACTCAACTGACATGGATGACTCTTTCTTACTTTTTTTTTTTTACATGAATGACCTGATGCGCTGATACCATGAACACATCAGCCGGATCCATGTTTCCCTCTGCCACCAGCGCGCACTGGTCACTAGCACACTGGTCACCAGCGCACACTGAAGCGCTGGTGAGCGCGTTTCAAAGGTGATTACCATACAAGGAGAGCCCGCTGATGCACATGCCTCGCGGTGGCACCTTGTTAGGTGATATTCTGCATGGCACCATATGTGTTCCTCAGCTGTGTAGTGATGACGCGGCAGTCAGATGTACCTCTGATTGCAGCTCATCGCAATGCGTGCTGAGACATGGTTGGGGCAATGCAGTTTGTTTATATTTTTTCCCCATGTTGTCATCATTTGCAGACATGCATGCAGCACCATGCCTTGCACATGGGTGATCGGAGCACATCTTTGGGTTGCGCTGGCGTAGCGGTCAGCTGTGATGTGGAGTGGCGCATGCTGTGGGACTGCAGCAGTGGCCATGGCCAGTGGTCATACCCCTCCCTGCATGATTTTGAATGTCATCCAACCCATGACATGATGACATGTCAATCACAGTCACCTGACAAGGGCATAACTATAGTGTGTGTGTGTGTGTGTGTGTGTGCCATGTCAATCAATACATAATTGACACGCGACATGCCCACCTTCCCACTGCAGCAACGTGTTCACATTGATGGGCTCACGGCTCCAGCCTGTGGCGCAGTTGAGCTGGCCACGCTGATTTTTTCTGTGAGGCTGTCAGTCAGGCTGTCACATGATGGACATTGCAATAGCGTGTCACGTGACGTGCCTGTCTGGACAGCTGGCACACTGGCACTGTGATACGCAGGTGGGCTGGGTTCTTAAATTCACCTCTGTTGTGGTGGTGTGGGGTTGTGATATGCCATGGTGCACAGCTGTCAGCTGTGCCATTATGGATATGACAGCCATCCAGCTGTGCGCGCTTTGCTGACCACGATCACAATGCAACCTCAACAACACCTTGACTATAGGCTCCTGGTGCGTGTGTGTGGGGGGGGGGGCGACACACTCACACACCATTTGTGTGTGGGGGAGCACCACACACTTGCATACCATTTTTTGTCTGGGGGGCACACGCACACTCGCATACCAATAGTGTTGTGGGGGGGAAGGCACACCCAATGGCATTTGTGTTGCTTGGTAACACACTCGTGGGACACTAGAAAATGTCAGGACATTCGCACATCCAGCTCGAAAGTAGTCACCTGTTCTCTATTTTCATGCTGGCAGCGCAAAAAGCAAATGGACTGCATTTATATAGTGCTTTTCCATCTGCATCAGACACTCAATGCACTTTACACATCAATGCCTCACATTCACCCCGATGTGAGGGTGCTGCCATACAAGGCACTCGATTACTACACACCAGGGGCAATAGGGGACTAAAGACCTTGCCCAAGGGCCCTTAGTGATTTTCCAGTCAGGCTGGGATTTGAACTGAGGATCTTCTGGTCTCGAGCCCAATGCCTTAACCACTAGACCATCACCTCCCCAAATGGCCTCACCTTTTCTAAGTCCCCTGCGAGTGGTGGATGTTCATGTGAGTCAAATGACCATCATCCAGCATTCAATGACATTTGGCTGCTGGTGTAAAGCTGCCTCGATCATGCCATTCGGCCACAGTTCAACATGGCCGATGAGTTCATGCAGCTCCTCCGCCACGGCACAATATGTCCGACCTGCGTACGACACGCCATGCAAATGCTGTGAACACGATCAGATTGCAGTGTGACCTCATCTTACCCGCTGTTTGAATGGGTTTCCGGCACGCGAATATAGCGTGCATGTGCCGTGCCCAAATACATGTGGCAACTGCTGTACAAGGCATTCAAGTGTGGCTTCGATTTCCCATGAGTGCCATTCGAATCCTCCTTCATGTGCCATTCTGCCTCAAGCATGTTATGTGTGAAGAGGCCCTTAAAGTTCAAAGAATTTTCAAAAATTCATAAGGCTGTCAAAAAATATCACATTTCTTTCATATGTGACAGCATTGTGTAGGATAGTATCCTTTATCAATTTACAAAGTTTGATCCGGATCTAACCCAGATTACAGATTTTGTGGCTATTTAATTTTTACTTTGAATACCCCATTTAATGTATATTATACATTACATCTTAATCAAACATGCCTCAATTGAACACAACATTTGATCACATCTAATTTAGCTTATGAAAACCCACTTCTAACAGGACTTTTACCTTGAAAATCTTTTCCAAGGTAAAATTTTGTAGAAATGGAAGATAGTGTTGGCAGAGGTTTGCGCTCTACGAGCGTAGTGCTTTCGTTACCATTTGTATTTCCCAAACTGTCCAACTTTTACGGCTTTAAATTGAGGTTTACACCTTTATTCGGGCTCCATATTTAGATGCTGCTTAATGGTCTGGAATTAATACACTATTCAGAGTACAAGCAAGAATCTTTCCATCACCATTTATCAACATCTAAAGCCAACACAATGGAGGCCACTTTTTCTGATCAATACCATTGTTGTGTATGACCTTCTGCCCCCTGCTGACTGTTGCACCCCTTGCTGTGGGATTAATGACCTTTAACCTCTACAGCCAGCTGGCCTCTCTGTGCCATTTAAGCTGTCTGAGACTTTTTCTTTTTCTGTGAGAGAGACACAGCTTGGGGAAGTGTCAAAGACTGAAAAAAAAACCTGACAAATGATAAATTGTCTAGCAGTGAATGACAATATGTGTTCAGTCTTGTATATGTAGACATCTGGGTGAGTGGTTGAATGGAACGACTTGCAAAACAAGGGGATATAGGTCTTCATCCATTTGTTGAGTACTTGCAGGAAATCTTTCATCTATATGAAGTTTATGTGTTAATCCCATGTATTACACAAAATATATACAGCAGCTACAACAGTAAAATGTGCAGTATCGTTCTTAGACTTACTGTGGTTTTGGTCATAATGTAGATATGTGCTCCATTCTGGTCTAATAAAAGGTCACTGCTAATAGGTGAACTGGGCTGGATTGTAGTTGTTGCATATATCTCTGCCCGTCCATCTTGGCGAATGAATACCTGAAAACAAAACCACACATTACAGACACTGTTGTACCTGAGAATTATCAGTGGATTTCGATAGAAAGAAAACTGTCTAAGTTTTTAAGCACTAGCACAATGGATGTAGCACTTTTCTATTTCACAGGAATAATAAAGGACTTTACCTCACATTTACACATGAACACATGCATACACACACACACACACACACACTGGACAAAAGAAAATATTGATGGACCTTCTTCAAGGACGCATTATTGGTGGTAACGATAGTGAAACAAGTAGTGTTCCATCACCTTCCTCACCCATATGTAATCATCTGCTCAAGATATGATAGTAGTTAACATTTACAGAAAGCATCCAGGCAATGGGAGAGGTTTAACATTTTCATATGATATTCAGCCAGAAACGATTTTTCCATCAGTCAGTCAGTCCACACATCTGCTTGTGCCAAGTTGGCCTTATGCTCTGTTAGCATTATTAGCTTTAACCGCAACTCACTGCAGGACCTATAAGGTTTGGCTCTGTCCATTCATCTGTCATTCCATCATGAATTGTTGTTAATGTGACTACTTCCAAATGACAACAGATGCAGTTGTAATATATTTAATGTATTTGCCACACTTTAAGTTGCACATTTTTCTGTTTTATTAGCTCTTTCATTTGGGATTTTTATGTGTTGTACTTTTTAATTATTTGCATTGATGCTTTAATTATTAACATTTTATTTTTTGTTTAGTGCTTTGATTCCTGAGAAAACCCTCTATAAATAGTTATTATAATTAGCATTATTAATAAGGAACACAATTTTTACACCTGTTGAACTGTTTGTGAATACAAATAATTAATCAGTCAATCTCATGGCAGCAACTCAATGCATTAAGGCATCTCGGCACGATGAAGACAACTTCCTGAAGTTCAAACCGAGCATCAGAATGGGGAACAAAGAGGACTTAAGTGGCTTTGAATGTGGCATGGTTGTTGGTGCCAGACAGGTTGGTCTGAGTGTTTCAGAAACTGCTGATCTAATGGAATTTTCACACACAATTATGTTTAGGATTTACAGAGAATGGTCTGAAAAGAGAAGATATCCAGTGAGCAACAGTTGTGTCAATTAAAATGCCTTGTTGATATCAGAGGTCAGAGGAGAGTGGATGACTGTGTGGTGCTATCATCTCAATACGGACCAACATCTCTGAGGACTGTTTCCAACCTTGTTGAATGTATGTCACGAAGAATTAATGCAGTTCTGAAGGCAAAAGGGGGTTAAACCCGGTGTCACCGACCCAATGATCCCCCCTAAAAATCGGTCCGCCCTGCATTCTCTGCGCATGCTTCAATTCTGAGCGTCAGCAGCGAGTTATGGATTATCACCTTGTTTCTGCTTAAAACTGCACTCCAGTCCTCATCTACCTCAACGACAGATATCTGAAGCTTTTCTACAACAATCATTTCCACATAAATTCAGCATTATTTCATAATAAAAGATGGGGGAGCGATCAGAGCGCCACAGCAGCACGTCTGAGTCTGACTACATCATTTCGGAGCATCAGTAGTGATTCACCAATTGTCCCCTCGTTTCTGCTTAAAAAGGACTCGTTTCTGCTTAAAACTGATTTTAGAATGATTTAAGAGGTTTTACTTTGTCATCTGATGGTGAATAATCACATTATTCCTTTTGATCATCTTGTGTGTAGACAGTCAGACTCAGAGAGTCAGTCTCAGACGCATGTGCAGTGAAGGCACAGTAAAGGCAGGGCGGACCAATTTTTATAGGGGACCGGTCGGTCTGTATTTTGGCATTCTTGGTGCCAGAAAGTTATGTTGGATCCAAAAGGATCCAAAAAGGCTAGCACCAAAGTTATATTGGACTGGTTCCCACTGACCAATAGTGTTAGAGCTTACTGCCAACAGCTAGCCAATCAGAGTGCGGCATACAAAGGTCAGGAACTAGCTGACAGACGCTGGTTGAAAAAATGGCAACAAACATGTCAACAACAGCAGAAAATCGTCTTCCAGCGAGGCTTGCTGAGTTCACAGAGGAGGAACTGGTGGAAATATTGAACTCCAAGGATGCCAAAAACACAAGAAGGTACTCTGAATCAATCATATACTGTTCACAACAAAATAAATAGATCTCATTTACTTGACTCTTTGTTGTTTGCTTAATTTGGGAGGGGGTGGAGAACATAACAATTGATGGATGGCAAGTCGTCCAACATAGAGAAATACTGGATGAAGAAAAGTTATACTGGACGAGGTGTAGCTGAGTCCAATATAACTTTTCTTCATCCAGTATTTCTCTATGTTGGACTCCTTACCATCCATTATTTGTATTTTATATATATGTATATATTTATATATATATAGAGAGAGAGAGAGAGAGAGAGAGATACGTGGATATAGATACATATAGATAAACAGTAATAATCTAACCAGATTGTTTAATAAAATCTTGGAAAGTGAGAGGATGCCTGAGGAGTGGAGACGAAGTGTGCTGGTTCCTATTTTCAAGAACAAGGGTGATGTGCAGAGCTGCAGTAACTACAGAGGCATAAAGCTGATCAGCCACAGCATGAAGTTATGGGAAAGAGTAGTAGAAGCTAGGCTTAGAAAACAGGTGAAGATCTGTGAGCAGCAATATGGTTTCATGCCAAGAAAGAGCACTACAGATGCAATGTTTGCTCTGAGAATACTGCTGGAGAAGTACAGAGAAGGACAGAAAGAGTTACATTGTGTGTTTGTGGACTTAGAAAAAGCTTATGATAGGGTGCCAAGAGAAGAGCTGTGGTATTGTATGAGGAAGTCTGTAGTGGCAGAGAAGTATGTTAGGGTAGTGCAGGACATGCACAAGAATAGTGTGACAGCGGTGAGATGCGCAGTCGGAATGACAGACTCATTCAAGGTGGAGGTGGGATTGCACCAAGAATCAGCTCTGAGTCCTTTCTTGTTTGCAGTGGTGATGGACAGGTTGACGGATGAGATCAGACAGGAGTCCCCATGGACTATGATGTTTGCAGATGACATTGTGATCTGTAGTGAGAGTAGAGAGCAAGTTGAGTCTAGCCTGGAGAGGTGGAGATATGGTTTGGAGAGAAGGGGAATGAAAGTCAGTAGAAGCAAGACTGAGTACATGTGTGTGAATGGGAGGGAGACCAGTGGAACTCGTAGTGCAGTTACAAGGAGCAGAAGTGGTGAAAGTAGATGAGTTTAAATATTTGGAGTCAACTGTTTAAAGTAATGGAGAGTGTGGTAAAGAGGTGAAGAAGAGAGTGCAGGCAGGGTGGAGTGGGAGGAGAAAGGTGGCAGGAGTGATTTGTGACCGAAGAATATCAGCAAGAGTGAAGGGGAAAGTCTACAAGACAGTAGTGAGACCATCTATGTTGTACGGTGGCACTAACAAAAAGACGGGAGGCAGAGCTGGAGGTGGCAGAGCTGAAGATGTTGAGATTCTCTTTGGGAGTGACAAGAATGGACAAGATTAGGAATGAACATATCAGAGGGACAGCTCAGGTGCGACGGTTTGGAGACAAAGTCAGAGAGGCGAGATTGAGATGGTTTGGACATGTGCAGAGGAGGGACCCAGGGTATATAGGGAGAAGGATGCTGAGGATGGAGCCACCAGGCAGGAGGAGAGAGGGAGACCAAAGAGGAGGTTCATGGATGTGCTGAGAGAGGACATGCAGGTGGTTGGTGTGACAGAGGAAGATACAGAGGACAGAGTGAGATGGAAACGATTGATCTGCTGTAGCGACCCCTATCGGGAACGGCCGAAAAACAAAGAAGAAGAAGATAAACAGTAATAAAACATTTCCTCCACTCAATTTAGCAGCATTAGAATTGGTGCCCTGTTGGGCCTGCTTATATATTCAGTTAGCTTTATATTCAGTTAACATTGTAAACAGTTCAATTTCGGTGAAAATGATATTTGTTTAAAGGGAAGTATGATGTCACAGTCCTTAGCTGTCAAGATAAGATGGTTTGGTTCCACCAAAGCCCAGTTCTTTTCTGTATAAAGTTTATATGTTGTCTGAGCGGGCCTCCTCCCACCATCAAAACACACATGGTAGGTTCTGCTCTCAACAGGGGTTGAGCAGTTGGTGACAGGAATGGCACTCCAATCACTGTAAAAACACTCACCACATGAGGGTGGAGAATGATGTGTTGAAGCCATGCTGAGATGCTGCAAAGTGCACCTGACAGCACATGCTCTTTGATTTTGTCCTTTTGCACTTTGACAGCGTCACATTGTATGTAGTTACTCTGTTGCATATGTCAGTGTCTTTCTTTATTCCCCACTTCAGCTGTGGAGGAAAATATCCATATAAAATACAAAAGGAGTGGGAATAAATACAAATGGACTTTTCCTGATCACTGACACATCTTCTCTTTCGAAATAACACCATAATAGAACATTGCAAAAGGACAGACAGTTCCAAAACATGTGGAAAAAGGGCTATTCGCACATATATTCCTCAGCAACCATTAGAGGAAAAGAGCTGACAGAATAAGAAAATATGGAAAAGAAATATCTTCCTAAGCGTCCAACCCAAAAGCAAATCAAATCAAGCTTGTGCAGGATCGCAGCATAAATGGCCATGAATGTGATTACTGTGTAGTCAAATCTAATATGAAGGACAGGAAGACACCTCTAGCATAAGTGATTCTCAGCCCTTCAATGCTCATGTTACCTCATTTACCTCATGTTTTCAGGCATCATTCCCTAAAGCTCTCACTTGATCATGATGAGGAGAATCCCATGAATTTGGTCCATTAAGAGGACACACTCAACACATAATGGCAACGGCATTGGTGACTCAGACATGCATGTTTTCCATTTGGAAAGATATATTTACAAATCATGTTGCTTTAAAGATGACAATAAATCAAAAACAATAATTCGGTCATGACCACTTTTCTCCAAAGGAATGATTTATTTCATTGCAATAAGTTATCATTGGCACTGTGGCTCTGTTTTGGGACCTCACTTCTCTTCCACATGCACCTACATGGAAAAGCTATACCAGGAAGGGTGCAACAAAGACCCCCAAGCATGGGGAACAGAACAGAGCAGACAACAGAGATAACCAAATGACAGCAAGGTCAAGTAAACAGGACAACAAATGGGAAAATAACAGGAGTTGGGGTTGGTGACAATTCAGCTTGCAAAGGAAGCAACTAATGCCAGCTGTGGCAAATAAATAGGGCATTCTATAAGGAATGTGCCACTGGAAACCATATGAGGGAGTCAGCTGATGTGGGATGAACTTGACTTTATGACCTGACAGACAATTTAATGCAGTCAGTAAATTCTCTAAATCCTAGATCAGGACCTCAATGTTGTCATCATTCAGGGTAGACTTAATTTGCAATTTTTTCAACACATCTATTATCTCAAAACAAAGCAATTAAGTGGTGTGACCTTTACTGACCTTGACTTTGTGAATAATACTGTAATCTTTGCAAAATCAGTGGATACCTTGAGAAGTTGAGTAAGGAATCAGTGCCTGGGTTTGTGACTGTCTGCAGCTGAGCACTTTCGAGTGCTTCTAAACCAAGTCAGTCCTGCAGACTCTGCATGATTGATTGTCTCACCGTTCTCCCTATGATCCCTGAGCTGGACAAGCCACCTGCCTTCAGGAATATCAAGCACACTGTCAAGAACATGCAAAAATAACAAAGCTGCAGGACCAGATGTGATCCCTGGTGAGACCTTCAAATATGGTGGGTCCCTGCTTCTTCACTGCCTGCCTCTATTCTTCCTTGATATTACAAAGGCTGCAGTACTTCCTCAGCAACAGAAAGATGCAATCATTGTTCTTATCCATAAGCAGAAAGGCGACAAACCAATCTGTGGGAATTATCGCTGCATCCCCCTTCTTATGATTGCTGGAAAGATTCTGGCTAGTTATGCTGTCGCTTCCCATTTCTCATGTTTCCAATGTTGTATTACCAGAGTCTCAATGTGGCTTCCGCAAGAATTGCCGCACTGTTGACATGATGTTTATAGCTCACCTTTTAGAGGAGACGTGCAGGGAGCAACATTGAGACCTCTACATTGCCTTTGTTGACCTGACAAAGGCTTTTGATAGTATCAACAGAAGTATCCCGTGGACCATTCTTGCTAAAGCCTAGTTTACACATAGACGGTTTTGTCGGCGGGCAGTACATAGACCAAAGGTCGCGGTAGTTCCGGCTGTTTTGCGGTGGAAAGGGGCGAAGCATTTCGCCGGCGTTTTGGCCGCCGTACTATCCGCAAATACGTGGATAAAACGCTGCTAAATCCGCCGAATAAAGCGGCGTTTTGACACCGTAGCATCCGCCACACCTCAGGCAACGGGGTTAATACCCAGTTCTATCCTTTATAATCGCAAGTTAAGACGCGCGTGAGAACGGCGGTGTTCTGCTGCCGCCGATAATGCCCTGTGTACCGCTGGATTTATCCAGGCAAATCCTGCGTTACTCCAGAAACTTTTGCATATAGGCACCGCCCCCAGAGTATAATAGGCTGAAGCGTCTGTCACTTCAGGGGGAGGGAGATCATCCTCAGCCTTTTCTTCTCCTTCCTTTCCCCCTCCACCACAGGGCTACCCTCTGCTTCTGAACCAGACCTCTTGGTAAGTCCTTGCCGCTGCCAGTTTTCTTTTAGGAGGCATACTGGAGCTTCTCTACAAAAATATCTGGAGCTGGCCGCGAGTGAGAGGCCTGCATGCAGCGCGCTAGCTTTTTTATATTGACCGCCGCCTATCGCCGTTTGGAATGCCGTTAACCGGCAGGTGGAACGGCGTACTGTCCACTAGCGCCGCCGTTTTGTCTGCCTCTGTCGCCGGTTAAAACGCCCTTGAGGACGCCGATGTGGGCTCTATCACCGTTTTACACGCCGTTGATTAGGGATACAATGCCGGCCGCCAATTACGGCGGTGTAAACTGCGGCACTACAGGAAGGGGCAGGATGAAACAGCGATTAAAAAGTATCAAACGCCGTTGTTCGCGTTGTCTCCGTCGTCACACGAATTCTCCGGGAGCGCTCTCCGAATTATTCGACATGTTGAATAATTTTTTCGACGATTCCCAGTAAAGCAGGAACTAAGCCACGCCCCCTAGTGCCGGCGTTAACAACGGTGTGTGATCCTTAAGATGGCCAAAAACTCGCAGTTTGGTAGACAGCAAGGCTTTAGCTTTATTGATAACTGGCCTTCATTCTGGGGCCGTTGTGGCTTGCTGATGCCGGACGGCCTCCACCCTACTGGGGAATGCGTCGCCATCTTGTCTGTGAGCATAGATAGAGCTCTACAGCTCCAGGGACTGCAGATGAAAAATAGCCACTAAGGCTAATTCTGGTGCATTTACAGAAATGTTAATTAATGTACATTGTCCCTGTCAAATAAACTAATAAATAAATAAATACAGGGAGGGTAACATTAGGAATCTACAGCAGGCCATGGAGCAGGTGATAAGAGAACCTGCAAGGCTTATGACAAATGTGGGTGTGGAATCCATTAGCTTAGCGGGGAATTTAGTGTAGAAAATCCACTATGGTGATAGTGCAGTTTATTTGCCAGGGAGGGAATTTCAACAAGTTGAGACTGTGGCCTGCTTCCGTAGTCATGTCCATAAAAATCATAGAGGGATATGCCTTCCAAACTTAATACACATTACTATACTGGATAATGTTGAAATTGAGGATGGCCCAGTGGTTGTTCCAGCAATAGCAAAGATTTCGTGTCTGCTACCTACAACGCACGTTGAATGTCTCAAACCTAAACCTACTTCTGGGCATCTTATATGTGCTACTCTGGAACAACCCCTAAACCCAAACAGTTCAACTGTCAACCCAACTGAGGTCCTTAGACTGGGTCTCATTAAAATAAGATCACTGTCATCAAAATCAGTGTTGATCAATGATCTAATTATTGATCATCACTTAGATATGATTGGGCTATGTGAAACCTGGCTTAAACCAACAGCTGTCCTCACCTTAAATGAGGCCTGCCCACCAGCATATACATTTAGTCACGTCCCTCGTGATGTGAAGCAAGGCGGGGGTGTTACTCTTATTTAT
Organism: Thalassophryne amazonica; assembly: GCF_902500255.1. Taxonomy (NCBI): domain Eukaryota; kingdom Metazoa; phylum Chordata; class Actinopteri; order Batrachoidiformes; family Batrachoididae; genus Thalassophryne; species Thalassophryne amazonica. The sequence goes on along the minus strand of NC_047108.1, from coordinate 53,258,021 downwards.
AAAACTAGGTTTAGCTTATTAGCTGTTGGGGGTTACAAATATAACTCGTTTGAGCATCTGATACTCCGCTCTGTTCAGGATATTACACATTGCCTTGGTCAGAAGAATAAAAATCAGTCGTAATACTTTGTCACTGTATATAGGCCTCCTGGCCCATATTCTGAATTCTTAGATGAATTTGGTGCGTTCATCTCGAACTTGTCAACTAGTGTAGATAACATTCTGATCATTTGTGACTTTAACATTCATATAAATAAGCCTTCTGAATAAGCCTTCTGCATTAGCCTTCTGCAAATTGTGGATGCATTAGGATTTCGGCAATGCATTCGGGATTCGACGCACATTAGTGGAAATACCCTGGATATGGTTCTCACACGTGGTATTGCTGTCACGAATATTGACATCATGCCTCTTATATCAGTGGTGTCTGATCACTCACTTATTAAGTATACAGTTTCGCTGCCATGTTTAGTGGAACAACAACCTTATATATCATTACGGCAATGCATCAACTCCTCAACTAAGACTGAACTCGAAGCTAGACTGCCTGATGTCTTAGCTTCACATGTGACAAATACCTAGTCAGTAGACAGACTTGTGGATAGTTTAAACTCAGTGCTCAAAACTACACTCTGCATGATTGCACCACCTGTGTTAAAACCGCGCTCCCCCAAATCACAGTCACCTTGGTTCAATGATTATCTGCATGACCTCAAGCATAAAGCAAGAGGTCTAGAATGGAAATGGTGTCATTCAAAATTAGAAGTATTTCACTGTGCGTGGCGTGATGCTATCTTAGATTAAAAGCATGCATTAATGGCTACAAAGCGGACCTACTACTCTGATTTGATCAACAAAAACAAGCATAACTCAAAGTTCTTGTTCGACATGGTGGCAACACTTATGCATGAACAACCACCTGTAGTTCGCTCTGCTTTTACAGCACAAGATTTCCTGGATTACTTTGGGAAGAAAATAGCTATAATAACTATATCCCGGCATGCCTTAACCCAGCCACTACACCCTGCTATTGAGGTGGGCACCACTACTGAGGTATTACCTAGATTTACAGAATTTGATAGTATCTCACTAGGCATGCTGACAAAACTCGTAATATCAACAAAAAGCACAACCTGTTTATTTGATCCTATAACAACAAAACTGTTTAAGGACCTGTGGCCCACTCTTGGGCCGAATGTGCTGGAAATTATTAATCTTTCTTTAACTTCTGGATCTGTTCCTAAATGTTTAAAATCTGCAGTGATTAAACCATTACTTAAGAAACCTAATCTTCACCCTAGTGTATTGAAAAACCATCGGCCGATATCAAAACTATCATTTTTATCTAAAATTCTGGAAAAAGTGGTGTCACGGCAGCTCATCGACTAACTTACTGAGAATAATCTCTTTGAGCCACTGCAGTCTGCTTATAGAAAATAATCATTCCACAGAGACGGCTCTCACGAAAGTGGTGAATGATCTTCTGCTTACAATGGATTCGGACACCACTACGGTCCTGTTGCTGTTAGATCTCAGTGCTGCATTTGATACAGTGGATCATCATATTCTACTTGATAGGCTGGAAAATCATTTTGGGATTACTGGGAGTGCCCTTGCATGGCTGACGTCATACCTGACCAGACGTTCTCACTGTGTTTTGTACCCTAACACTACCTCTAACCTTAGTGACATGAAATTTGGCGTTCAACAGGGGTCTGTCTTAGGCCCCCTGCTTTTCTCCCTTTATATAGCACGCCTTGGGCACATATTGCGGTGTTTTGGGATTACCTTTCACTGCTATGCAGATGATACTCAGTTATACATGCCGATAACTGCTGGTAATCTCATTCACATAAAATCCTTAGAAGATTGCCTTGCAGCAGTGAGAAGATGGATGTCTAGAAACGTCCTACTTTTAAACTCTGATAAGACTGAAATGATGGTTCTTGGTCCAGTGAGACATCGGCATCAATTTGACCAGTTAACGCTCAGCCTCGGCTCATGTGTCATACGTCACACTGACAAAGTGAGGAACCTTCGGGTAATTTTTGATCCTTCGTTGTCCTTTGGCCTCCACATTAGAAATATTACTAGGACTGCTTTCTTCCACCAGCAAAATATAGCGAAGATTCGTCCCATCCTGTCTATGGCTGATGCTGAGACCCTGATCCATGCATTTATCTCTTCTAGGTTGGACTACTGCAATGTTCTATTTTCTGGTTTACCGCAGTCTAGCATTAGGGCTCTCCAATTGGTTCAAAATGCTGCAGCCAGACTTTTGACACGAAGCAGAAAGTACAACCACATTACACCCATTTTGGCATCCCTTCACTGGCTTCCTGTCCCAGTGAGATCAGATTTTAAGGTTCTGCTACTAACCTATAAAATTATTCATGGACTGGCACCTCCCTACCTAGCTGACCTAATTAAACCTCATGTACCGGTCAGGGCTTTACGTTCTCAGGGTGCATGACTACTTTGTGTCCCTAAGGTGAATAAGACGTCTTCGGGTCACAGAGCTTTCTCTTATCATGCCCCTGTTCTGTGGAATGATCTCCCTGCATCAATAAAACAGTCAGATTCTGTGGAGATTTTCAAGTCCAGACTTAAGACGCACTTATTTTCCCTTTCAAATGGCTAGCATACTGGTACAGTTTTGTTTTATGCTTTTTACTCTTTTAATTCAGTTGTTAGTAATTGGCCCGCGCTGCGGCCTCAACTTTATTTTTAGTGAAGTTTAGGGCTTGTGGCCGGCGACCACCTTTGTATTTTTCTGTTTTTCTTGTTGTTTAATGCTGGCAAATTATGCAGTATTTTTGTCTTTCTGATGCCTGATTCTGTTTTTTTCTCTCTGTTTAAGGTGCAGCTCCATCCAGAGATGGGAGTTGTATTTGTGTTAGTGACCCTCCTGTCCTGTGCGCCAATAGCATTTCTTGTCTATTTGTCCGTGAATTGTTCTGTGAATTGTTCTGTAATTTATGTTTGTAGCATGGCCCAAGCAGAGGGTCACCCCTTTGAGTCTGGTCTGTTGAGGTTTCTTCATCAGAGGGAGTTTTTCCTTACCACTGTTGCTCTGGGGGTTGGTAAGGTTAGACCTTACCTGTGTGATGTGCTTTGAGGCAACTCTGTTGTGATTTGGTGCTATATAAATGAAAATAAATTGAAAATTGAAATTGAAAGTGTAGACTCACCAGACTACAGCACACTTTTCCATGTTGCATCTGTCCATTTCAAATGAGCTCGGGCCCAAAGAAGGCGGCTGTGTTTCTGTATGTTTTTGATGTATGACTTTCGCGTTGCATGGTAGAGTTTTAACTTGCTCTTGTAGATATAGCGACGAACTGTGTTAAGTGACAGTTGTTTTCTGAAGTGTTCCTGAGCCCACGCAGTAAGATCCTTTACACAATGATGTCAGTTTTTAATGCAGTGCCACCTGATTGATCGAAGGTCATGTGCATTCAGTGTTAGTTTTCGGCCTTGCCGCTTACGTGTAGAAAGTTCTCCAGATTCTGTGAATCTTCTGATTGTATTATGGACTGTAGATGATGGAATCCCTAAATTCCTTGCAACTGAACATTGAGAAACATTGTTCTTAAACTGTCGGACTATTTTTTCATGCAGTTGTTCACAAAGTGTTGATCCTTGCCCCATCTTTGCTTGTGAATGGCTGAGCCTTTTGCGGATGATCCTTTTATATCCAATCATGACACTCACCTGTTTCCAATTAGGTGTTCTTTGAGCATTCATCAACTTTTCCAGTCTTTTGTTGCCCCTTCCCAACTTTTTTGAAATGTATCGCAGGCATCCATTCCAAAATGAGCAAATATTTGGACAAAAACAAAAACATCTATCAGTTTGAACATTAAATATCTTGTCTTTGTGGTGTATTCAATTGAATACAGGTTGAAGAGGATTTGCAAATCATTGCATTCTGTTTTTATTTACATTTTACACAATGTCCCAACTTCACTGGAATTGGGGTTGTATGTTGCACATTTCTCTGTGCGTGAGCCATTATGTAGGTGCCTTAATGTTGAGGACTCCAGCGGGTGGAGAAGACTATGAGGACACCTCGTTTCTCCTGGGTGCAGCAGAAGGATGGTTACTTTTGAGAGGTGCAGATTTGGTCAGTTGTCCGCTAGGATAGTTGCCATCCAGAACCCAAGGACGTTCCATGATTGTGGATGTGGCAATGAGCAAAAAACAGCACAATCTTAAACACAAGCTCCCCAACTTGACTAAGAGGGGTGAAAATGAGCAATGATGAGGTTCAGTGTTAGATGTTGACCTTAATACTGTCAAAATAATACTATGAAGACATTTAAATAGTTTTCTGCAGTTCAATGTCCCTGATAATGTTAAACTCGGTCCCTTGTTTGTATATTTCCATGAGGATACCTGCACTATTACCTACATCTGCTCTGCATTTTGCTCAACATGAATTCTACATATCAGCCCATATTCCCACAATCTGACTTCCAGATTGCTCACATCTTGGGTTTAATGCTGCTTTGTATTTGTTGCCTATTCATAACTCAGACACATCCTCTGTTTTGACTCAGTCTTTATTTCCAATAGTTTAAATGAAGCGTCATTCTTGCATTGTGCATTTGGGTCTTGACCTGGTCCATTCCTGACAGATGTAGTTTGCATTCAATTGTAGGATAAATGGTGATACAAAAAATAATGGTATTATTACATAATTCAAAGTAACTCATTACACTGACAGTGGCAAATCCAGCTTCAAGTTACATTATATCTATCATTACAATGGCTCATGAAGCCAGTTAATTTGTACGATGTACTATGAAATACAAATAACTTACAAGCAGAATTTTATCCGCCAGCACTTCAACTTCAGCCAGAGACATTCCAGCGAATACTGCAAATGCTTCCAGACAGCTTACGGCTTACTGGGTTTGTTTTTTGTGTTACAAGAATGAGCACTGTCAATACGTACATTCAAATCTTTATCTGTCACCAAAACAAACCCCAATGTGTTTGTTTTTAAACTAAGCGATGTCGCCATGTGAAAGGTTGCAAAAGTGCTACTGTGAGCATGTGGTCCGTCAATGCTTGATTGTTGCATGCACGCAAATGCAATACATCGTGTTTTTCCATTAAGGTGGTCGCAGCGTGCAATGGTGCAAAATGCATGGAACCAAAATTGCACAGTGAATGGAACAAAATTGCAAATGGGACAAATGACAAATATCATGTGACATACAAATCAATTGACAAGGATCTATTTAGGTGTTGTATAAGCATTGCTAATTCATAGTCTGACCAACCAAATAGACCATTAATTTGTCCTACGATCTAAACTGGTCAATGACTTGTTGCAGAATTTGTCCTGCTGACATACAATAATTGTGCTGGGCTAGTCTTCCTTCAGTTTCATAAAATATATGGTAACATGGACTGCTTCTTCTTCTGCTGTGATAAAGAGCTACTGTATGTTTGACGTAGGTGGACAATGCAATTCAGTCACATGCTTTCTTGCAACATACATACACACTCACATGTACACACAGACACACACGACATTTATGCAAAATATCAACTTGAAAGTATAAGTTGAGAGTACAATTCTCTTATCTAGCACTTTAGCACTTCTGTCGATGGTATAAATGGTAATCCATATCATGATTATAGGTAGTTACAATATCCTATCAATAAATGTTACCAAAATCAAAATGTACTTTCACCAGTTTCAGTAGTTATCTTATCGATGCATACAATTCCAGTCTGTAAACAACCATATTCTGCAGTTCATAGATGAAATACCTAACATTGTCCACATATGTTTGAACACTACAAAATGTTAGAATGACTGGAATCCTCAGTGCTGCTTCACAATCTTGTAGCTTTGCAACCATGTACCTTTGCAATCATGTACCTTGTGAAGTTTGCCACTGGAATCTCCAAGAAAGGCAATGCTGTGTTCCTCTCTGACACTGACGGCAACAGCAGTGAGGCGGGCATAAGGGCTTTCCAATATGGCTTTGGCTTCCAAGGGTGTGCGGCTTGCCATTGGACTGGGAGTGTGGTCAGAGCCGCATGGATACGCCTTCAGCGTATTCTACAACATGACAAAATACAATGTTTGGTCAACTGATTTTTCTACTGATTAACAGAAACTTTTATGATGTTCCATAAAACACTGTTTCTTTTTTCTTTTCTTTGGTACCCTGCTGGGCAAAGTCCACCAACATGGGTATTGTAATCCTTCAATTTAAATTTTTAAAACTGTCTCACATTACTTCCACAAAAACAGGTATTTTGATCCCAAAAAGAAAAGTAACATAAACAATCTGTTGAAGAAAAAAATCTAAAAGCCTTTAATTAATTAATATTAGCTAACAACACTGAACAATGGACACTTGTAACTACATGCTGAACTCTTATCACCATTCCAGCAAGGGGGTAGGGTGGGGGGGATGTGTAAATCATCTTTATATTAAAAACGTGAGTGCATGATTTTATTTAGTAAGTTCAATGTAACTGCACAATATAAATGTAAATAATGCTAAAATATATGGATGAGACACAAAAGTGTAAACATTTCCACTGTGGTCCATTTAAAAGTCACAATTTATTAATACATTAAGACAGTAAATGAACATAAAAACTACATAATCAACAGGAAATAAAAGGGCTGAGTTCCTCTTCTAAAAACTGTTGAAGTCTAAGTTTCTAAAAACATTCTGGTCATTCCAACTCATTATACAAGCTTTGACTAATTTATTACCTCCCTTGAAAAACTGCCAACCGCTAGCATATATATAAAATTTACTTTTTTATATTTAATTTATTGTGGCCTCCACTTTCTCTGAGGTCAAGGTCAAATTTGTGAAATATGGTTGGAACAATAGCCTTTTAATCAAAACATGATCTGCAGTCTTGAAAAAGCTGGTAAACATTCATCAGGATTCAACTGCTTCATGTAAAGGGTGGTTTGATTTCACCTTAGCTGAATTTTGGTTTGAAATCATTTCTAAATAATATAAAGAAAATTATCAGATATATAAGAGAGCTCAAAGTACCTGCTTTGGAGCTTCTACTTAAAATACCCTTGTTTTAACTTCATTCAACCTCTAATAACTGACTGATTGGGTGGCATTCATGTCTTTTGAACTAGTGTTACATTCTTTTCAGTCACTGATTCAAAGCCTTTGAATCCACTTAATTCATTTTAAGAGGATTGCCCAATACTCACTCTGTCGGTTCATGCAAAACAACAACGGCAAATCCTGCTTAGCAGAAAGTCTCTGGGAATGTCAATAAAAGGAAGTGAAGTGTCCTAATTTATCATGGTTATAAAAATAATAAGATGGCTTATTTTTTTCAAGGGGAACTCAAAGATATCTCATGCATGTTTCTCATCCTGTCTTTCTTCTAAATGTCCTTCTGGCAAATCTTCAACTTTTGCTGACTGATGTTATGGGCTTTCTATCTGCATCTTTCAGTTGCTCCCTTCTTTCTCTGTCTTCCTCCATTAGTGGCATTCAAAAGAACTCCATTATTCCTGGTCAAAGCTCGTTAGGTGGCACAGCTGATTCGTTTGGGTTATTGATTCCTAACCATCTCATTAAATACTTGTGAGGCCTGGCAGCAGAGGGGGTTATTGGAGGGCTGCAGATGTGCAAAGATACTCTTGGTGCATTTGGGACTTTGAGCTTTTCAGCAAGGGCCTCATTAAAAGGATGCTTGCTTAACAACTGCTCTGTTTATAAAAAAAAATGTACCTTTCATCCTGTTACTCAGCTTAATCTGGCCAATCCAGTTATCCCTTGTTAGAGTGCTGAAGTCATTTTCTCCATTTCCTATCCTGTCTTCCTCACTGTTATGTTTCTCTAACCACAGAAACCATTATACGAATTTAATGCGCAAACAGCAGGCAATTGCTCAAAGTGAAATATAACTCCACTATGTGCACTTTTAGGACACAAAGTAAAAAAAAAAAAACAGACAGTTGACCAAGAAGAAATGTTCATGCAATACTTTAGAACTTTACATTTGTTGTCTTACCATGAGCAAGTTCGCACAGCTGGACTTGACCTCATACTCTATGTAGGCCACCTCTTCTCCTCCCTCCACCCTACCATTCTGGGTGTAACAGAGGTCTCGGGTGAAGTCCACGAGTCTGTCGAGTTCATCCAAAGGGTAAACACACAAAGCCGAGGCATCTGAAGGATTGTTGTTTGTGGAGCTGATGCGAGCAGCAAACACACCAAGCAGAGCCTCACCCTTGTTATCTGATTTGTGTCCCACCTGTTACAACAAAGGCATGAGTGCAATTTTGGTTCTTGATCGTTTTCAACTCATGAGGTAAAGGTGTGAGCCAGTTACATGAAAGCATTCGTTCTGCTGCAAATGTGTGATGTTTCTTCTCCAGGAGAATGTCTCATGTACAAAGCGTGCTTACGCACAAAAACGTAGCGTACAGTCATCTAACACTCATGTTCAGATGTATCAAAAGTGAAAAGACTGTGGAAATGTGTGGTGCGTCATGCAAAAATTCTGGCTGGCGTATGCATGTTTCTACAGCTATTGTGCCATCTGATGCAGGGAACTATTAATCATGTGAAAACATGAAATCATCAGAGTGATGCGCACATCAGCGACACACCGATGAACATTTAACACACCCACATGTTCGGAATTACAGTATATGGGTGGACATAAAAGCATGTGCAAGGTAAGGTGTAAAATGGCACTAACAGTGGCTGCATTAGTGTTGTTAGAGGACCTTGCAAATGGTGCAATCTGACGTGAGTGTGTATTCAGGGAACATGAGGATTGAATGCAAATAATGATGACTGGCTCATAAACTGATTTCGATTACCAAGGCTGTTACTGAAGGTGGGCACAGAACTGGGCTGGGATTCCTGGCATCAGCTCGGTCAGGTATGTGTCAATCAACCTTGTGCCAAGCCATGCCAGCTGTGTGGGACGCAATCATCCCAATGTTATCCAGGTACATTACAAAATTACAGCGCATTCTGCAGCGAGAGCTGGTTCCCCTAATGTAATTGGAGCTATTGACTGCACACATAAAGACACCATCACATGATGAATTTGTTTTTGGTAATAGGAAATGTCATTCCATCAATGTTCAAATCATATGTGATGTGCAAATCCGCGTCAGGCTAGAGGCTAGAACGGTGTGCGATGGGGGCTGTTTGGTGGTTAAAAAGTTTATTTGTGTAATTGTTCCAAACGAAACCCAGCACGGGCACATTTTGGCATAAGGGCATTCAAATATTTTTTAGTTATTAATATGTTTTTTTCTTGATGGTGGAACTTAACAAGTCCCCGACTGTGTTCAGTATTTGTCAATAAAAGCGTATGTAATGTTAATGTCACACACTGTCAGCCGCCGTCCACCTAATATCTTTTTACTTCAGTGTGTGTGCGCTGCTCTGTGCTCAGCATTTACACACATGGACGCACTCTTAATTTTTGTTTTACATTGTGCCGAGCTGCTTGAGAGAACGAAGATCGAACCACAGCTTTTGTTGTTTTTACATGTATGCTGTCTCTAAAAAAAATCTTTAATTTTTACACACAACAACAAAGAGACTATGGTGGATGTCATCAAACACACTACACTGCACACTTATGGTGCCAAAGAGCACGACACAATTAAACTATTCGAAAACATTTGCATAGTCAGATAGGGGCGTGGTCAGAGAGGAGTTTGGTGTGTGCACGTATACTAATTTCCATGTTCAGTAGGATGTACAAAGGTGTGTGGCTCCATGACTATGCAAACATATATACTTCTGAATTTTTTTCTGTTTACGCCAGTTTCTGGTTTTTGGTGTACGCCATGTTTCAGTAGGAAATCCATGAATGTTTTTGTACATGAGGCCCCAGGAGAAGACAGTAGGTATTTTGGAGAAATGTTGTTGTAGTATTGTTAAGACAATGACTTATTGTTAAGACAGTGCCCTCCCCACTCCCCCTGTTGCCCTCTCGGTCCAAGAGGAGGACGTGAGGAGACATTTCAAAAGGCTGAATCCACGTAAGGCCCCGGGCCCAGACTGTGTCTCTCCTGCCACCTCCTCCTCCTGGTTTTATCCCACCTGAAGTCCATCACCCACCCCCTCCTGGACCCCCTGCAGTTTGCCTACAGAGCCAACAGGTCTGTAGATGACGCCGTAAACCTGGCGCTGCACTCCATCCTGCAGCACCTGGACTCCCCAGGAACCTACGCTAGGATCCTGTTTGTGGACTTCAGCTCTGCATTCAACACCATCCTTCCAGCTTTGCTCCAGGACAAGCTTTCTCTGCTCCACGTGCCCAACTCCACCTGCAGGTGGATCACAGACTTCCTGACGGACCGGAGTCAGCGTGTGAGGCTGGGAAAAAATGTCTCGAACACTTGGGTTCTCAGCACAGGATCTCCACAGGGCTGTGTCCTTTCCCCTCTGCTCTTCTCCCTGTACACTAACTGCTACACCTCCAGCCACGTCTCTGTAAAGCTCATCAAGTTTGCAGACGACACCACCCTCATCTGACTCATTTCGGATGGGGATGAGTCTGCCTACAGGAGGGAGGTGGACCGGCTGGTGACCTGGTGCAGCAGCAACAACTTGGAGCTCAACACCCAGAAAACAGTGGAGATGATCATGGACTTCAGGAAAGCCACAGCCCCCCGCCCACCCTCGCCCTCACCAACAGCCCCATCACCACTGTGGTCTGTCACCGCTTCCTCGGCACCACCATCACCCAGGACCTCAAGTGGGAGTCAACCATCAGCTCCCTCATCAAGAAGGCCCAGCAGAGGATGTACTTCCTGCGGCAGCTGAAGAAGACCAAGCTGCCTGTCCAGCTGATGGTGCTGTTCTACACGGCCATCATCGAGTCCATCCTCTGCTCCTCCATCACGGTGTGGTACGCTGGGGCCACAGCCAGGGAGGGACACAGACTGCAGCGCATTGTGGCCTCTGCTGAGAAGGTGATCAGCTGTAGCCTTCCATCTCTCCATGACCTACACGTCTCCAGGACTCTGGGCCGAGCAGGTTGGATCACAGCTGACCCTTTTCACCCTGCACACGGTCTGTTCAAACCACTCCCCTCGGGCAGGAGGCTACGGTCCATCCGGACCAGAACCTCCCGCCATAAGAACAGTTTCTTCCCCTCTGCCGTTAGACTCATGAACTCCTCATAACTCAGTCACCTTAAGCTTAACTCTGTCACTTTATCATTTTATCATGGGTCACTTTAGACAGTGTACTTTGGTTTTTAATTGCACTCCTCCCACTGCACTGTTTTTTCTGTTTCTCTGTTTTTCTGTTGCACACAGCCTTTCATATTTCATATTTCTTTTTTTTTTATCTTAGATTTTATCTTATTTTGACACATATGTTATATTTTATCTTAGCATTTTATCTCTTCTTAATGTTGCACCATTGTACCGAAGCAAATTCCTAGTCTGTGAATCCTGTTCACTGGCAATGGCAATAAACTTCTTCTGATTCTGATTATATTCATGTTGCTCTTATGACTTCCATAATTATGACAAGTCTCAGTTTTAATGACTCTAAAAGGTTTAAAATCCACACAATTTTACTAACCAGCAACATCAAAGAAGTTTTCTGAATGAGCCACAAATTTTAATTCCTAAGTGGAAATATCATCATCATCATCATCATCATCAACATTTACAGAATTTTAGAACAAAATGATAGGTTTGATATTGGCCTATAAGTTTTCAATACACTACGGTCAAGATTAGATTTCTTAAGTAATGGTTTAATCGCTGCAGATTTGAAACATTTAGGAATAGATCCCGAGGTTACTGACAGGTTAATAATTTCCAACCCAGTAGCCCCAAGAGGTCCTTAAACCATTTTGTTGGTATAGGGTCGAACAGACAGGTTGTGCTTTTAACAGATGGTACAAGTTTCATCAGCACGCTCAGTGAAATAATATCAAATTCAGCAAATCTAGGTAATGTATCAATGATGGCACCCACCTCAATAACAGGGTGTAGTGGCCGGACTAAGGCATGCTGGGCTATATTTAACCTAATATCATCTATTTTCTTCTCAAAGTAATCTAAGAAAACTTGGGCTGTAAATGGAGAGCGACTTACAGGCGGTTGTCCATGAATACATTTTGCCACCATGTCGAAAAGGAACATTGAATCGTGCATGTTTTTGTTAATCAGAGTAGTAGGCCCTCTTTTTATCCAGTAGTCCAAAATAGCATCACGCCACATGAGGTCGAATAATTCTAGTTTTAAACTACGCCATTTTTGTTCTATACTATAGACTGATGCTTCTGGCCATGTTAGTAATCATTGAACCAAGGCGAGTGTGTTTTCTTTTGGGGTGGGGAGATGTGGTTTTAATGAAGGTGGAGGAATCTTGTCGAGTGTGATTGTGAGTACTGAGTGAGGCACTCTGGCCCCAAGTTTAATTGTAGGTGAAGAGTTGATGTGTCGCGGCAATGATAAATAAAGTTCTCATTCCAGTAAACAAGGCAACAAGACTGTAAACTTAATAAATGAGTGATCTGAGACCACTGACGCAAGAGGCACAATGTCAATATTTGTGATGGTGACACCGAGAACAAAGACCAAATACAGGGTATTTTCGCTAATGTGAGTCGAACCCTGAATCCATTGCTGGAATCCTAATACATCTATAATGTTCCTGAATGATTTGCAGAGGGGGTCAGTAGGCTTATTTATATAAATGTTGAAGTCACCAACACTCAGAATGTTATCTGCACAGGTTGTCAGATAAGAGAAAAAAATCGCCAAATCCATGTAAGAAAGAAGGATATGGGCCTCGGGGCCTATATACGGTGACAAAATAACATGAATTATTTTTATTCTTCTGACACTGGCTATATGTAGTATCCTGGGCAGAGCAGAGAGTCAGATGTTCAAACGAATTACATTTTAAATCCCCAATGGCTAGTTAGCTAAACCCAGATTTATGAATTAGAGCACCACCCCCACCCTGCTTTGTCTCATGTTTTGGACACTGTTACTTTGTGTTGCTTATTGTACCATGTACCGAATCCAGAAAAAAAAAAAATCCTGGGCGGCGTACGCATGTTTCCACAGCTATTGTGCCATCTCTGACACATAGAGGCAATGCAGGGAACCCTTCATAGTGTGAAAACAAGAAGTCTTCAGAGTGATGTGCACATCAGAGACACACTGATGAACATTTAACACACCCATGTGTTTGCAAATGGTGCAATCCGACGTGAGTGTGTATTCAGGGAACACGAGAATTCACATGCAAATGACGATAATTGGCTCATAAACCGATTTCAATTACCAAGGCCACTGTTAAGCCCCTTTCACACCAGACCTGCTACGAGTTGCTTTATGTGGCGTCATGACAATGAAGGAATGTCTGCGTCAGCTGCCTGCAGCAGGGGGGCAGAGAGGATGTGAGAACAGAGGAGAATCTGCAGACAGTCTCACTGCAGCCAGACTGTACACTCTGATTTCTCTTCTAGTTTATATTTGTTCTCGTGCAGGGCTGCAAGGCTGCAGAGGGGCAGGGCTGCAGGTCTGCACTCTGATTTATGTTATAGTTTATCTTTCGTCCTTTGACCGCGAGCTGCGTGCACGTGTGTGCGAACGAACTGTCCGTGTGTAAATGTGGAGATGTCTGGAGTTATACTTGATCTGGACATGTCCTTTCTGTCAATCAGCCTGTGAGCAGGACTTATGTCCCTTTTTGTGGTTTATTTAACATAATTATGAGAGAGTTTGAGGGGAGAGCGAGGAACTGCCTGCAGCCAGACAGGTTTTTTTTCCTTTAATTGTTCACTTGTGCGCGCACGAACAAATCATCCGTGAGTGGACTGGTACATGATCCAGATCATTTCATTCAACCAAAATGTCTGATCAAGGTGACAGAGTTTTAGCCTCCCTAGCAGGGAGAATTCTACAACTTGATTCTCATACTGAAGTTGTGAAACATCAAGAAGTCAGTGAAGAGGACACTCATGAATTTATAGAGAGACATAAGAACATTCCATAATTTAGATATCTACTGTACATACTTTTACCTGTGTTATTCGTTCTACATGATTTGTGTGTATGATTATTCTTTAACTATTTTGATGATTCGAAAGATCAGACCCTACTGTGTTGTGCTATTTATTATTAGCAGAAGTGTTGAATGAACATTGTTGGTGTAGTGAGTACATGAGTTGTTATTAAATGGATGTGACGATAATTATATGGTTCTAGTTCTTTATTTTTGTTGTAATATGTGATAAATATTTTATTACATGTGTGTTTATGTATCATACCCTGGACTGATACAGAAACATCGGGGCATGATACAGGGTGTGATACATAAACAGACATGTGATAACATATACTTCCAACATTACAGCACATTTTGCAGTGAAAGCTATTCATCCCCTACCACCCGCCTCATTTTGGCTTGTCAGTATCTCACAAATAAAAAGTGAAATTTCCCATCGATGGACTATATAGGCTTAGAAGGGGTTAACTGCACACAGATTATCACTCAACAGTTTGAGTCATCAGAGAAATTACCTCTTCGGTAGTCGATTTCTCGGCGGGGAGGTGGAGTTGCAGTCCGGCTTATATAGTGGTGTAGATGAGTGACAGCTGGTGCGATGAGTGACAGCTGTCACTTCTTCTGGGTCTGGCGCCCTCTCGTGCTTGGAGTGCGGGCTCTGGTGGTGGTGGGCCAGCAGTACCTCCTCTTCAGCGGCCCACATAACAGGACCCCCCCCCCCCCCCCCTCAACGGGCGCCTCCTGGCGCCCGACCTGGCTTGTCCGGGTGTCTTTTGTAGAAATCGGCCAGGAGGGCCGGGTCCAGGATGAAGCTCCTCTTCACCCAGGAGCGTTCTTCAGGTCCATACCCCTCCCAGTCCACCAGATATTGGAACCCCCGGCCCTTACGACGGACATCCAGGTGCCTGCGGACTGTCCAAGCAGGCTCCCCGTCGATGAGCCGGGCAGGAGGAGGTGTAGGTCCAGGTGCACAGAGGGGCGAGGTGTGGTGTGGCTTGATGCGGGACACATGGAATACAGGGTGGATCTGCAGTGAAGCTGGGAGTTGGAGCTTCACTGCGGCCGGGTTGATGATTTTGAGGATTTTAAATGGTCCAATGTATCTGTCTTTCAACTTAGGGGAGTCCACACAGAGAGGGATGTCCTTTGTTGAAAGCCACACCTCCTGCCCGGGCTGGTATGTGGGGGCCGGGGAACGCCGGCGGTCCGCATGGGTCTTGGCCCTCGTCCGAGCTTTCAACAGGGCAGAGCGGGCGGTCCGCCACACCCGGCGGCACCTCCTGAGGTGGGCCTGGACCGAGGGCACACCGACCTCTCCCTCCACCAGCGGGAACAATGGGGGCTGGTACTCCAAACATGCCTCAAAAGGGGAGAGGCCAGTAGCAGATGAGACTTGGCTGTTATGGGCATACTCGATCCAGGCCAGATGGTGACTCCAGTCCGCCGGGCGCGCGGAGGTGACCCAGCGAAGGGCCTGCTCCAACTCCTGGTTAGCCCGCTCTGCCTGGCCGTTTGTCTGGGGGTGGTACCCGGACAAGAGGCTCACGGTGGCCCCCAGCTCCTTACAGAAGCTGCTCCAAACTTGCGAAGAGAACTGGGGACCACGATCTGATACAATGTCCGATGGTATCCCATGCAGCCGCATGACGTGGTGGACCAGGTGGTCTGCCGTCTCCTGGGCCGTCGGGAGCTTCGGGAGGGCCACGAAGTGGGCCGTCTTGGAGAACCGGTCCACTATCGTGAGAATGATGGTGTTGCCCTGGGATGGCGGGAGGCCCGTGATGAAGTCCAGGCCGATGTGAGACCAGGGGTGGTGAGGCACCGGCAGGGGTTGGAGGAGTCCCGAGGTCCTCCGATGGTCTGCCTTGCCCCTGGCGCAGATGGTACAGGCCTGGACGTAGTCCCGAACGTCGGTTTCCAGGAACGCCCACCAGAAGCGCTGCTGGACCACTGCCACGGTCCTACGCACTCCCGGATGACAGGAGAGCTTGGATCCGTGACAGAAGTCCAATACGGCAGCTCTGGCCTCTGGTGGGACGTACAGTCTGTTCTTGGGGCCGGTCCCCGGGTCCGGGCTCCTTGCCAGGGCCTCCCGGACGGTCTTCTCCACGTCCCAGGTAAGGGAGGCCACGACAGTGGACTCGGGGATGATGGTCTCGGTGGGGTTCGACAGCTCTGCCTTGGCTTCCTCTTCGTGCACCCGGGACAACGCATCTGATTTTTGGTTCTTGGTCCCGGGGCGGTACGTGATCCGGAAGTCAAAGCGCCCGAAGAACAGAGACCAGCGGGCTTGCCTGGGGTTCAGCCGCTTGGTGGTCCGGATGTACTCCAGGTTCCGATGGTCCGTGAAAACCGTGAAAGGCAACGACGCCCCCTCCAGTAGGTGTCTCCACTCTTCAAGAGCCTCCTTCACCACGAGGAGCTCCCGATTGCCGACGTCATAGTTCCGTTCAGCTGGGGTCAACCTGCGGGAAAAATAGGCACAAGGATGGAGAACCTTATCAGCCTCCACGCTCTGGGACAGCACGGCTCCTATCCCTGAGTCAGAGGCGTCCACTTCCACTATGTACTGGCGATCAGGACCAGAACTGGTGCAGTCGAGAACCGGCGTTTCAACTCCTTGAACGCGGCTTCGCACCGATCCAACCAGGTGAAGGGGACCTTGGTGGAGGTCAGGGCAGTCAGGGGGCTAACTACCTGACTGTAGCCTTTAATGAACCTCCTGTAGAAATTTGCAAAGCCAAGGAACTGCTGTAGTTTCCTGCAGCTTGTTGGTTGGGGCCAATCTCTCACCGCCGCAACCTTGGCCGGATCAGGGGCGACGGAGTTGGAGGAGATGATGAACCCCAAGAAGGACAAAGAAGTGTGGTGGAACTCGCACTTCTCGCCCTTCACAAACAGCCGGTTCTCCAACAACCGCTGTAGGACCTAACGTACATGCTGGACATGGGTCTCAGGGTCCGGGGAAAAGATGAGTATATCGTCCAGATATACGAAGACGAACCGATGCAGGAAGTCCCGCAAGACGTCATTTACCAAAGCTTGGAACGTCGCGGGGGCGTTAGTGAGGCCGAACGGCATGACCAGGTACTCAAAGTGACCTAACGGGGTGTTAAATGCCGTCTTCCATTCGTCTCCCTTCCGGATCCGAACCAGGTGGTACGCGTTTCTAAGATCCAATTTTGTGAAAATTTGGGCTCCATGCAGGGGCGTGAACACTGAATCCAACAGAGGTAACGGGTATCGGTTGCGAACCGTGATCTCATTCAGCCCTCTGCAATCAATGCATGGAGGGAGTCCGCCGTCCTTTTTGCCCACAAAAAAGAAACCAGCACCCATCGGGGAGGTGGAGTTCCGGATCAGCCCGGCTGCTAAAGAGTCCCGGATGTAGGTCTCCATTGATTCGCGTTCCGGACGTGAGCGGTTGTACAACCTACTGGACGGGTACTCAGCGCCCGGGACCAAATCGATGGCACAATCGTACGGTCGGTGCAGGGGAAGAGTGAGCGCCAAATCTTTGCTGAAGACGTCAGCAAGATCATGGTACTCCTTTGGCACCGCCAATAGATTGGGGAGGACTTTGACCTCCTCATTAGCCGTCGTGCCGGGAGGAACCGAGGATCCTAAACACTCCCGGTGGCAGGTTTCGCTCCACTGCGTCACAACCCCGGACGGCCAATCTATCCGGGGATTGTGCTTCACCATCCATGGAAATCCCAAAATCACTCGGGAGGTAGAAGGTGTTACATGGAACACGATCTCCTCCCTGTGATTTCCAGACACAACCAAGGTCACTGACTGTGTCTGATGTGTGATTAATGGAAGCAGGGTGCCATCTAGTGCTCGCACCTGCAATGGTGCCGGCAGAGCCACCAGGGGTAGCCCTACTTCCTTTGCCCATCTGCTATCCAGCAGATTCCCTTCCGACCCCGTGTCTACCACTGCTGGGGCGTGAAGGGTTAGATCCCCACAAAGGATCGTCACTGGGATTCGTGCAGATTTGCGGGATTTCCCCGCGTGCGTGTTATGGCCCACCCTTAGCCCAGTTTCTAAGGACGGGCGTTGTAGTTTGACCGTTTTGGGGCAGTCCTTCTGCATATGCTCACAAGAGCCGCAGACAAAACACTCCCCGTGGGCCAGCCTCCTTTGTCTGACGTTTGTTTTTACTTTGGCCCTGCACGTGTCCATAGCCTCCTCAGCAGGGGGAGCTGTAGCCACACGGAGCTCTCTGGCAGTGAAGCGTGGGGACGACGTCACCTTTTCGGAACCGGAAGGGGGAGGGACGGCTCGTGCCCGGTCACGCCCCCCGGCCTGCTCCCGACGATGCTCATTTAAACGGTTGTCTAAGCGTATAACCAAATCGACAAGCCCGTCAAAATCCCGCGGTTCCTCCTTAACCAGAAGGTGCTCCTTCAGGACCGGAGACAGTCCATTTACGAAGGCGACGCGGAGCGCAACGTTATTCCAGCCAGACCTCGCTTCCGGACCTCGGAAGTCGACTGCATACTCGGCTGCGCTGCGACGTCCCTGTCTCATTGACAGCAGCACGCTCGAAGCGGTCTCGCCTCTGTTGTGATGGTCAAACACTTGTTTGAACTCCCGTATAAACCCAGCATAAGACGTTAGGAGCCGTGAATTCTGCTCCCAAAGCGCCGTAGCCCAGGCGCATGCCTCTCCTCGAAGCAGATTAATAACATAAGTCACCCGGCTGGCGTCTGACTCGTACATGACAGGACGCTGTGAAAAGACGAGCGAACACTGCATGAGGAAGTCTGCGCACGTCTCAACACAGCCCCCGTACGGTTCCGGAGGGCTTATGTATGCTTCAGGGGACGGTGGGGGGGGTCGTTGAACGACCAGTGGAACGTCTGTTACGGGCCCAGGACCAGCAAGAGGAGTGGCTGCAGCAGCGCCCTGATCGCGCGCTTCCACCCTGGCGGTGAGAGCCTCCACCCTCCGGTTAAGGAGAACATTCTGCTCGGTCACTAAATCTAGCCGAGCCGTGAAGGCGGTTAAGATCTGCTGCAGCTCACTCAACACGCCTCCCGCTGACGCCTGCGCTCCTGGCTCTTCCATTGGCCGTTCAAGCTCGGGTTGACGCCCCTCGGAATCCATGACGAATGGCCGAGAAATCCTGTTGGGAAGGTGTCGTAGCACGGACCCACAACAGGGGGCGCAAATGAACGGACAATGAATAAGCCAAAAAGTAACAATTTAATGTTGTGATAACACACAACTAAATACACAAAATTTGCAAAGTCAATTAACACCAGGTGACGTGTGGGCAGGCTCGAAGATAGAAGACCCCTGACGAGAGAGAAGCCACGTCCCAAACGGCCTCCACCACCAACGGTCTGAAGAACACCGGAGCCGCCAAGTCCCGAGTCCCCAGGTGGCCTCCGTCTTCGGCTGTCGACCCTGGTACTGCTGGCAGAAAGCAAAGACAAGATGAATGAGTGTGAGTCCGCACACTCAGTAATCCACAGTCTGCACACAGTTAGGAGGGAGCACCTCCACCTCCAATCACACACTCGTGCAGCTCCTGTTTAATCCACTTATCTGGTTTGGGGTGTGAGGCGAAGCCGTCGCTGTCACACCAAACGCCAATCCCACAGATAAGGACGAACACCACAGGATAATGGCTGCAAAATAAGTTCAGATTATCACTCAACGGTTTGAGTCAGCAGAGAAATTACCTCTTCGGTAGTCGATTTCTCTGCGGGGAGGTGGAGTTGCAGTCCGGCTTATATAGTGGTGTAGATGAGTGACAGCTGGTGCGATGAGTGACAGCTGTCACTTCTTCTGGGTCTGGCGCCCTCTCGTGCTTGGAGCCCGCACTCCAAGCAGGGCGCCCTCTGGTGGTGGTGGGCCAGCAGTACCTCCTCTTCAGCGGCCCACATAACACATATTGGTATAAAGGTGCCACCACACGATTAATTTGTTTTGTTTTTTTTTTTAAACATTTTCATTCCTTCAATGTTCAAATCTTATGTGATGCGCAAATGCGCATCAGCCTGGAGGCTCGCACGGTGTGCAATGGAGGCTGCTTGGTGTTTAAATAGTTTATCCAGGTAATTATTTCTGAATGAAAACCAGTGCGGGCACATTTGGGCATGGGCACATTCAAATATGTTTTCTGTTATTATTATTAATGTGTTTTCTTTTTCTTGATGGTGGAAGTAGAGAGCTTGTTTAAAAGCCCCCAACTGTGTTCAGTATTTGTCAATAAAAGCTTGTGTAATGTTGTGAATGTCACACACTGTCAGCTACCTCGCACCTAATATCTATTTTCTTCAGTGTGTGCGCGTTGCTCTGGCCTCAATATTTACACACGGATGCACATATTACATTTTTTTTTTTACATTACTGACCTGCGTGAGAGAACAGCAACTGAGCCACAGCTATGCACGTTGCCTCTAAAAGTTCTTCACTTCTTACACACAACAACACAGAGACTATGGTACAGTCAGCATGACACAACCAAACTACTTGAATAAATTTGCATATTCAGAATGAGGCATGACCAGGGAGGAGTTTGGTGCATGTACATGTGCACAAGTGCACATGTGCTCGATTCCACGTTCAGTACGATGTGGGGTGACTTTGATACATCTGAATATTTTTGTGCTTATGCCAATTTCTGGTTTTTGGCATATGCTATATTTCAGTAAGAAATCCATGCAAGTTTTTGTACATGAGGATGAAGACCCAAATCCACAATGCAAAAAAGACGCTTCATTTAAACCATGGAAATAATTGCATGTGGTGATGTTTGGATAGCTTTAGCATGGCACTGAACTGTTTGTTATTTGCCAGTGTGAAAATGAATCCATACTGTGATCACAGGCTGCAAAAGATAGCAGTATTGTTGAATATGTTTTCATGGAAATGGAAGTATCACTCAAGTCTGATGGTGCAAATATTTGCTCAGACAGAAAACATCAGGGGTAGCACAGTGGCTTAGTGGTTAGCACTGTTGCTTCACAGCAAAAAGGTCCTGGGATCACTTCCTGCCTGATCCTTTCTGTGTGGTGTTTCCATGTTCTCGCCCTGTGCTCTGGCTTCCTCCCACTTACAAAGACATGCAAGTTAATGAGTTGGTGACTCTAAATTGAGTTTAGGTGTGAGTGCGGGTGTAAATGTGCTTGTTTGTCTGTACATGGCCCTGGAATGGACTGGCAGTGTACCCTGCCTCTCGATCATGGACTGCTGGAAATAAAACATCATAGAAATAGAAAACATCATAGAAATATCACATCAGGGAACAGCTGCCAGCTTAGCATTGTTCAATTTCAAGTCAGTGTAAACTCTGAATAATTTTGGCCATGTATGTGTGATGTCTGCAATTCTTCTACGACAATCCAGTAAGTGATTTAATGATTTAGCTACTTTCACTTTACAGTTACAATCACATCAGTTATGTATTTTTGCACTTTGTATTGACAGTGCTTTTATCCCAACTTTATTTTAAGAGACTCTGTATTATGGCACCAGAGTGGACCCAAACATATTCTTATTAGGGTAGTGCCCCCCCCTCCCCAAATGACATTTACAAAGGATATTGTACCTGATATAGACCTAAGCCTGACAGGATTAGAAAATTGTATTCATTTTGTCAGGCACTGGCCCATAAAATATGCAAAGTACCTGTGCTGCCTGAAGCAGATTGTAACTCTTGGAGGAAGCAGAAGATGATGATGGTGAATGGCAAACAAGAGGAACTTCCACATATGAATAGTATGACGTATCATCCAGGCAAACCCGGGCAGCATAAGTTCTGTAGTCCCTCAATGTAGACTTGATATCACGACGGTAAAACAGAAAGTACACGTAAGTGTGCCTTGTAAATGCTGTTACAAAATGGTGGTCATACTCTGACAGACGTCCAGCTACAGCCAGCTTAGCTGTCTCCTCATAGGAAAAAACAGGTGCTGATGAGAGATGGCGGGTGGAAATGGGTGGGTGGCTAGCAGTATAGCCCCTCCCCACATACATCACCGTCCTTTCCCCACCACGAGGAGCGACCACCAGCCCCACTGTTGACACTGATGGATCATTGGCTGCAACATATTGTGTGTCCACAGGCCTATGGCTGGAGAAGATGACGTCCTTGATAGACGCCAAGCTCCGTTTCTGGCAGATGCCCTGGTGGACGCTGCCACAGGTGATTAGCTCCAACGCCTGTTGATCCACCACTAATAACTTGTTATGATTACTGGTTCTCCTTGCCTGGGGACAGTTGGACTCAGTAACCGGGGGAAGGCATTCTTTGCTGTCACTCACAGGGCCGGTCCTCTCCTCTTGTTCCAACTGAAGCCCATCCAATCCATTCAGCTGGAAGAGGTAATCTCTGGCACCCACATACACTGTCCCCACAAATAAGTCTGGGTGGAGAACCAGGTGTTGGAATTCTGTGTCATTACGGGAAAATCGGGGGTATGAACGCCCAACTACAGTGAGAGTAGTAATGAGGATCGAGAGCAAGAGCAGGGTAGAGTTCAAAGGCGTCCCATGTGGCATTGCAAATATTCTGAGAAGAAAAGAGAAAAGTGTTAGAGACTTCCAATGCCAATGTGACAGTGTCCTGTGAAATTATGTCAAAAGGTAGAATTGATTTAGTTTAGGTTTACTACAATGTTAATTTTCAGTTGTAGTTAAACATGATGGGACCATACCAGACATTTTGCATGTTTTAACCCAATATATAACATTTGCATACATGGTCATTTCCAACCTTCAAATTTAACATTGTTTGCATTTATTTAAGCTACTCAAATCAACTCCTTCTTGGGTTAAGTAATACATCATATTGCACATGTTGTCACTTCATTATCCTGTTTTAAGGAGAACCTCTAGGACGTTGGAGTGCAAATGGTGCTCCTCATGACTTGAGGCAACCTACTGTGATTGGCATAACAGTCTTAATAACTATCAGCATAATATGCCTGATGTCAAGGCACATTTTTATTGTCATTTGATCACTAATAATTGGTCAACTTTAGCATTTTAACCCAGAGGAATCCATCTGTTTCTAAGTCAAGTTAATCAGAAGATGATTTTGTTTAGTGTTTATGATAACAGAGCTAATATCAGAAATAGAACAACTCTGTTGTAGAGTTTGAAATGGGCACTGTACTGATACACCTGCATCTATGCCTGATTCTGAACTTAAACTGTTTAATTTTGAAGAAATCTCACTGTGTAATCTATTTGAAGTGGTTAAGGCTGCAAAAAGGACTACTTATCCTCTTGATGCTTTGCCTTGTTGGGTTATAAATGAGATTTGACACATTCTGGAAACTTGCATTTTAGTACTTGCAAAATGATCACTCAAACCTGGAGTGTTCCATCCAGTACAGCTATAGTCAATTTCAATTTATTTTCATTTATATAGCGCCATTTATTTTATACAGTGCCAAATCTCAACAAAGCTGCCTCAAGGCGCGTCACACAAGTAAGGTCTAATCTTACTAACCCCCAGAGCAACAGTGGTAAGGAAAAACTCCCTCTGAGGAAGAAACCTCAAGCAGACATAAATTACAGAACAATTCACAAAACAAATATACAAGAAATGCTGTTGGTGCACAGGACAGGAGGGTCGCCAGCACAAATACAACTCCCATCTCTGAATGAAGCTGCCCCTTAAACAGAGTGAAAAAACAGAATCAGGGATCAGAAAGACAAGAAATACTGTATAATTTGCCAGCATGAATCAACAAGAAAAACAGAAGAAATACGAAGGTGAATGCCGACCACTAGCCCTAAGCTTCACTAAAGACCCAAAATTTAGGTAAAGTCAAGGCCGTGGCAGGCTCCGTTTCCAAATACAATGAATTAAAAGAGTAAAAAACATAAAACAAAACTATACCAGTATGCTAGCCATACGAAAGGGAAAATAAGTGTGTCTTAAGTCTGGACTTGAAAGTCTCCACAGAATCTGACTGTTTTATTGATGCAGGGAGATCATTCCACAGAACAGGGGCACGATAAGAGAAAGCTCTATGATCTGCAGACTTCTTATTCACCCTAGGGACACAAAGTAGTCCTGCACCCTGAGAAGCCAACGCCAGTATGTAAGGTTTAATTAGGTCAGCTAGGTAGGGAGGTCCAAGTCCATGAACAATTTTACAGACGAGTAGCAGAACCTTAAAATCTGATCTCACTGGGACAGGAAGCCAGTGAAGAGATGCCAAAATGGGTGTAATGTGGTTGAACTTTCTGCTTCGTGTCAAAAGTCTGGCTGCAGCATTTTGAACCAATTGGTAACTAATGCTGGACTGCGGTAAACCAGAAAATAGAACATTGCAGTAGTCCCATCTAGACGAGATAAATGCATGATTCAGGGTCTCAGTATTAGCCATAGCAGGATGGGACAATTCTTCGCTATATTTCGCAGGTAGAAGAAAGCAGCCCTTGTAATATTTCTAATGTGGAGGTCAAAGGACAACGTAGGATCAAAAATCACGCCAAGGTTCCTCACTTTGTCATTGTGATGTATGACACACGAGCCTAGGCTCAGCATTAACTGGTCAAATTGATGCCGATGTCTCACTGGACCAAGGAGCATCATTTCAGTCTTTTAAAATAAAGATTTTAAAAGAAGGAAGTTTCTAGACATCCAGCTTCTCACTGATACAAGGCAATCTTCTAAGGATTTTATGTAAACGAGATTACCAGCAGTTATCGGCATGTATAACTGAGTATCATCAGCATAGCAGTGAAAGGTAATCCCAAAATGCTGAAATATGTGCCCAAGGGGTGCTATATAAAGGGAGAAAAGGAGGGGGCCTAAGACAGACCCCTGTGAAATCCCAAATTTCACATCACTAAGGTTAGAGGTAGTGTTACTGTCCAAAACACAGTGAGAACGACTGGTCAAGTATGACGTCAGCCATGCAAGGGCACTCCCAATAATCCCAAAATGATTTTCTAGCCTATCAAGTAGAATATGATGATCCACGGTATCAAATGCAGAACTGAGATCTAACAGCACCCGAACCGTAGTGGTGTCCGAATCCATTGTAAGCAGAAGATCATTCACCACTTTAGTGAGAGCTATCTCTGTGGAATATTTTCTAAAAGCAGACTGCAGTGGCTCAAAGAGATTATTCTCAGTAAGATAGTACACAAGCTGCAGTGACACCACTTTTTCCAGAATTTTAGAGTAAAATGATAGATTTGATATCGGTCGATAGTTTTTCAATAACTAGGGTCAAGATTAGGTTTCTTAAGTAATGGTTTAATCACTGCAGATTTGAAACATTTAGGAACAGATCCAGAAGTTAAAGAAAGATTAAGAATTTCCAGCAAGAGTGGGCCACAGGTCCTTAAACAGTTTTGTTGGTACAGGAGCAAATAAACAGATTGTGCCTTTTGTTGACGTTACGAGTTTTGTCAGCATGCCTAGTGAGATACTCTCAAATTCTGTAAATCTAGGTAATACCTAAGTAATGGCACCCTCCGCAATAGGAGGGTGTAGTGGCTGGGTTAAGGCATGCTGGGATATGATTAACCTAATGTGTTCTATTTTCTTCTCAAAGTAATCCAGGAAATCTTGTGCTGTAAAAGGAGAGCGACTTACAGGTGGTTGCCACCATGTCGAACAAGAACTTTGAGTTATGCTTGTCTTTGTTGATCAAATCAGAGTAATAGGTCTGCTTTGTAGCCAATAATGCATGCTTATAGTCTAAGATAGCATCTTGCCACGCAAGGTGGAATACTTCTAATTTTGAACGACGCCATTTCCATTCTAGACCTCTTGCCTTATGCTTGAGGTCACACAGGTACTCACTGAGCCAAGGTGACTGTGATTTGGGGGAGCGTGGTTTTAATACGGGTGGTGCAATCATGTCGAGTGTAGTTTTGAGCACTGAGTTTAAACTATCCACATGTCTGTCAACTGATTGGGTATTTGCCAAATGTGAAGCTAAGACATCAGGCAGTCTAGCATCGAGTTCAGTGTTAGTTGAGGAGTTGTTGCATCATTGTAGTGATAAATAAGGTTGTTGTTCCACTAAACACGGCAGCAAAACTGTCAACTTAATAAGTGAGTGATGGGAGACCACTGATGTAAGAGGCATGATGTCAATATTCCTGACAGCAATACCATGTGCAAGAACCAGATCCAGGGTATTTCCACTAATGTGCATCAAGTCCCGAATGCATTGTCAAAGGATCAGAAGGCTTATTTATATGAATGTTAAAGTCACCAATGATCAGAATGTTATCTGCACTAGTTGACAAGTTAGAGATGAATGCACCAAATTCATCGAAGAATTCAGAATATGGGCCAGGAGGCCTATATACAGTGACAAAGTAATACAGCTGATTTTTATACTTCTGAGCTTGGCAATGCATAATATCCTGAGCAGAGTGGAGAATCGGATGCTCAAACGAGTTATATTTGTGACCCCCAACAGCTAATAAGCTAAACCTAGATTTATAAAAAAAAGAGCAACACCCCTGCCTTGCTTCGCATCACGAGGGACGTGAATAAATGTATATGCTGGTGGACAGGCCTCATTTAAGGGGAGGACAGCTGTAGGTTTAAGGTTTCACGTAACCCAATTATATCTAAGTGATGATCAATAATTAGATCATTAATCAACAAGGATGTTGTGGACGATGTGGTCATTGGAGTCATTGTTCTTTCTGCTCCTGACGTCATTGTTCGTCTCTTTTTTGTCACTGGTTCTCAAAATTCGTCATTCCTTCATGTGTTGCAAGATGCCACGTCTTTCTATCGCCGGCGATTTCTTCCCAGGTATCAATGGGGATGCCGGTGGAGTTGAGAGACTGTTTAAGCTGGTCCTTAAAGCGTCTTTTAGGCCAACCTTGGGGGCGATCGCCTTGGGCAAGCTCACCAAACAGGGTGACTCTAGGAAGACGAGTTTCTCCCATTCTGGAGATGTGCCCAGCCCAGTGGAGGCGGTGATGGAGAATTTCAGACTCTATATTCGGGAGTGATGCACGAGCCAGAACTTCATTATTCGTAACAAAATCCTCCCAGCTAATTCGTAGAATCTGCCAAAGTTTGGATTGTTGAATGTGCTCCAGACGCTTGATGTCACAACGGTAGAGGGTCCACGTTTCACACACATATAGAAGAGTAGAAAGGACCATGGCCCGGAACACCATCACCTTTGTTTCAATTGTGAGGTCGCAATTGGAAAAGACGCTCCGATAAAGGCGTCCAAAGGCAGTCAAAGGCGCCGTGCGCAGCGTCAATGCGGTTGTCCACTTCCTTGACACATGTAGCCATTCTTGAGAGGACACTTCCGAGATAAGGTGGTCTAGTGGTTAAGGTGTTGGGCTTGAGTCCAGAAGATCATGGATTCAAATCCCCGCCTGACTGGAAAATCACTAAGGGCCCTTGGGCAAGGCCTTTAATGCCCTATTGCTCCCGGTGTGTAGTGAGCGCCTTGTATGAAAGCACCCTGACGGGTGAATGTGAGGCATAATTATAAAGCGCTTTGAGCGTCTGATGCAGATGGAAAAGCGCTATATAAATGCGGTCCATTTACCATTTAAGGGAAGTCTTCCACAGGTGTGATTCATTGGCCATCGATTAAAACCAAAGGGTCAATCGTGGAGCCACATGGGGATGGCTGGATAAGAATCTTTGTCTTATCCGTGTAGACATGCATTCCAAAGTGCTTATAGGCCAAGCTGTAGATATTAAGGGTTTGTTGGAGATCTAGCGATGCACTGATCATTGCATTGTCATCTGCATACTGCATCTCTCTAAAGCCGCATTCACACTGGGCACGACGCGAGCGACAGGTTGCCATGTAATCCCTATGGAAGGACGCATTGTGGCGCCAAGGCATGCAACGCGATGCGATCAACATGAATGAAGCGATTTTGAGCGATTGACGCCTTTGTGGGAGGTGATGGTCTAGTGGTTAAGGTGTTGGGCTTGAGTCCAGAAGATCATGGGTTCAAATCCCCGCCTGACTGGAAAATCACTAAGGGCCCTTGGGCAAGGCCTTTAATCCCCTATTGCTCCCGGTGTGTAGTGAGTGCCTTGTATGGCAGCACCATGACATCGGGGTGAATGTGAGGCATAACTGTAAAGCGCTTTGAGTGTCTGAAGCAGATGGAAAAGCGCTATATAAATGCAGTCCATTTACCATTTACCATTTGTGGGGCAATATTGCAGCATGTCGCGTCACGTTGCATTGCCCTCCTCCCCAAGTTGAAAAGTCTGAACTTTTTGGTCTTGTCATGCCACAATGACCAATCAGGGACTGGATATGTAGTGACGTGGCGATATCTGGAGTTTGACTGAGTTGGATGTGAACATGTCCTGTCTCTGGTAGCCAGCCTGTGAGCAGGACTTATGTCCCTTTTGTCCTTTATTTTACAATTTTTGGGGGTGCTTTTGGGGGAAAAGTAAGCAGCAGCCCCACAGCAGGGGCAGCTGAGTTTTTTTTTCGTTCACGTTCGCGCGCGAGCAAATCGTCCATGAAGATTATTTTATTTATTAAGTACACAGATGTATAATAAAACAAATGGTGACTGGTTTATAACACAATTATGACAAAGTTTGGGGGAAGAGCGAGTAGCAGCCCCGCATCAGGGACAGGAGTGAATGTGACAGGAGGTCCTCAAACTGGTTCCTGCAGAGGCGGAAGGACCGCTGAAAGCGGCTGTCATCCAGACGCAGTTCCAGCAGCAAATAATGAAACTCCATGTGAGGATGTTGTGAACCCAGGGATGGCACTGCTGGTGACGTCTGTCAGCTTTCCACAACAATTAAGAGCACAGCAACTCGCTCCGTGTGATCAAGGTCCGTCATGTTAACTTGACTGACAACTGGAGCCGGCGAGCGGAATGGAAGCTCCTCCTATTTGATGACGCACTGGGGCGAATTTTCACAGAGAAAGCAGAGCGACACACCAGGCGATGGTGGCACGTCCGACGTGGCATCCGGTCACGCCCGGTGTGAACACGGCATAAGATGGAGGGTTGATGTCTTCGTGTGAGCCTTGAGGTGAAAGAGCTTGAACAAGCCTCCTCCGTCATAGTGGTAGCTGATATTAATTGCAGGAGCGTTAGGAGGGATATCATGCAGCACAGCAGCCATGTACAGGGAGAAAAGTGTTGGGACGAGAACACAGCCTTGCTTTAGGCCTCCAGTGACAGGAAAGGGTGAGGAAAGGTCTCCTTGGTGAAGAACTCTTCGTTCCATGTCGTCATGCAGGGCTCAAATGAGGTTGACGAAATGCGGGGGCATCCGAAACGTGCAAGTACTTTCCACATGGCATGTTGAGGAACCGTGTCGAAGGCCTTTTTCAAATACCAGAAAGTCATTGCCAGAGGCCGCTGTTGTTCAAGGCACTTTTCTTGAATTTGCCGAGCACAGAAAATCATGTCGACGGTTCTGCGCGATTGTCAAAAGCCACACTGTGACTCAGGAAGCACACTTTCAGAAAGTTTGAGAAGGCAGTTGAGAAGGATGCGGGCGAAAATTTCCCCCCAGTGCTCAGGAGAGATATCCCGTGGTAGTTGCTGCAGGAATAATGATCTCCTTTCTTGAATATGGTGACAATATTCATGTTCTTGAAGTCTGAAGGAACTATCTCCATCTCCCAAATGCGAAGAATCAGGTCCATCAAGCGAGTTTTCAAGAAGAGACCTCCCTTGTCGAAAAGTTCGAAGGGAATATTGTCAGGTCCAGGCGCCTTTCCAGATTTCATACAGTGCATCGCTTGAACGAGTTCTGTAAAATTTGGGGGAAGAGCTAGTTCATGATGGATAGGGTGTTGTGGCATATTATCCAGGAGCTCCTCGACTGTGCTCGAGTTCTTGTTGAGCAAGCTGCGAAAATGTCTCATCCATCGGTCCAGGATTTCATTTGGTTCCCTCAGGAGAACACCATCTTCGTCCACCAGAGCTCCCACAGATGTTCTCAGGGGGCCGTAGAGCTCTTTAGTCGCTGAGTAGAAACGTCGCATATCTCTGCCGTCTGCATAGCTTTGGATTTCGCATGCTTTTCCTTGCCACCAATTGTTCTTGATTTCACGGATGCGGCGTTGGCAGAGGGAAGAAGTAGCTCAAAGAGTTTGGGAGTTGCTCTGGGTCCTACGAGTAGTAAAAGCAATCCCAGCTTTGCACTTGGCATCAATGAGCCTGCAGATCTTGGTGTCGTTCTCATTGAACCAGTCTGGGGTTTTCCACTTTAAGAACCCGACAATTTCAATTGCTGCATCCGAAATGGTGCTTCGGAGCTCAAGCCATTACTCGTCAAAAGACGCTGAGGCTGCTGTTTCTGAGTGTTCAACTTTTTTTTCCTGACAGAAGTTGCAGGCAGGACGCTTAGGAGGTTTACGGATGGTGAACTTGCATTTTGAGATAGGGAGCCGGTAGTCCATCCAGCAATCGTCAGCGCCTGGCATAAAACGAGTAATGTGCACATTCTTCTTATCTCTCGCACGCGTGAGTACATAGTCGAGGATATCTTCTGTAAAAAGGGGTAGATAATATAAGTTCGCTTCTTTCTACCCCCTTTCATTCAGGTGTATTGTTACGTTTGTTATGTTTTCTTTTGGAATGATTTTTGGTTGTGTGGTTGGAACTGAATGAAATAAAATGAAAATGAAATGAAATATGCCATTTTTTACTTCTTGGATGGCGCCATGTCATCTTCTGGTGTTGGGGGAGTCGAAACATTGAGTTCGTGATCACCAGTTCAAATTCTGAGCAGAGTCCCAGGAGCCCATTCGAGTTACAGTTTCCTACTCTGTGGGGACCAAGCACGTCAGTCCAAATGTTCTGATCTCTTCTGACATGTGCACTGAAGTCCCCAAGCACGAATAACTTTTTGCTTGCAGGAACTGCTTGAATTAGTCGAGCGAGATCATTGTAGAAAGCTTCTTTGGCATCGTCTTCGGAGGGGAGTGTCAGCGCATAAACTCATATGAGAGTGAGATGCTTTTCACGGGTCATAGGGAGGCGGAAGGTGGTGCTTGTGAATAAGATAATTGTTTTTACGGCAAAGCACGCACCATGGATGCGTGGCTCCACGGCTGGCTTGCCGCTCCAGAACACCATACAGTCAGCTTTTCTGATACGTCCCTCTCCTACAAGTCGCGTCTCACTTAGGGCCGCAACGTCAATATTGACGCGGGCAAGTTCTTTGCAAACAAGGGCCGAGCGGCACTCAGGCCAACCAGAGTCTTGGACGTCCATCATAGTGCGAATATTCCACGCACCAAGAATGAAAGATTGGTGAGCCTGGGATCTGTAAGAGTTCATAGGTTTAGGATTTGAGTTTGTTCAACCGCATTTAGGGTCACCTGCCAGAAATCTACGTTAATTTGGCTTCTAACATGCAAAATAACTGGTTTGGATTTATATACACAACATCTTGTTGATGTTTGCTGTTTGTTCACAACAGTCGGTTTTGATAAAGGTTCTGTCCTGAACATCATCAATAATTTGGGGTTTGGTGTCTTGCTCAAGCATGCTTCAACAATTCCTACTCACTAAAATCTCAACAAGCAGACAAGACCAGGCAGAGATCGAATCAGTTAACAGTTAACAGACACTTTACCTTCCGTAACTTTAATACTCTGGATGGAAGAGACTGCATCAACCAGAATGAAAACCAAAAGAGCTTTCAGAAAAACATTTCCATAGCCATCACTCAAGACCAGTGACAAGAGTGATCAGTGGACAGTGAAAGCCTCCCCATTAGAGCTGAAACCCCTTTAATTATTGAACAAGATGCATAGACCTTTCCCTGACCTCACACAGAAAAATCACATCAAAATAAATAAATAATACATTGTAAACTGGATTGTGTGTAAAATATGAACACAGAGTGTGGTTATGTCAGATATATTTATTTGGAATATTACTACAATGGCATGATTTGGAAAAAAAGCATTACTGTGCACCATTATGATGGAAGGGAGGGATAGGTTCTTTTGACATTATGGTGCATTCCAGTTGTAGGCAGAGATCACAATTTCCCAGTTACACCCCAGACAAACACTCTCTGATGTTGGAATACCAACTTGTCATCTTGCTCCAACACCACATACCCTGATCTCACAATCAAAGACGGCTGCTTGGCACATCAACAGCACTGAAAGCTGTAGCTGTTATTGTTTTGAGTTGTTTTTTTGGGTTTTTTTTTTTGCACATCTGTCTTTTTTGTTTCCAATTTAAAAAATTGTGTCCACAGTACTGTCCCACTGCTGCCTGTGGACATGTTATTTATTTATTTATTTATTTTTTAATGGTGAAATGCGTAATGCATTGTTTTTGACTGATGGCTAACCCGGTAAATTTTGTTCACAATGGCTGGCTCCACCACACTCCAAACCAAGCACTTAATTTAAACACTAATGTAACCTCTGCACCATCTATCCTCTTCTGTGAGGTCTCTTTGGTGGAACTCATATTTTTGTAGTTCTCAGTACTGCAAACTCTCAGAGGTGTCCAGCTTATTTTCCAACTTACTGTGTTGTGTGGAAACTTGAACACAGTTTCCTTTGGGGTGATGTCATTCCCAGTTGTGATTTCTGACTTCTGAGGTACAGTGAGGAAAATAAGTATTTGAACACCCTGCGGTTTTGCAAGTTCTCCCACTTAGAAATCATGAAGGGGTCTGAAATTTTCATCTTAGGTGCATGTCCACTGTGAGAGACATAATCTAAAAAAAAATAATAAATAAATTGGGAAATCACAATGTTTGATTTTTTAAATAATTTATTTGTATGTTACCGCTGCAAATAAGTATTTGAACACCTACCAACCAGCAAGAATTCTGGCTCACACAGACCTGTTCATTTTTCTTTAAGAAGCCCTCTTATTCTGCACTCTTTACCTGATGATTATTTATTAGAAAGTGGAAGAAACACAAGATGACTGTCAATCTCCCTCGGTCTGGGATTCCATGCAAGATCTCACTTTGTGGGGTAAGGATGATTCTGAGAAAGCTCAGAACTACACAGGAGGACCTGGACAATGACCTGAAGAGAGCTGTGACCACAGTCACAAAGATTACATTAGTAACACATGATGCTGTCATGGTTTAAAATCCTGCAGGGCAGCAAGGCCCCCCTGCTCAAGCCAGCACATTTTCAGGCCCCTTTGAAGTTCACCGGTGACCATCTGGATGATCCAGAGGAGGCATGGGAGAAGGTCATGTGGTCAGATGAGACCAAAATAGAGGTTTTTCGAATCAACTCCACTTACCATGTTTAGAGGATGAGAACAACCCCAAGAAAACCATCCCAAACTGTGAAGCATGGGGGTGGAAACATCATACTCTGGGGGTGCTCTCCTGCAAAGGGGACAGGACGACTGCACCGTATTGAAGGGAGGATGGATTGGGTCATGTATTGCAAGATTTTGGCAAACAACCTCCTTCCCTCTGTAAGAGCACTAAAGATGGGTCATGGCTGGGTCTTCATGACAATGACCCCAAACACACAGCCAGGGCAACTAAGGAGGGGCTCCGTAAGAAGCATTTCAAGGTCCTGGAGTGGCCTGGCCAGTCTCCAGACCTGAACTCAATAGAAAATCTTTGGAGGGAGCTGAAACTCCAAACCTGAAAGATTTGGAGAAGATCTGTATGGAGGAGTGGACCAAAATCCCTGCTGCAGTGTGTGAAAACTTGGTCAAGCACTACAGGAAACATTTGACCTCTGTAATTGCAAACAAAGGCTAGTGTACCAAATATTAACATTGCTTTTCATAGGTGTTCAAATACTTATTTGCAGCAGTAACATACAACTAAATTATTTAAAAAAAATCATACATTGTGATTTCTGGATTTTTTATTTTTAGATTATGTCTCTCACAGAAAATTTCAGACCCCTCCCTGATTTCTAAGTGGGAGAACTTGCAAAACCGCAGTGTGTTCAAATACTTATTTTCCTCACTGTACATGGAACACAGCATTTGAAATGCTGTTCCATCTCAATCAACTGTCTTATGGATAAGACAAAAAAATAAAAATAAAATTCTCACCTCCAAAAGAGTTTGCAATTAGGGTCCTGTCACACCTTGATGATTTAGCCAGCATATGCCAACCGTATTAAAAATGCTGGGATACGCTGGCGTACACCTTGACGATTTAGCAAGTGTATGCTGAGAGTCCCATTTCCACCAAGTGGTTTAGGTTTGTACTGCACAGTGTAGTGCGGGTCAGAACAGCTAATGCTGTGTTTACACTTAACGACGACAAGTCACGAATGCCACAAAGTATAAATTCTTGCCCACTGACCACGAATGTGATGATTCGGGGCAGAGGCGTCAGGTGTCCTCAGGAACTGCTGCAACCTGTTACCACGCGTTACGATGGCACACGTTGCTGGAGAATTATCAGGAACTATTACACACGGTCAAGAATAATGTTCCACGTTGCTGTGCGCTATCATGTTGTGAACGAGGTGAATTGTCTCCACACACACACCCATATTTATCCAACCGAATTCAGATCGCTCCAGTTTTTCAGAAGAACTTTGTGACTGCATGTGTAGTTGGGCTCTGTGCCATGGAGTGGCGCAGAGAGGAGGAGGAGGAGACGGACAGAGCCAGATGTGTGGCGTCATGCGGCTCTCGTCTCACACCTTTTCCCAAACATCAGGCACATGCAGCAGGTGGAACACCTGCAGGAACGCGCTGAAGAGCACTGAAATGAGACTTTTAGCCGACTTGGTGTCAGCAATCAAACTGAATGCGGTGCAGCAGAGTTTAATTGTGCGCGCGCTTCTTCCTCCGCCAGAATGGAGGAGGCGCAGAGATGTCTGGCTGCACGTGAGTCTCCTCTCACTCCTCTGGTTCCTCTGACTCAGACTCGTTCTGCCACTCATCGGTTACAATAGCAGATGGAACACCTGCAAGAGCGTCCTGAGGCGCTTCAGCAGGAACTGTGGAACGACACTTGGCTGACTTCGCGTCACTGTTCCTCTTCAGCATACTGCATCAAACTGAATGCTGTGGAGCCGAGTTTAATTATGCACACGTGATAGAAAACTGATTCGTTGTGGCGCACAGTGAAATGTGACGCCAGGTTACAAGTCGTGTCAAAACTTGTCAGTTTCCGTGTCACTTCGTAATAACGCGTGACACAGCATTCAGTTTGGAAATGATCTGGTCGTTTCAGCCTGTCGATCGCCGCTCGGGGCGTGGCGCGCCCTCCGCCATTGTGCGCCGTCTTTAAACCGGCTGTAACACTCCTTAATCTGTGTGATGCCCATAAAATCGGCCCTGAAAGCCATCTGAATTTTCCAAATGGTGTCCACCTGGTTGTCTCTCACAATTTCTGGAAAAATTTGATGCAGCGCTGCTCCAGCTGTTCAGACATTTTCCTCACAATGAAAATCCGAAGAGGGGGGAGGACCAGTGCTCACTCAAAGCCTGCTCACAGGCGAATGACGCAACCGACAGGCGTGAAAAAACACGCATGCGCACAAAGGTTCAAGTTTGGCTGATGTAATCACACGTGATTCAAATCCATATGGTTTTTGCAAAAATAAAAAGGTTGGATCCTTTTCTAACAGACCTCATATGCACTATTAAGAAACCTATTCAGATGCGTTAAGTCACGTTAAGAATGTCAGAAATGTGTCACGAATGACAGAAAAATTACATTCGTAACGCGTCTTGCTCATGTGTAAACGCACCTTAAGTCTGGCTTGGCTTGTGTTTCTACCACCGGCAGAACCCTTTTGTTTGGCAGGTGGAACACTTAAATATTGATGCGCATGTCACCCAATGCTCATACGCAGTTTTGCAATTTGACTAATTTAACATTATTTTGTTTCATTTTTGTCTTGGAGAATCACAGAATTTATTTTCATCACGTACAGAATGCTGATGAGTCAACTGATCACTGTGGTAAATGCTGCCATGAATAAATGAAGCGCTGTGACTCTTTCAAGTTTTAAGTGGCAGTCGCGGTCTGATTGGTTTCCTTGTGCAGTCTGAGTGGTCACCTTCCCCCCGATGACATCGGCATCCACAGGCTGAAAAATGCACCTGGAGCAGAAAAACTACAGAGTGATGCTACGTTTCGTCAGCTACAACAAGGAAGTATTTTCAGACATTGCTTTCCAAAATCACAATATTCTTTCTGTTAAACTTCAATATTTTTGATGTTTTGAATTTTTATATTTCATGTTTTCTTAGATACTGTCTTTTTTCTTTCTTTTTTGTGTGTGTGAAATTGTCTAATGTTAAACCCATGTTTTTTTAGACTTAAATGTGCAATATTACAGTCTTTAGGGGGCATGGATTTATATGCTTGCGACTGACTGATAGACTGTGATATCGTGATATGGTACTTGTGATTTATTGTGGTAGAGCAATTTTAGAACTTGAATTTTAGAATATTGTGCTAATATACTGTAATTTATGAATTTTAATTTATTCATGGTTAAATTATTTGATGTACCTAGGGACTGCAGATGGAAATTTGCTATTTAGCTATAATCGGGTACAACTCATCTCTGCTTTGATGAGCTTAATGATACTGTACATTGTCCCTCAAATAAATGAATAAACAAAACTAAACTAAACTTTTGTAAATTTATTTTTTATCTCCTGGGATTGCAATCATAACAAAGACAAGGCAAGCAGAAAATGAGGATCCAGAACTCTGCATGTGTGTGTGTGTGTGTGTGCGCGTGTGTCCATGTGTGTACGTGTACATGCCAGGGGCCATTCAGGCGCAGATGTATGTGTCTGGTAAGTGGGTGTGTTTCAGACCTCCTTTTTACTTATTCATGAGAAGAATAAGACGTGTAATAAGTAATATCCTCCACACCCACTGTCAGAGTCTAAGCAGTGTGTTTGCGTGTGTGTAGGTGAATATGTGCAGCCATTAGTCCAGGGGTAGGCAACCTGTTCCAGAAAGAGCCATGAGGGTGCAGGTTTTCTTTGCAGCCACTGACTCCACCAGGTGATTTTACTGATTAATATCACTTTGAGCAGATGGAATCAGTTAATCAGTGAAATCACCTGGTGGAGTCAGTGGCAGCAAAGAAAACCTGTACCCTCATGGCTCTTTCTGGAACAGGTTGCCTACCCCTGCATTAGTCTATTAAAGAGGGGTGAAAATCCACACAATCCAACAGAGGAAGGAGTGTCTTTGTGAAACACATAAAATAAACAAATTCCCCATGTTTCATCTTTTATTGATTCAAATTTGCAATGTATCATGAAGGATACCTGTATATTTTGTTTGTTTTATTGATCACATTATTAATAATCCTGTCATAGAAATTGACACATTTAATTCAGATGGTCTTATTGAAATAGGAGGTGTGAAACATTTGGTGTTGCTGTTATTGCATTGTCACAGTGGAACATGTTGCTAATTACTTTCTGGTCTTCCGCCATTCCAGCAAGGGAGGGGGGGTCGGAGTCATCTTTATGTTAAAAGCGTGAGTGTGGTGAGTGATTTTAAGTTCAATGTAAGTACATTATATAATTGTAAATATGTTTAAAATACATGGATGACACAAGAAAGTGAAATCACTTATTTCCATTGTGGTCAATTTAAAAATCAAATGACAACATAGAAGTTAGAATTAAAATAATAATAGTGTGTATATGAAACAAGAACCTAAACAATTTATTATAATGTTATAAATACATTAAGACAGTAAATTAACATTAAAAATACATAATTAACAGAAAATAAAAGGGTTGATCCATCCATACATCCATCCATTTTTTTCCGCTTTATCCGGAGTCGGGTCGCGGGGGCAGCAGCTCAAGCAAAGCCGCCCAGACCTCCTGATCCACACACACCTCCCCCAGCTCCTCCGGGGGAACCCCACGGTGTTCCCAAGCCAGCCGAGAGATGTTGTCCCTCCAGCGTGTCCTGGGTCTTCCCCGGGGCCTCCTCCCAATGGGACGTGCCCGGAACACCTCTCCAGCGAGGCGTCCAGGGGGCATCCGGAAAAGATGCCCGAGCCACCTCAACTGACTCCTTTCGATGTGGAGGAGCAGCGGCTCGACTCCGAGCTCCTCACCCTATCTCTAAGGGAGCGCCCAGCCACCCTGCGGAGGAAACTCATCTCAGCCTCTTGTACTCGCGATCTCGGTCTTTCGGTCATGAGCCAAATCTCATGACCATAGGTGAGGATCGGAACGTAGATCGATCGGTAAATCGAGAGCTTTGCCCCCCTACTCAGCTCTCTGTTCACCACAACGGTCCGATACAGCGACCGCGTCACTGCAGATGCTGCACCGATCCGTCTATCGATCTCACGCTTCATCTGTCCCTCACTCGTGAACAAGACCCCGAGATACTTAAACTCCTCCACTTGAGGCAAGGACACTCCACCGACCTAAAGAGGGCAAAGCACCTTTTTCCGGTCGAGAACCATGGCCTCGGATTTGGAAGTGCTGATTTTCATCACGGACGCTTCACACTCGGCTGCAAACCGCCCCAGTGCACACTGAAGGTCCTGATTTGTCGAAGCCAACAGAACCACATCGCCCGCAAACAGCAGAGACGAGATTCTGTGGTTCCCAAACCAGAACCTGTCTACACTCTGGCTGCGCCTAGAAATTCTGTCCATAAAAATAATGAACAGAACCAGTGACAAAGGGCAGCCCTGGCGGAGGCCAACGTGCACTGGAAACAGGTTTGACTTACTACCGGCAATGCAAACCAAGCTCCTGCTGCGGTCGTACAGGGACCGGATAGCCCTTAGCAAAGGACTCCGGACCCCGTACTCCCGGAGCACCCCACACAGGGTGCCCCGAGGGACACGGTCGAACACCTTTCTCCAGATCCACAAAACACATATGGACTGGTTGGGCGAACTCCCATGAACCCTCGAGCACCCAATGGAGCGTGTAGAGCTGGTCCAGTGTGCCGCGACCAGGACGAAAACCACACTGCTCCTCCAGAATCCAAGGTTCGACCATCGGTCGAATTCTCCTCTCCAGTACTCTGGAATAGACCTTACCGGGGAAGCTGAGGACTGTGATCCTCCTATAGTTGGAACACACCCTCCGGTCCCCCTTCTTAAACAGAGGGACCACCACCCTGGTCTGCCAATCCAGAGCCACTGTCCCCGATCGCCACGCGATGTTGCAGAGGCGTGTCAGCCAAGACGGTCCCACAATATCCAGAGACTTAAGGTACTCAGGACGGATTTCATCCACCCCAGGAGCCTTGCCACCAAGGAGCTTTCTAACCACCTCGGTGACCCTTTTAAGTATTCCTTAAAAGGGTTGAGTTCTTCTAAAAATTGTTGAGGTCTAAGGATCAAAAAACATTCTGGACTCACACGCCATTCCAACTCACAGTGCAAGCTTTACTTCATTTATTACAACCCTTAACACAAAAAGTCAGCTTCCTATTTTATAAACATTACCCAATCTAGAGCCCATGGATCCCCACGGGCAACACAATAGTTTTAACTGATGTTTACTGATTTTACTTATATTTTCTGTTTTTATTTATTCTGGTTTGTTTTTTGTTTTATGTTGTTGTGAAGCGGCTTCTGATTTTTATCTTGAAAGGTGCGATATAAATGGAACTTATTATTATTATATTATTATTATTAAATGCAATGTTAAACTATTAACTGACCTGATGTTCACATATTACTAGAACACAGAAATTGCAAGAAATTAAGCAGAAGGTGCAATTTTTGAGGAGGTACTGCACATGCTAAATACACTGGTGTCCAAATTAGAAATGGTCTGCTTCAGAAATAAAATTGTGCAATGTATTATGGATTCTGGCATGCTGAATTCAAATATGACAACAAAAGTCACTGATTGGCTACTTTTTCCAAGATATTTAAGTTTATACATTTATGTCTACATAATTATATTATGTTGAATGTTTTCATGATGAATGACAAACATGTTATTTTATGTTTCTCTGACTCTTTATATAATAATATTTTACCTGTACTCGTTTTGTAACACTTTAAACATCACAAAACACTAAACACTTATAAGCATATTAGTATCACATCTTAAAAACTAGTGCCAATCAACAATTTCAAACATCATTTTCATTCTCAGTGGCCCACAATTAGTAAAGTTGACTATATTTGTTTTAGAAGAAATTTGGCTGTAGACCAGTGATACCTTAGTTCAGCTGCAAGAGTCATTGGATCCAAAATGGTTGACCTCTGTCTATAACTGTTCGTATGTGTATGCACTGTCAAGACAAACATCGTATGAGAAAACATCAGGGAACATTAGCATTGATAGCTCGTCAAAATCAGCAAACCAATCTGGGTCAGCAGACCACTCTGGGTTCAAATGGATTGTCTCTATTTTGGCCAAATAATGCCCTTTGCTTCCTTGTTGAGCTTCATTCTGTACCGTGACTTGCTCTAGATTTTCTTGCACACCATTGTGGGTTTTTTTCCTTAAGGTTTGTTCCCTCTTCCTTGTCACTATTGTGTGACTTCTTTTTACTTTAAACAGCTGTATTTCTCATGACTAAAAAATACTTGTCCATTTTTTTATTATTATTACATGTTGACACATAGAAATAGCATACACACAAGCACAGAACAAATGAACTAATAACATAAACATGTGAAAAACACACACTCAGCCACTGCTGTTTATTTCGGTGAACGTGAACATGGCACCGGCAATCCCAGAATGCAATGCATTGATATCATTGCCCAATGTCTATATGACGACCACTACCATAATCTAGCAAGATGCATAACTGTCATCGACAGGACCTAACTACAACCCAATTCCAATGAAGTTGGGACGTTGTGTAAAATGAAAATAAAAACAGAATACAATGATTTAAAAATCCTCTTCAACCTATATTCAATTGAATTCACCACAAAGACAAGATATTTAATGTTCAAACTGAGAGACATTGTTGTTTTTGTGCAAATATTTGCTTATTTTGAAATGGATGCCTGCAACACATTTCAAAAAAGATGGGACGGGGCAACAAAAGAATGGGAAAGTTGATGAATGCTCAAAGAACGCTGAATTGGAAAGAGGTGAGTGTCATGACTGGGTATAAAAGGAGCATCCGCAAAAGGCTCAGCCGTTCACGAGCAAAGATGGGACAAGGATCGCCACTTTGTGAACAACTACGTGAAAAAATGGTCCAACAGTTTAAGAACAATGTTTCTCAACATTCAGTTGCAAGGAATTTAGGGATTCCATCATCTACAGTCCATAATACAATCAGAAGATTCAAAGAATCTGGAGAAATGTCTACATGTAAGCGACAAGGCCGAAAACCAACATTGAATGCCTGTGACCTTCGATCCCTCAGGCGGCACTGCTTTAAAAACCAACATCATTGTGTAAAGGATCTTACCACGTGGGCTCAGGAACACTTCAGAAAACCATTGTCAGTTAACACAGTTCGTTGCTACATCTACAAATGCAAGTTAAAACTCTACCATGCAAAGCGAAAGCCATACATCAACAACATCCAGAAACACCGCCGCCTTCTCTGGGCCCAAGCTCATTTGAAATGGACAGATGCAAAGTGGAAAAGTGTGCTGTGGTCTGATGAGTCCACGTCTCAAATTGTTTTTGGAAATCATGGACGTTGTGCCCTCTGGACAAAAGAGGAATAAGACCATCCAGATTGTTACCAGCGCAAAGTTCAAAAGCCAGCATCTGTGATAGTATGGGGGTGTGTTAGTGTCCATGGCATGTGCAACTTACACATCTGTGATGACACTATCAATGCTGAAAGGTACATGCAGGTTTAGGAGCAACACATGCTGCCATCCAAGCAATGTCTTTTTCAGGGACATCGCTGCTTAATTCAGCAAGACAATGCCAAGCCACATTCTGCATGAGTTACATCAGTGTGGCTTCGTAGTACAAGAGTGTGGGTGCTAGATTGGCCTGCCTGCAGTCCAGACCTGTCACCTATTGAAAATATGTGGCAGATTATGTGGCACAAAATACGACAATGGAGACCCCACTGTCCCAGCGTTTTTGAAACATGTTGCAGGCATCCATTTCAAAATGAGCAACTATTTACACAAAAACAATAAAGTTCATCAGTTTGAACAATAAATATCTTGTCTTTGTGGTGTATTCAATTGAATATAGGTTGAAGAGGATTTGCAAATCATTGTATTCTGTTTTTATCTACATTTAACACGTCCCAACTTCATTGGAATTGGAGTTATAGCTGGCACATATCTTACAACATATTGCAAATTTGTTTGATGTGTTTTGGGAACAGGCAGCTTAGTGATTAGCACTGTTGCCTCACAGCACGAAGGTCATGGAATCGATTCCCACCTGTGGCCTTTCTGTGTGGAGTTTGCATCTTCTCCCCGTGTTTGCATGGGTTCTCTCATGGTGCTCTGGCTCCCTCCCACACCCAAAGACATGCTGGTTAGGTGAAGTGGAAACTTTAAATTGACCGTAGGTGTGCGTGTGGGTGTTACTCTGTTTGTTTGTCTATATGTGGCCCTGCAACAGACTGGCAACCTGCACAGGGTGTACCCTGCCTCATGTCCTGTGACTGCTGGGATAGGCTCCAGCCCCCCATGACCCAATCTTGGATAAGCAGTTGAAGATAAGTGTGTGTGTGTTTTGGGAACAGTCATCCGTTGAAAAGACTGAATTAAAAAAATTAATGTGATCTGCTAACATTGTAGTTGCAATAATATTTGATACTGATTTCAGTTATTATCTACAGCACCTACTGGAAGGAATGACATGTAATCAGAAGGTGCTATTGATATTGAACTGATTTAGCACCGTGATAGAGTATATTTAACTCCATTTGGACTGGGACCAAATGTTATCCTGGCACAGTATATTTTACTCTGCAAAATTTACTGTGTAGTCTTTTCAGGTGTCCTCATCTGCTCTTTGACCATGTGACAGATCAAAGTCAACAAATTTGTACTTGAGAGCCACTTCATCAGTATGGGAACTTCCTCTTAAAACCCAGAAATTGTGGTTTCCTCCGCGCTCCTATGAGATCAGACTGGATGACTGTGGTGTCAAACAAAATGGATA
Source organism: Thalassophryne amazonica (assembly GCF_902500255.1). Lineage (NCBI taxonomy): Eukaryota > Metazoa > Chordata > Actinopteri > Batrachoidiformes > Batrachoididae > Thalassophryne > Thalassophryne amazonica. Next base: position 53,215,014 of record NC_047108.1, on the reverse strand, counting down.
TAGAATGGAAACACAGAGACATGAGAAATACAGCTGTGTTTAACGGAAAAGGAAAGAGGGGAAGTCCAGTTGCAGATGTTTGTCTTGACACCTCTGACCTTTTAAGGTTTTTGTTTGTCTTGACACCTCTGACCTTTTAAGGTTTTTTTTACCACTTCCTTGTCAGTAAACTAAACAACTATTTTATGGCTCTTGAAAAACATCAGATCATCCTGGTTCTCTGTGGCTCTTTGAAATTGTCCCAGTTTCGTTTTTAGTATCAGCTGTTCCAAATTATGAAATATTTCAGTGTGCACAATTTCCAAATCACTGTACAAAAAAAAAAAAACGGCTCTCCAATTGCATAATAATACACATACTGTTTATTACTGTGCACGAATCCATGATTTTTAAACACTTGGTAGTTTGCTTAGCTGAGTGCACCTGGCCACTGCTGCAATCTATTAATTCTCAAAGTGCAATATCAAACTTCACGTCCACTGTGGAAATGTTTAGCTGCAACACAAATACTGCTGCCATGCAACAGAAGAGCAGCAATACGGTTTCTCTCATGCAACTGACAATGAACTGGCAAATCAGTTGTGTCTGGTGTAAAACATGCTGGGCTATGTGGTGCAGACAAACAACTTATATACAGCCTCTGGCAGGCCAAAACTAATGATGCAACTGCACAGAAACTAATATAAATTTATTACCTCTAACATATAAGAGTTGAAAACTACAGACAAAAAATATGCATTGTACTCCACTGAGACTTCACGTGTTTTCACACAAACTTAATGTGTTCTGGATTATCAGAGTTCCATTTGGTGCGATCAAAAATAGCAGGTGTGAAAGCTGCCCCAGACCATGGTCTGAACCTAAGGATGAATATTTATTTGGTCCTACCAAAAGAGGTAGTCTCAGTCCAGATCAAACTGAACCATTTGCCTCCAGTATGAAAACGCTTTATGGATAGTTCAGATGTGATCAGACTGGCTGCCACAGTCAGGATTAATTGCAAATTAATACATAAGTATGATTTTGTGTTATGGTGACTTTTTTTAAAGTGAAGACTGTGTTCATTTTGATGCAGTTGTGGTAAAATCACAGACTGAGTGGAAGAGATGCAGCTGAATACTCACATTGTATGTTAAAAAAAACAGCCTCATGGAGACTGTTACAGCCTCATGTTCTGCTATAGGCACCAGGCTCAGTGCACTCCTGGATCCAGCCACAGACAGAATCTCTCCCACATTAAACAAGTTGAGGTTGAAGTGTCTGCCTTCTCTTCCCTATGCAACCTTGAGTCCACTGAACACAGCGTTGTGCTTGAAGCATGTGCCCAACTGAGATGGCTGAAAGACCACAGCTCTGGATAACAATGAGTATTTCTGACTTTTTCTGAGCATGTCAATGGCAGGAACATGGATTTCAATAAAATTGTAGGATGAATGTATTTATCTCAAAAGGGTTATAAATAAAACAGTATTGTTACTGTTGCCTTCTCACCAGACAATGTAGACATCCTCATCTCTTGGAAAGCAAGAGTTATCGGGGGATGATGTATTCCCTGGTCCCCACAAATCATTGCCAGGGGATCACCCAAGTACACCCTTATGCTAAATATGAATGAAATTGGTCAACTAGTTCTTCAGATATTGCACCAACAAGGGTGGCAATGACAATATCTTGAATATCTTTCTGTGACCTTGAAATTGACCCCAAGGTCACTGTAATCAACTGGTGTTGGTGGGCCACCAAAGTACGCCCTTTGCAAAATATGAATGAAATTGGTCAACTGCTTCTTCAGATATCCCGCTAAGGGTGGCATGACAATATATTGAACATCTTGCTGTGACCTTGAAATTGACCCGAGGTCACTGCAATCAACTGGTCTTGGGGGGTCACCCAAGTACACCCCTGAGCTAAATATGAATGAAATTGGTCAACCGATTCTTGAGATATCACGTTAACAACCTAAAACGGACGGACGAACATGTTGATCACTATATCCTCCTGTATTTCATGCCGGTGGGATAAAAAAGAAAATAGAAAAGAATTTGAAATTCTAAATTCAGATCAGTTGTTTTTTACTTCTCATGATTTGACAAAGGCTGTTTTTGTATTCACTGATACCGTTCACATTGCAATTTAATACAGTTATTTTATTTTTAAATGGTCTACAAAACTGGACTCCTTTTTGTCAGTTTTCATTCAGGACCACAGGCAAAGGTTGAGCAATGAAAACAAGCATGGCTCAAGTTATTTTCATGAAAGGAAAGCAAAGCAGAATTTGTTTTTATTCTATTACTTATTTATTTTTGCTGATCTGAAAAATTATCTGATCCATGGCTTAAAAAGTGTATCCAATACAAACTGACAGGTTACTGTCACGCAATAAACAGTAGAAGAAGAAAAGAAACAGAAGTAGTCATAATCCATTATACAACAGAAGAAGAAAATAAATTTAAATAGTTAAAAAATGAGCTGTGGGAGAACATGAAGAGAGGAGGAGATGGAGTTGTTAATTAAGATTTGATCAGAAAAAGAGAAAAGTCAAGTTGAAAACGTGTGTAACATTTTTTACCATTCAAACGGAAACACCTGCCAAATTGAAAACAAGCCAATGTCACACACATGCATGTCTACAAACCAATGTCGTGTAGTGAGACACAGTTTACATAGATGATGTTAGCATGTCATGAAAAGTTCTTCATTGCAAATGCAAAATTGTAAAGTGAAACCAAACTAACTGGACCAAACATATGAACACTGGTATGGATTTTAATTCAGATATTTCAGTGTGAAAACACCTTGGTTTTCTTTTGGTTTGTTTGTTGCTAAAGTATTAAAAGGCACAACAACATATCTCTTTGTTTGCAACCACATTTATAGACCGCTGCAACTTCTTGTGCTGTACTGAACTTCCTTTCTAACTCTCAATCTCTGACACTCTTCTTCATGTTTATTAATCACTAAGACTGTCTGCTGTGCAAGTTCAAATCTAAGCTCCTAATGAGCCGTGACAGCCCACTGAATGCTTAAGACCCCACAAAAAGTGGGGTCAGCAGCAGAGGGGCAGTGGAAGTTTATTGGGCCTGGAGCCATTGAGCGCTGCTTTGCATTGTTATGTTGTATTGGTTCGGCTGGCGTCTCTCCCCAGGCCCCAGATTCTGCAACACAGTGTCTTTGGGTCGAATCCAGTAAGTACAGTGGAGTGGAAGTGTGTCTGAAACCAGCCATGCCTCCAAAGGCCACACACACTATCCCAACATATGATAATAAATACAGAAAGAGCAGAAAGGTTTGCTAGAAACACATTGAGGATTGATTTTTAAAGAGACTAATGTGTATTTGGGTGATTGATCCTGAGGTGGACAAAGTAAGATACCATAAATAATGTCAGTGAAAGGCTGAGAAATTTAATTCTTACTGTTTGTGAGAAAAATATCAGATTTTATTTCTCTCAGTTCCTTATGAAAGAAAATAAAAAGCAATAACATTAAGTTTCCACTGATCCTACTTTTCCCCAAAGATTAACACAGCAGGGGTGGTAGACAAGTGGTTAGCGTACTTGTTTCCAGAGTGGGAGGTCCTTGTTTCAAGACCACCAATTCCCATTTTCCATGAGATGCAGAGTTGTGCCAGGAAAGGCATGAGGTGTAAAACGTGTGCCACATCAACATACAGATCCATCTTGGATCTGCTGTGGTAACCCTGAGTGAAAAAAAGGGAGAAGCCAAAGTGACTGTTCTTGAACAAAACATACAAGCCTGCATGCTCTACTTTTTTCAGAGGTCACAGACAAAGAGAATAGGGCGACCATTACAGTCAAAACTTTGAACCATATCAAGGAACAAAACCAAAACTTGCTCCCCCTCAGGGTCACCACAGTAGATCCAAGATGGATCTGTATCTTGATTTGGCACAAGTTTCACCTCTGATGCCCTTCCTGACACAACACAATACTACATGGAGAACTGGCAGGGGTGGTCTTAAACTCAGAACCTCCCAGTCTGGAAACAAGCACACTTCACCGCTTGGACACCACCTTTCATGAAAGAATGGTAACCAGCTAGTAATGTTATTTTTCATCCTTTTTTGGAACCTAAAGTATTTCTTGCTTACAATAACCTTTGCTGAGGTCACTTCCTGTCTTCCTCTGAATGTCATGTACGTTTTTGAATGGCAGAGAGAAATAGCAGCAGTTGTTGAAAGTAAAATATGGTGTACTTACCCTGTTTCGAGCCAGAACAGGTAAATATTGTGCTGTGTACCTTTTAAATGTTGGACATTTACATGAACTTCATCAATGCTTGATGGACAGGCTAACATGTAGAGACAAACAGTGTTGGAAACAGAGAACTAGTTCCAGTTAGTGTCTAGCATAGCCAAGCTTATTAACTGTGGAATTGGCAACAAACTACAGAGTGAAATACAGCCTATAGTAATATTTAACATTTTAATTTTGGCCAAAAGACACACAGTATCTCATGAACCCTTCCACGGAACATTATTAACCACAATTCCATTTGGTTAGAACTGTTTCAGGAATGATCATTTTCAGATGGAACCCAAAACTGGAAATGCAAAAATACTGATTCTGCTCAGACTTAATAAATAAAAAATAAATAAATAATTAAAAAGTAAAAATTATGATTTGAAGTAATGGTTATAGCACACAAACCAATTGAGATTCCTTGTAAGTACATTAAAGGCTCAATCACAAGGCACTTAATGAAGGGCAACGAAGCCCAAGAAATCTGGACTTTCATTGGCATCGTTTAACCTTTGCTCAGCTTTGTTCCTGTAGTGGTTGCTTCGTCAGGATTTTTAAACAGTCGAAAAATTTAAACGAAGGGCAATGAAAATCTCAATTTGACTGTATTTCATTTTGTTGTCATTCTTGATGGTTTCTTATCATTTGCTTAGTTTTTGTAACGTCAGCCTATCGTTTGCTTTGTTTTTGTAACGTTAGCCTTTCGTTTGACTTCGTTCAACCAGCTGAATGTTTTTGCACAGTACAAAAGCTGGTTTTTGAGTGCTTTGTGGAGGAGCCAGTGCTGGTGTGTGTACAGTGTGGGGCTTCTGCCGCTGCATGTGATGTGGCAAGAGCTACCGGTCATGCTGCGATGCTGGCCTGCCAGGAAGAATTTGTCGGCCTCTCCGCTAGCGCACAGCAGCCCGTGATCGTGGTGTTGGCCAGTGCTGCCCACACATGAGGAGAGAGTTCCTGCACAAAAAGTCAAGTTGGAGCTGCAGCATTCTGTCCATGAACTCTGAAAGGCTTGCTGTCCTTCAGCCTCTGCAGAGAGAAGAGCCTCCTGCCCCTTTCAGTATCTGACAGTTCAAAGGTTTTGAGGAAGTGATCCTTGATTCGCGCACTTGCACGCACATCGTCCCACCCACTGTGTTCCCTGCTGGATGTCCTGCTTTGTTCCACCGGCAGCCATGTGGTCTGCGCTGGATGCTGCATATATAAAATAATTATTTTGTGGTGAATTAATAATTTTCTCTGCAAGTTTTCTGCTGAAAATGGCTCTAATCTTCCTGAATCACAGAGGAGCGCACTAGCCAGAGCCGTGTGCGTGTGCACAAGATGGAAAAAGCATTTGGAGCCATCTAAAAAGGTGTATGTCATGTTTACATTGTCATAACTTGGTAAAACAGTTGCATGTTCTTTCCTCCTTGTGTGCAGCTGTAAAAGTATGTTCATGAGAGATTTAACATGTCATTATAAGTAGTTTAGAGAAGTGTGACACTGAACCATCAAAGAGAGAGACAGGTGCTGTCTCTCTCTCTGCCTTTCTCTTTCACTCTTTTCCTCTGTTTCGTACGCGCATTTCGGGTGTACAGACAGCAATTAGAGTTTTGGTATTTCAAAGATTTGTGAAATATTTGGCATGTTTGCAGTATGTTGAATTTTGATGGCGTATTTAGCGTGTATGGTGGTGTGTGTTTTTTTTTTTTTTTTGAAAAATGAGGCATCTTATGAATGTTGAACAAGCGCTTCAGTTTTTTTTGTAATTGGAGCAATAGGGAGTGCGCAGCGTGTCGTCAGAGTCTCAGTCAGATAGTGGGGATTATGGCGATGAAGGAGATGATCCCTCTTTTGTTCTGGACGAGGAACCAGAGCAGGTGGTGGATCTCCACAGTGGGTCAGATCACACGCTTCTGTTTGCAGTTGAGCTCTGTCCCATCGCCGAGTCCTGGAACGCAGAGATGCAGAAACACATTGCTCCAGCAGTGGCTCCAGGCACATTTTGTTTAAAGTGTCAAGATCAGTGTTAGCTTCGGTTTCATTTCATTCCTCTTTCATCCCTTTTGCACTCGATTCGCAGGCTATTCGGTGATAAAGCTCGTTCGGCCACCTTTTGTCAATGAATTGTGATTTTTTTTTTTTTTTTTTTACTTTTTTCCATTGTTCCAGAATCCTCGTATGCAGTGTGACTGGGCCATTATATTGCTGTATCAACTATCTATCAGGCATTTAAAATCTAGTCTATGATAATATGCTACAAATGAATTGGATTTAGCCCATTTCACATGCTGTCTTTTTTATGACTGATAAAATAATAATAAAAGTGAAAGAAACAGGTCAAGTCCAGCATGTGCTGGTGTACACTAAAAAAAAAACACAGTATGGGTTTGACTGGGTTGGAAAAGCAGGTTGGTACAAGCACTCCAGAAATGCTATGTGTTCTGTTTTCTTGTGAAAAAACATGAGATTAGCTTTCATGGCACAATGACTGTGTAGTCTGGAACACTCCCAGTATGCCATGATTATATCTGAATGCTCTGCTATCAGGTTGGGATGACTAACATTCTGCCAACACATACCACACAGTACACACAGTACATTCCTTACCAGATTTCCTGTTGGAGTGCCTGTCTGCAATAGATGTACTATGTAGGTCCTGAGCCCTACTGGAGCTTATCCAAGCCTTCTGTCAAATGGATGGAACACCAATTCTACACTGGTTACTTCTGCAGCCAAGGAAGGGCTCATTTACATCTAGGCAGGCCAGGACATTGCAGATTAAGTGTTGTGTCCAATTTTCCAATGTTCAAATCACAACAAAGCTGCCTCAAGGCTTCACACAAGTATGGTCAAACCTTACCAACCCCTTGAGGAAGCACACAGGCGACAGTGGTAAGGAAACCTACCTTCTGTGTCCTGTGTCCAAGGACACAGACAGGTAAGGTGACTGGGATTCAAATCCAAATCTGCATACTGGCAGATCAAGCCATGAAATTGGTATACTTCACCAGTCGTGTTCATGCAAAACAGGATGAACAGATGATGCTGTCATCAATTTATTGTTGTTTCCCCTCCCTTCTTACAGGGGGTGTGGCAGGCAGCAGCCCCTTTCCATTTAAACTAATTGCCTGTAATTTGTAATGTCTGAAACAGCTGCAGCTTCTATAAAAAAAAAATGCGGCCTTTTTTGGGTTGTGATCCTTAAATTTGGCACTGACTTTAATTTTCAAAATAAGCAAATACAATTTAAAAAGTTGTGAAGCACATGCTGCTTGATCTTACAGCATGTTTGTGTGTTTGTTTGCTTTGGCGATCTACATGACAAACTGCATGCACAATTGCACATATTGCAGCTTTGTAATAAAGTCAAGGGTATGTACTATATTCTGCATGTTTTTGGTCAATATATTTGATGTTTATTGACATTTTACAGTAAATTAATGATAAACAATGAGTCTACTTTTACACTGGAGGTCAGTCCAAACTCAATAAAATGACAAATTCAATTCATATCATGTATTTGTACAGTGTAGTTCCTGCAATTGTCACCATGGCGATGTTCAGATTTTGAGATTTGTGAAAGTGTTAATATTATGAGAGGCAGATGTACACATGCTTGGCCCCACTCCATTTCCGTCACCTTCTTAAGGTCAATGGCTGACTCACTATCTCCTCAGTTCACATGGAGACACAGAGGCACTCTCTCTCTTGCTCCGTCCGGTGGGCTGAAGGGGTTCTCTGTCTGCCACTGGGGGGAATAGTGTCCCTTTCACTGCTCTTTGACCAAGTGGCAACAGTAAACGGACACAGGAAAAATTCACTTCCCTTGTAAAGAGAGTCGACACACATTCAGGCCGTTTAATGACAGGATCTTTTCTCCCTGGAGGCTGTTGTGCTCTTCTTAGGAAAGGCAGGTGTTGCATTTGGCAAGTGGGAACAGCACGGACTGCACAGTCAGATAAATTTTATTAGTGTAACCAAGGCTGGGTAGGATTACTTTGAAATGTAATCCAAAAGTAATCAGATTACAAGGTAGATGTCATACAGCAACCCAGTCTCACAGCAAGTCGTGCTTCGGCACGAAATATACATGAATCTATTATCTACTAAATCTACTAAAAAGTCACAAAAATTTGACTCATTTCGTCATGGGAGCATGAAAAAAAACAAAAAACGTGAGACTGGGCTGCTTCACGTCAGTGTTCCTCAAAGTGCTGTCTACTTCATATGTCATCATTTGTTCTGTTTCGACAGCATTGCTCTCTAGTCTATGCTAAAGATGATGGGTTAATTAGGACTCGACGCACATTAGTGGAAATACCCTGCATTTGGTTCTTGCACGTGGTATTGCTGTCACAAATATTGATATACTGCCTCTTGCATCAGTGGTCTCTGATCACACATTTATTGGGTTTACAGTTTTGCTGCCGTGTTTAGTGGAACAACAACCTTATTTATCACTGTGGTGACGCATCAACTCCTCAACTACGAATGAATTCAAAGCTAGACTGCCTGATGTCTTAGCTTCACATTTGGTAAATACCAAATCAGTAGACAGTCTTGTGGATAGTTTAAACTCAGTGCTCAAAACTACACTCGAGATGATTGTGCCACCTATATTAAAGCCACGACCCCCAAAACACAGACACCTTGGTTCAATGATTACTTGCATGACCTCAAGCATAAGGCGAGAGCTCTGGAACAGAAATGGTGTAGGTCAAAATTAGAAGTTTTCCACCTCGCGTCGCATGATGCTATCTCAGACTATAAGCATCCAATACTGGCTACGAAGTGGACCTATTACTCTGATCTGATCAACTAAAACAACCATAACTCAAAGTTCTTGTTCAACACAGTGGCAACACTTATTCATGAATAATCACCTGTAGTTCGCTCTCCTTTTACAGCACAAGATTTCTTGGATTACTTCGAGAAGAAACTAGATGACATTAGGTTAAACATATCCCAGCATACCTTAACCCTGTTATGGAGGTGGGCGCCATTACTGAGGTATTACCTAGATTTACAGAATTTGATAGTATCTCACAAGGCATGCTAGCAAAAACCGGAATGTCTACAAAAAGCACAACCTGCTTATTTGATCCCATACCAACAAAACTGTTTAAGGACCTGTGGCCCATGACTGTACTGGAAATGATTAATCTCTCATTAACCTCTGGATCTGTTCCTAAATGTTTCAAATCTGCAGTAATTAAACCATGACTTAAGAAATCTAATCTTGACCCTAGTGTATTGAAAAATTATAGGCCGATATCAAATATATCATTTTGCTCTAAACTACTGGAAAAAGTGGTTTCTCAGCAGCTCATGGACCACCTTACTGAGAATAATCTTTTTGAGCCCCTGCAGTCTGCTTTTAGAAAATATCATTCCACTGAGACGGCTCTCACAAAAGTGGTGAATGATCTTCTGCTTGCAATGGATTCAGACACCACTACGGTTCTGGTACTGTTAGATCTTAGTGCTGCGTTTGATACCGTGGATCATCATATTCTACTCGGTAGGCTGGAGAATCATTTGGGATTACTGGGAGTGCCCTTGCATGGTTGGTGTCATATCTGACCAGTCGTTCTCACTGTGTTTTGTACAATAACACTACTGCTAACCTTAGTGACATGAAATTTGGGGTTCCACAGGGGTCCGTCTTGGGCCCCCTGTTTTTGTCCCTTTATATAGCAGCCCTTGGGCACATATTGTGGCATTTTGGGATTATCTTTCACTGCTATGCAGATGATACTCAGTTATACATGCCGATAACTGCTGGCAATCTCATCCATATAAAATCCTTAGAAGATTGCCTTGCATCAGTGAAAAGCTGGATGTCTAGTAACATCCTACTTTTAAACTCTGATAAGACTGAAATTATGGTTCTTGGTCCAGTGAGACATGGGCATCAATCTGACCAACTAACGCTTAGCCTAGGCTCATGTGTTATACATCAAACTGACAAAGTGAGGAACCTTGGGGTAATTTTTGATCATGCGTTGTCCTTTGACCTCCACATTAGAGACATTACAAAGACTGCTTTCTTCCACCTGCGAAATATAGCGAAGATTCGTCCCATCCTATCTTTGGCTGATGCTGAGAGCCCGATTCATGCGTTTGTCTCTTCTAGTTTGGACTACTGCAATGTTCTATTTTCTGGTTTACCGCAATCCAGCATTAGGGGTCTCAAATTGGTCCAAAATTCTGCTGCCAGACTTTGGACACAAAGCAGAAAGTTTGACCACATTACACCCATTTTGGCATCTCTTCACTGGCTTCCTGTCCCTGTGAGATCAGATTTTAAGCTTCTGCTACTAACCTATAAAACTGTTCATGAACTGGCACCTCCCTACTTGGCTGACCTAATTAAACCCTATGTACCGGCCCAGGCTCTGTGTTCTCAGGATGCAGGGCTAGTTTGTGTCCCTAGGGTGAATAAAAGTCTATGGGTCACAGAGCTTTCTCTTATCATGCCCCTGTTCTGTGGAATGATCTCCCTGCGTCAATAAAACAGTCAGATTCTGTAGAGACTTTCAAGACCAGACTTAAGACGCACATATTTTCCCTTTCATATGGCTAGCATACTGGCATAGTATGTTAGTATGCTTTTTACTCTTTTAAATTCATTTTATTAGGAAACGGAGCAGGCCGCGGCCTCAACTTGATCTAAATTCAGGGTCTTTTAGTGAAGCTTAGGGCGAGTGGCCGCTGATCATCTTAGTATTTCTTCTGTTTTTCTTGTTGCTTAATGCCAAGAAATTATACTGTATTTATTGTCTTTCCAATGCCCGAGGTTTTTTTTCTCTGTCTCTGTTTGAGGTGCGGCTCCATCCAGAGATGGATGCGGTGTCTGTTTCTGTAACCCTCCTGCCCTGTGCACCTGCAAAATTTCCTGTATATTCGTTTTGTAAATTGTTTTGTAAATTGTGTCAGTAGCATGGCCCAGGCAGAGGGTCACCCCTTTGAGTCTGGTCTGCTTGAAGTTTCTTCCTCAAATCATCAGATGGAGTTTTCTTTACCACTGTCACCTGTGTGCTTGCTCTGGGGATTGGTAACATTAGACCTTACTTGTGTGAAGCGCCTTGAGGCAGCTTTGTTGTGATTTGTCGTGATATAAATTAAAATAAATTGAAATGGTTAATTTGGAGTCAGAATCAAAGTAATATTAGACCTGTTCCTGTGATTCTGATTGCCCGTACTCCTTCAGGATGAGCTTTGTTGCTTTTTAGTGAGCGGATCAACACATTACATGCCTGCATAAGTTTCTGTTCTGCTGTTACCTGCATTTTAAATCATGTCCATTTACCTCGGGCTATTTCAGACCAGACCATGAATCTCAAGTTGCTTTCAACCAGATCTCTATTTTTACAACCCCTGGCAGTAATTATGGAATCACTGGCCTTGGAGGATGTTCATTCAGTTGTTTAATTTTGTAGAAAAAAAGCAGATCACAGACATGACACAAAACTAAAGTCATTTCAAATGGCAACTTTCTGGCTTTAAGAAACACTTAAAGAAATCAGGAAAAAAAATTGTGGCAGTCAGTAACGGTTACTTTTTTAGACCAAGCAGAGGGAAAAAAAATATGGACTCACTCAATTCTGAGGAAAAAATTATGGAATCATGAAAAACAAAAGAACGCTCCAACACATTACTAGCATTTTGTTGCACCACCTCTGGCTTTTATAACAGCTTGCAGTCTCTGAGGCATGGACTTAATGAGTGACAAACAGTACTCTTCATCAATCTGGCTCCAACTTTCTTCCAAATTCATGCCGATAGCTTTGGCACGAAGCTGATGGCGGAACAAAAGCACCACCATGTTGAAGCCTCACAGGACATGTGGTGACATGCTCACCTCGTCCACAATTTCTTGGATAGTCACACGACTGAAAAGCCACCGAAAGCCGTCTGAATCTTCCGAATGGTGGAAGAGCTGGGCATGTCACAACGTCCTGTGAGGCTTCAACACGGAGGCGCTTTTGCTGCGCCATCAACTTCGTGCCGTTGAATTTCGCTGCAACTCTTTTCATGGCAAAATCTTCTGTCACAGTGGAATGTGCTGAAAAAGTGCTGATGTCCCCCTCTTCCGCAATTTCTCGGATAGTCACACGACAGTCCCACATCATCACAGCGTTCACTTTGGAAATGATCTGGTCATTTCAGCATGTTGATGGCTGACCGGAGCGCGGCTCGCTTTCCACCGTTGTCTTTAAACTGGTTGTACCGCTCCTTAATCTGTGCGATACCCATAGGATCGTCACCAAAAGCCGTCTGAATAATCCAAATGGTTTCCACCTGGCTGTCACCCAGTTTCTGGCAAAATTTGATGCAGTCGCGCTGCTCCAGTCATTCCGCCATTTCCTTGCAAAGAAAAAACGATGAGAGACTCCACCCATCCTCACACAAAGGCTGCTTACAAGCAAATGACGCAACCGACAGGCGTGAAAAAAATCACGCATGCGCACGAAGGTTCAAGGTTGGCTCATGCAAGCACACGTGATTCAAATCCATCAGGTTTTTGAAAAAAATAAAAAGGTCAGATACTTTTCTAACAGACCTCGTATATGCAATTCTGAGTTTGAGTCAAAGTTCTGTAGGCTGAGTTCAGCACAGTTCTTGAATTTGATTTGCATTACATGGTTAGTAATCATCATAACATGTGGTGACAAGTTGACCAGTTTTTCTTATTTATTGTGTTGAACAGTATAGTTTTAACGCTTTTTTCTTTATGGTCATAATGACATATGAAGAAACAGCTTCATTGATACAAGCAATACATACTTTTTCCAGTACATCAGCTTGTCATTTCTCATGACACATGGTGACAAGTTGAACACGTTCTCCTTAATCGTGCCATTTGTGGTTGAGTGTGTGTTAAAGTAGACCTGCATTGAAATAAATGTAGTCAGATCTCAGAAAGAAATAGCTGATATGTATTTATAAGTAGGGATGTCCCGATCAGGTTTTTTTTGGCCCCGATCCGATTCCAAGTCATCTGATTTTGAGTATCTGCCGATACGGAGTCCCGATCCGATACTTTAAAAAATTGAATGAACAATGAACAAATGCTAAATATATAATAATTTCATTTTAATCACCTTATTTTATTATTTATCACTTAAACAGTGCACTTCTCCTTGGGGTAGCTTGAACAATCAAGTAATAATCTACCAGACTTAAAAAATGTACAAATTTCCATGTTATTTATTTGTCTAAAATAAATGTCAAAGGTTCCTTATGTTAAACAAGAAATTATCTAATCTGAAATAACAGGTGGTTTTAATTTATAGATTAAAGGTTTTTAAAGAACCATTTATTGATTTAGCTATTTTAATTACAAGTGTTCTAAACTTTTTTAAACAGTAATCAGAAATTTTGAGGTAACAAACAATAACAACAACAAACATTTCCAAGGATTTTTCAAACACGTGGTTTCTGAACTGATCTGTGGTTCAAATCCCCGCCTGACTGGAAAATCACTAAGGGCCCTTGGGCAAAGTCTTTAATCCCCTATTGCTCCCGTTGTGTAGTGAGCGCCTTGTATGGCAGCACCCTGACATCGGGGTGAATGTGAGGCATAATTGTAAAGCGCTTTGAGCATCTGATGCAGATGGAAAAGTGCTTTATAAATGCAGTCCATTTACCATTTGTACAGATCAGTGGTTTCTGCCACTAGTCTTCCGTGTTTTGGCCCGACGCGTCGTTCCTATTGGACAGCGCGAAGCTACGTCACAGCTCAGAGTGTCGAAAGTCCAAAAGTCAACTTGAAAAGTAAAAGGGAAAAAAAAACAACTTACATTTGCGTCCTGGCAGTCCTCAGTGTACCCCTCTGATGCTTTATCAGTGTTCAACAAGTTCAGAGCAGTGCAGTGAACATGAATGAAGACGGAAGCTCTTTAAGACGCGCTCCTAAATGTGATGAGTGTGCACGTCGCTCGTGCGCACACCATCTCTTGCTCCATTTTGCAGACAAATGATCACAGGACAATGTTTTTTTTTTCCTTTTTGTTAATCATTTGACAGATCGTCGTCCTGAGGACTTGGTCAGCACCGGGTCCTGCTGCGCACGGAAGGATGACTGAGCAAGAGTTTCATTAGGAAAGTGTCCATCATCCTCTTGTCATTCCATCGAGGCGTCAGGCTGAGCGCGTAACACACCAACAACAGTTCTGCGAAAGAAACTTTGCGCGCGTAACTCCCCCCACCTCTGTCCAGTTGAACTTATGTTTTTTCGTTTGTTCAATTAAAAAAAAAAAAGACTGGGTTGAACTTTGACCACGTCAGCCTGCTGACAAGCGGCAATGCACGCTCCCGTCAGAAGTGTCACGTCAAAAGCCAAACTAAAGCGATGCTTCTGACGCCTCTAAAAAGAAACGCGTCTCACGCCTCTGACGATTCCGACAGGTGAAAGGCCCATTAATCTGCAATAATAAGCCTGAAATAGGGCTGATCAAAAAAATGAGGATAAAATCTATATCGGATTCCTGATCGGGATGCAATGTCCGATTTTGATCAAGTCTGAAACCACATGATTGGGCCCGATTTCCGATCACGTGATCGGAGTGGGACATCCCTATTTATAAGACCCTTATGAATGCAGTAAAGTAAATCTGCAAGCCCAAATTTGTAATTCAGCGGAGAAATCTTCATTTAAAAATGACAAATTTGCAGCTAAAATTTGGCCCTCCGTGAAAACTGTTTGTACATCCAGGACATTGCAGTGACGTGGGGCAGAAGACGGAGCGTGAGCACCTTCAGTCCGATCCCGCATTGAAATTGATTTTATCTGTTAGTAATGTTACTGTTATACACATCCTGGTTTCAACATCCAAAAGTAAGCTGCAATGAATGCGAGATACAGCTCTGCATGCTGAGATCAGCAGCGACATCGACAGCGGGCGACGTTCTTCCCCGACGCCTTGCTCTCACTGCCTCCGATGCGCTTACTGAGACTGCGGGCTCGCTAAATGCCGCAGCGGGCCACTCACACCGCCCCCTGTCTACTGAATGGAGGTGCGACCAACTTGGCAACAAGTCCAGAGACTACGATTGCTGTTTTGATGTGGAGCGGCCGGCCGCCCGCAAGGACAGACTTCTTGCAGAAAAATCCGCAGCGCCGCACGGTCTCGTTAATCGGAGCCGCAGAGCTCCGTGGCCGCTGAGAGAGGTTTGTATCTTTATAATGACTTGAATTCTTTGCGGGTCCCGCATCCGTCGACGGTAACACCGGAGGCTAAAGACAGTAGATTTTCAATGCGACACCACTCAATCAAACGGGCACATGAAAAAGTCCCCAAAAATAATTTTCAAGCACAAATAAAAGAAATGCATACTCACCAAATGTACGGCAAGACAATATGAAGTTTTAAAAAAAGTCGATCCTTCCGTATAAGACAATAAAAAGGTGTTTTTGTAAGAGATGCAAACTGACATAAATCCACAAATTACAGTTGGCGCACGCAATGCATACTGGGATAGGGTCTTCTCTTTGACGTCTCGGCAACGTCTCAGATGTGCTGACAGTTTTGCGGAGGGCCAAATTTTAGTTGCAAATTTGTCATTTTAAAACAAAGATTTCTCCATTGAATGACAGATCTGGGCTTGCAGATTTACTTTACTACGTTCAGAAGACTCTTATGTGTAAATATGTCATTTTCTGGTCCAAAGATCTTATTGCATTTATTTCAATACAGGTCTACTTTAAATTAACAGGCACATTTTAATGGATCCTACACTGCAATAAGCAACCACTTTACCACGCATTGTTCCTTTGCTTCACTATGTACAGTGCATCTAGAAAGTATTCACAGCTCTTCACTTTTTCCACATTTTATGTTACAGCCTTATTCTAAAATTGAGTAAATTAATTTTTCCATCAAAATTCTACTGACAACAGCCCATAATGACTACATGAAAAAGGTTTTTTTTTTTTTTTTGAAATTTTAATAATAAAAAAACCCAACTAAGATATCACATGTACATAAGTAGTCACACTCTTTGCTCAATACTTTGTTAATGCACCTTTGGCAGCAATTACATCCCCAAGCCTCATCAGCACCAGACTTGATTACTGTAATGCACTTTATGCTGGGTTTAACCAGTCTTTCTTGCATCCCTCCAACTTGTGCAAAATGCTGCTGTTTGTCTTTTAATGAACACTTCCAGAAGTAAACACAGTATGTCTGTACTTTACTCATTCTTTGGTAATTGATTTTAATGTATTTATTTTTTAAAGCTATTGATGGCCTCACATCATCTTACTTGTCTGAAATCTAACTCTCCATGGTCAGAGTGCATCCAGAAAGTATTCAGAGTGCTTCACTTTTTTCCATATTTTTTTTAAGTTCTACAGCCTTATTCCAAAATGGACTAAATTAATTTTTCTCTCAAAATTTTACTGACAACACCCCATAATGACAACATGAAAAAAGTATTTTAGAAATGTTTCCAAATGTATTAAACATTCAAAAATAAGAAATCACAAGTACATAAGTATTCACACCCTTTGCTCAATACTTTGCTGATGCACCTGTGGCAGCAATTACAGCCTCGGATCTTCTTGGAATTGATGCCACAAGCTAGTGAGACTAGTCTCCCAGTTCCTGCCGCTAAAGAAAAAAAAACATACCATGACTGCCATCCCATGATGCTGCCACCACCATGCTTCACTGTAGGGATGGTGCCTGCTTTCCTCCAAATATGATGCCTATGATGATATTTTTAATTAATTTATATCAAATTGTAGGAATTTACTAAGTCTAAGGAAGATAATTTTAGAATTTTTTATATTGAGAAGCCTGATTTACTTTTTGTATGTGAAATGCCATAAACAACTTAAAATGTGTGAAATACCAAGGGACTGAATACTTTTGCAAGTCATTGTGGGTTTTCCAGTTTATCACCTTGTATGCGCAATAAAACTGTTGATCTTTAAACTGTGAATAAGTGCAACAAATGTGAGGGCCGAATATGACATGCTGGAACAGATGATGGTGTAAACAGTCGACTCAACAGGTATGGAGATGAAAGCCCAGGTCGAAGGAAGCAGGAGGTAGAAAGGAGTAATGAGATGGACAGAAAGAGTGACTGACACACACAGCTGAGACCCAATTTAACTTTTTAACCACAGTCAAAGGGTTATGGGACCTAAGTGTCCCTGGAGTGAAATAATAACACTTCATAAACACATCTGTTATAAATCAAAAAGCTCATATGTGAATATGATTTAATGGAAACACTTCACCCAATATAGTGGAAGCCAAAAAATAATAATAATGTCCTCTATTAAACCTTACAATCTCAACCAAGGCAATACTTTTAATCTATTGTACCCTGGTGAGACAGATTAATTTCTTTCATTTTTCTCCTCATTCATGTGCACACTTCTCTGCAATATCCCACAGAAGGAACTATTGCTGCAGCATTAGCCTCATCAAAACCAAACTAAAACAAATTCCTGAAGTAAATTAGGAAGATAATAGCATGGAACCCATTTGTTCTTTACGTGCAGGGTGTGGTCGCGTGTGTGCTTGTGAGTGTGTAATTGCCAAAGCGTGTGTCAAGTGGTTAGTGGTCAGATGTTTCGAGAGAGCCTCTGGTGATGAGCTTGGACCACAACTGTGTGGACAGCAGCCAAGAAATCCTGACACAATTACAGACCTCAGTTCTCCACTTCACTGATGACAACATGAGAAAAGGGTAGGGCTGGATGACACAGAACAAACACCATGCACTTTTACAGAATATATGAATGTACCAACAGTGTCTTGCTTTTTAAATTTTTTTTAGCAAGTTAATATTTTGTCTTGAAAGTTGATGTTTTGTAAGCAGGAAAAATGAGGACACAAAAATACTTGAGTGACTTTGAGAAGGGCCCAACTATGCTGGCTAGAGGGCTGGGCCAAAGTGTCTCCTAAATTGCAGCTCTTGTTGGACGTTCCCCGTCTGCAGTGATCAGTTCTTCCCAAAAGCGGCTGAAGCAATTAAAAGTGGTGAAACTGACAGAGTCATGGGCAGCCAAGGCTCACTTATGCGCAAAGAGAAAGAAGGCTGGCTTGTGTGGTCCGATCCAACAAAAGAGCTACTGTTGCCAAAGCTGCTGAAAAAAGTTAAAACTGTTTCTGAGAAAGGTGCCAGAACACTGAGCGTCTCAACAGGTCAGTCCTGTTTTGATGTCAAAAGGCTGACCTACACAATATTAGGCAGGCGGTCCCAATGTTATGGCTGATCAGTGCATATTAGGGGTCTATACCAGGACACGGTATTATCAAAGCATTGATATAAGATGGTGTGTATGCATACGAGTAATCCTGCCACCATATTTTCAACATATCGACACTGGATGTGGAAAGGAAAGGCATTTATCAGTTTGAACATTAAATATCTTGTTCAACGGGACTAACGTTTCGATGTGAGAGTCACATCTTCCTCAGAGTCCTGCACAAACAGAGATGGTACAGCTTAAATACTGATAGGAAGCAGGTGCTTTCAAAAGGGGCATGACCATCCATCAGACACAACACTCACTCAATTAGTAATCAATTCATGATTAGAAACACACTGTCCCACACTTTTTGATTTCAGCACCTTTATTAAATTTTCTGGCACTCATTCCTGTGTTGCACCAGTTATTTTTATTTTTTACAAATTAGTCCCACTTGGCTACACCAGATTTGTTTGTGCTATACAGAAGTGTGGTAAACTCTGTTTTTTTGCATTAAATATCTTGTCTTTGTGGTGTATTAAACTGAATATAGGTTGAAGAGGATTTGCAAATCATTGTATTCTGTTTTTAATTTACATTTTACACAACGTCCCAACTTCATTGGAATTGGGGTTGTACTCCATATCATGAACAAAGTCCTCAACAAGCCTCTAACAGTAGGCCTAGGCTATAAAAAAGTACTGTTTTCAATAAAATATCTGGGAAATATAAGGGTTAATATTAGAACATATCCCTGTACTGTCATTTCTGTTACTCTCATCATGCCTCTTACATCCCTAGTTGTTCCTCCTTTCTCTCAAGCACATAATAAGTGCAAATTACAGTAACAGCACTGACAGTGAATTAACATACTGGGCCAAAACTTAAGTGTACTTACCAAATTTAGAAGACACAAGCCACCACTTCTGCCATTTTGAATTACCTCCAAAATTAAGTACAAGGGAGATACCTTTTGGCCACTGAAAGAACTAAATTAATAGTCAGTCTGTTCAGCCTCTCTAGAAAATGTGATTTGGTAACAGCACTGACAATGAAACGTGGAACAGAGACTATCAGTGAAAAAGTAAAAATATACTTTGTGAATTAGGAACATTGTCCCTGGGGAAATTAACTGACCACAATGTTTTTAGTAGATTAAGCCGAAACTTTGTACTAAATTCATGCTAAATTCGTCAATAAAGGGCACTGCAAATTTTAACCCAGCCCACCGGACAGCCCAATTTTGTGAATTACTAATTTTATCTTTATTATTTCTAAACAAACAAAAAAAAACAAAAAAAACTCTCGCACACTGCCTCACTTGCAACACAACACAAGGGTGAATTTAATCAAGCAAACAAGCCAGCAACGTTTCGGCCAAAGGTCATCATCAGGCAAATAATTTCCATGAATGAAAAGCCATTTTAAATAGGGTGTGGCTGATTACATCACAGGACGTTGTCACAGAAAAAAACATAACCTTTTTAATTTACACTTCCATAAAACTCATACAATAATATATGTCACAATGAAACATATTACATAAAAACAGATATATAAGACAGCTCAATAGACATACACACACATATACATACGAGGTCTGTCCAAAAAGTATCAGACCTTTTTATTTTTTTCAAAAACCATATGGATTTGAATCATGTGTGCTTGCATGAGCCAACCTTGAACCTTCATGCGCATGCGTGATTTTTTTCACGCCTGTCGGTTGCATCATTTGCCTGTGAGCAGGCTTTGTGTGAGCACTGGTCCTCCCCCCTCGTTGGATTTTCATCGCGAGGAAAATGTCTGAATGTTTCGGAGCTTTGCTGCATCAAATTTTTCCAGAAACTATGAGAGACAGCCAGGTGGAAACCATTCGGAAGATTCAGATGGCTTTCGGTGACGATCCTATGGGCATCACACAGATTAAGGAGTGTTACAACCGGTTTAAAGACGGCGCACAATGGCGGAGGGTGCGCCGCGCTCCGAGCGGTGATCGACAGGCTGAAACGACCAGATCATTTCCAAAGTGAACGCTGTGTTAATCCGGGATGTTGTCTGACTACCAGAATTATTGCAGAAGAGGTGGACATCAGCACTTTTTCGGCACATTCCACTGTTACAGGAGATTTTGTAATGAAAGACGTGCGGAAGTTGGAAGTCTCACAGGACATGTTGTGACATGTCCAGCTCTTACACAATTCCTCGGATACTCACTCGACTGAAAAGCCACCGAAAGCCGTCTGAATCTTCCGAATGGTTTCCACCTGGCTGTCTCTCACAGTTTCTGGAAAAATGTGATTCAGCGCTGCTCCATTTGTTCAGACATTTTCCTCGCAATGAAAATCCAATGAGGGGGAGGACCAGTGCTCACTCAAAGCCTACTCACAGGCGAATGACGCAACCGACAGGCGTGAAAAAAATCACGCATGCGCACGAAGGTTCAAGGTTGGCTCATGCAAGCACACGTGATTCAAATCCATAAGGTTTTTGAAAAAAATAAAAAGGTCTGATATTTTTTGGACAGACCTCGTATATATATATATATATATATATATACATATATACACACACATATACATACATATGCACGCACATGCCCATTCATCAAGAGACCTGCCTCAATAAATAAACTAGACAGAGGAAATGGAGCATATACCATAGGACTATAATAGAAAAATGTCATAAGAAGATACTGAGAGTCAGTTCATCATTAAGCCCCTTAGGTGCCAAAGTTTGTAATGTTTCAATCCAGTAGGCCTCTCTTTTTTCAAAAGTTTATCATGGTCTCCCCCTCTAAAGGGAGGAGGGACCTGTTCAATGCCACAAAAACGAAGAGTGCTTACATTATGATGTGCATCATTGAAATGAACGGCTACTGGATAATTCCTGTCATTTCTGCAAATTGAACTTTTATGTTCACTTATTCTTTGTTTTAATTGTCTTATGGTCTTGCCCACATATGCTAAACCACAAGGACAGCGTAAGAGATAAATCACATGTGTGGATACACAAGTTATTACATTCCAAATGGATATTTTTTACCGCTGTGGGGGTGCTGGATAAAAGTAGTTTCATAAGTATTATTACATTGCGCACAATTCCCACACCGGTAATTTCCATTCGGAATAGGTGCCAGTAAACTCTGGATAGACGTAACTTTAGGGGTAACGTTGGCACGAACAAGGTAGTCTCTAAGATTCCTACCCCTCCTACTGACAAAAAGGGGAGGGTATCTAAAAATTGTAGAGAGCTCAGGATCAGATGTCAAAATGTGCCAGTGTTTTTTAAAAATAGCCTTGATGGTAGCAGAGTGAGGAGAATACTGTGTAATGCAGGTAACAGAGAATTCCTTTTTCTGTTTCACAGTCTTTTTTAACAGTTCTGAACGTGTTTTCTTCAAAGCCAGGTCATATGCCTTCTCAACCCAAATGGATGGGTAACCCCTTTCTATGAATCTTCTTTTCATTTCCCCTGCCTGTTCGATGAAATTTTCATCAGAATGGCAAATACGTCTAAGTCTGTAAAACTGACTAATGGGGAGACCTTTTTTGAGCGATGTAGGGTGAAAACTAGAAGCTAACAGCAAAGTATTTCTATCAGTCTCCTTCCTATATAAAGAAGTGATGATAGTACCATTAGCTTTCATAACCAGCATATCCAAAAAACTGACTCTTTCAGTACTGTATTGCGATGTAAATCAATCAATCAATCAATCAACTTTTTTCTTATATAGCGCCAAATCACAACAAACAGTTGCCCCAAGGCGCTCCATATTGCAAGGCAAGGCCATACAACAACCATGAAAAACCCCAACGGTCAAAACGACCCCCTATGAGCAAGCACTTGGCCACAGTGGGAAGGAAAAACTCCCTTTTAACAGGAAGAAACCTCCAGCAGAACCAGGCTCAGGGAGGGGCAGTCTTCTGCTGAGACTGGTTGGGGCTGAGGGAAAGAACCAGGAAAAAGACATGCCGAGAAGGGGGGCAGAGATCGATCACTAATGATTAAATGCAGAGTGATGCATACGGAGCAAAAAAAGAAAGAAACAGTGCATCATGGGAACCCCCCACAGTCTACGTCTAAAGCAACATAACCAAGAGATGGTCCAGGGTCACCCGATCCAGCCCTAACTATAAGCCTTAGCGAAAAGGAAAGTTTTAAGCCTAATCTTAAAAGTAGAGAGGGTATCTGTCTCCCTGATCTGAATTGGGAGCTGGTTCCACAGGAGAGGAGCCTGAAAGCTGAAGGCTCTGCCTCCCATTCTACTCTTACAAACCCTAGGAACCACAAGTAAGCCCGCAGTCTGAGAGCAAAGCGCTCTAATGGGGTAATATGGTACTACGAGGTCCCTAAGATAAGATGGGACCTGATTATTCAAAACCTTATAAGTAAGAAGAAGAATTTTAAATTCTATTCTAGAATTAACAGGAAGCCAATGAAGAGAGGCCAACACGGGTGAGATATGCTCTCTCCTGCTAGTCCCCGTCAGTACTCTAGCTGCAGCATTCTGAACCAACTGAAGGCTTTTCAGGGAACTTTTAGGACAACCTGATAATAATGAATTACAATAGTCCAGCCTAGAGGAAATAAATGCATGAATTAGTTTTTCAGCATCACTCTGAGACAAGACCTTTCTGATTTTAGAAATATTGCGTAAATGCAAAAAGGCAGTCCTACATATTTGTTTAATATGCGCTTTGAATGACATATCCTGATCAAAAATAACTCCAAGATTTCTCACAGTATTACTAGAGATCGGGGAAATGCCATCCAGAGTAACGATCTGGTTAGACACCATGCTTCTAAGATTTGTGGGGCCAAGTACAATAACTTCAGTTTTATCTGAGTTTAAAAGCAGGAAATTAGAGGTCATCCATGTCTTTATGTCTGTAAGACAATCCTGCAGTTTAGCTAATTGGTGTGTATCCTCTGGCTTCATGGATAGATAAAGCTGGGTATCATCTGCGTAACAATGAAAATTTAAGCAATACCGTCTAATAATACTGCCCAAGGGAAGCATGTATAAAGTGAATAAAATTGGTCCTAGCACAGAACCTTGTGGAACTCCATAATTAACTTTAGTCTGTGAAGAAGATTCCCCATTTACATGAACAAACTGTAATCTATTAGACAAATATGATTCAAACCACCGCAGCGCAATGCCTTTAATACCTATGACATACCTATGACAATACCTATGTAAAAAATAAACTTGATTCAAAGCTGTTCAACAAGTAAACAAATTCATTAACCTCTTGTGGGCTACCATTAAAAACACAAAAAATATCATCAATGTATCTGAACCATTTAAGAATATTATGCATAAACAGATTTTTTTCCTGATTAAACACAAATTGCTTTTCAAAAAATCCAACATACAAATTTGCATAATTGGGTGCACAAATGGTACCCATACTTGTACCAGATATTTGTAGATAAAACTCATTTTCAAAGCAAAAATAGTTGTGTTTCATGATAAATTCAGTGAAATCCAAAATCAGTTCATTTGGAGGACTAGATGAACTATCTCTCTGTTGGAGGTAATGCCTTAATGCCTCTATACCTCCTTCATGGGGAATATTAGTATAAAGGTTAGTAATGTCTAATGTTAACATGAGGACATTCTCAGGTAAATCTTTAAAGATCAGAACATTTTTCTATAAAGTCACTTGAGTCTCTTATATATGACGGAAGGGTGTGAACAAATGGCTTGATATAATAATCCACATACGTGGAAAGAGGGGACCACAAAGAGTCATTTTGAGCCACTATAGGGCGCCCTGGAGGATTACTTAAAGATTGATGTATTTTCGGAAGAGTATATATAACAGGGCATATGGGATATTTGCAAAACAAGAATTCAAAATCATGCTCCGTAATCCACTTTTTAGACTTAGCTTCTTCAAGATAAAACAAAAGTTTTTTTCTGAAAGAGCATAGTGGGATTATGGTCCAACTTCTTATAAAAACGAGCATCTGACAGTTGGTGTAGAATTTCCTGCCTGTATTTTTCATAGTCTTGAATACAGATAGCACCCCCTTTATCAGCCGGTTTGATCACAATATCTTTATCCTTCATTAATTCCTTCAGGGCAATCTTTTCTTCTTTGGATAGATTATGATTATATTTCTAAGGTTTATCCACACATTTTGTTTGTTTAGCAGCCTTTGTGCCTTCTCTTACGCACCTGTCGTCAAGGGATGTGCGAAGTGATTTCTTTTTTTATATTTATTATTTCTAAAATATAAAGTGTCAATAATTATTTTTTGGACTCCATCTACAGAATATAATTCTTCTTAGTATTTTAGGGTGTTTAATTGCCTTACATGAGTTGTCTGATGAACTTTATTCCAGCAGCTAGTCATAGGACACAAAATGTTCAGTTACTGTGAAATGACCCTTGTCCTCCGTTTTTTTTTTTGTTTTTGTTTTTTGCAGCAGCAGCAGCAGCAGTTCTGAGCACTTTAAAAACAGTTTGTGTTGTTTTGTTGTGTCTCACAGTGCAGTTGTGACACAATGAACAACAGCAGCACAACCGGGATGAATTTTTGAGAAACATATTTATGCCTTGTTTTGTTTCAAAGTCTGTGCACCTCATTTGGCAGTGTTAGCACAAAGCCAACAGTAATGGCCCCTTCACACATAGTGCGAAGTTTGGACAGCATTTGGACAAAAATGGCGAAACTTTTCGAAATTAGCGCACAAAACATCGCACCAATGGGCAGGCATGCACAAACCCGGTGCGAGAGTTCGTGAACGCGCCAGTGTCGAGCAGGAACAGTGCCAGGTGCAGCACATGGCGCCGCTTATGTGGTATAAATAAAGAATAAAAACCAGCCGGTACCTGTGGAACCACATCGCACCGCTTATGTGGAATAATTAAAAAAATAAAAGAGAAACATCCACCACCCACTGGACGCAAACCCGCACCTTTCAAGAGCTCTGGATTACCAGCCAGAGACTTTACCACTGAGCTACAGAGCTGTTCTGTGAAAGCTGCGGAATCTGCCTCATATCAGAATGAGAATCAGAGTCAGAATCGCCTTTATTGTCACTGTAATTTACATTGCAACAACATTTGAGTGCAACTCCAAAAGGTGCTTTTCCGAGATGCAAGTAATTGTTAGCCAAATAAAAGATAATGAAATTTAACAAAATAAATTATTTAAATACATGTACAACTAAAATAAAATGTGGACAAAAGTAAAATGTAAAATGAGAATTACGTACAACTGTGGAATGATACTGCATGGGAAAATATTACACATGGGTACAGATATTGCAAAAGAACTTTGAAAAGTGCAGATTAAAGTGGTTTGTTATTGTTCAGTGCAGTGATCGCTCTGGGGAGAAAGCTCTCGCTGAGTCTGTTTGTCCTAGTTTTGATTGACCTATACCGTCGGCCTGAGGGTAGTATGTCAAACAGGTGGTTGCTGGGGTGGGATGTGTCTATGATGATGCTGGCAGCTCTGCTGAGGTAGCGAGAGCTGGCAATGTCCTCCAGCCTGGGCAGAGAGCAGCTAGTGATACTCTGGGCCGTGTTGATCACCCTCTGCAGCGCTCTCCTGTCTGCTGCTGAGCACCCCCCATACCACGCTGTAATGCAGTATGTCAGGATGCTCTCGATGGTGGCTCTGTAGAACAACACCAGCAGCTTCTCCTCCAGCTTGTTCCTCCTGAGCACGCTCAGGAAATGGAGTCAGTGCTGGGCTTTCAGGAAGGACATGGAAGTATTACAAAAAAAAAATTTAAATCACACACCAGATCGCCCACTGCGTATTCTGATCTGATGGTCCGTTTGAACCTGGGGGTTGTCAGTGTCCTCTCCATGTGTGCACTCACTTGCTGCAGCTTGTCACCACCACGGCAATATATGTTTTTATTTATGCCCACGTAAATACAGCAATCAGACATACGTGCCTCACAGTGGACAGGTGTTTGTCCATGACTGTCCAAACACAATAGGTGTTATGTAGCTGGAATGTCCAGAATGACAGATCACCACAGCCACTTCTGTCGGAAGCCACACCTCCCATGAGTGGAGCGCACACACCCATGTGTCAATGTGTGTGTTTGCAAAGTCATACTCATGGGGAACTTAGACAAATTTCACAGTAGTATGACAGTGGTCGTCTGCAGTTTGTTGTCGTGCCAAGAGTGCGACTGACCACACATTTTCTAAGTGTGTTTTCGTGCATGTCACCTGGAATTTGGCCGGCACCTGCCGTGAGAGGGTGCGATGGGTTCGCATAGTGCACACTGTCTTTCAGGCGCTTGTGTGTGCAAATAGTTGTAGCAACAGGTGTACGAGATGCTGGCGACAAGGACGGCATTACACGGTTTGCACACGATTCCTGCGTCATGCGCACTAAGTGTGCACTTCGTCCAACTTTGCATTATGTGCACTACTACTACTACTACTACTACTACTACTACTAATAATAATAATAATAATAATAATAATAATAACAACAACACCAACAACAAAATTTTTACCAACTAAAATGGTTTTCTGCACAAAGCACAATTGGTGATCCATGTTTACTTAATTCAACTTTTCTGCATAACTAAAGTGGAATGTGAAGCAATATCTATTTTTATAGCAATGTTAGAGCTTGGGTGTAACTACACCTGTTTTAGGTTCTAAATTTAAAATCACACCAGTAAGGGTTAGTGAACCCATAAATATGAAAATGATTAAGGCTGTTAGGGTTAGGGTTAGTTAATCTATCAAACAAACATCTATGTTTTATTGTTAATTTGGAATGGGGTAAAGGCAAAGAAAAAGTGAAAAACTGCAAAAGAAAATACTAATGCAACATACATTAAGTGGTATAACTAAAGTATTAAAATGCTGGGTTACACACTAACACCACACACTAAAATGTATGCATGCCTTTAAATAAAATTGATAGAAGCGGGATAAAGCAGATAAATGTATCAATATCACAATACATATCGAGTATCGGATGCCCAATGATATGTTGTATTGTCTGTCAACTTATGAAAAATGGTACAGAGCCCTACTTTATATGTAATATGTAAAACAGAGAGATTATTATTTTTATTCATCAAAACACCATGA
Source organism: Thalassophryne amazonica (assembly GCF_902500255.1). Taxonomy (NCBI): domain Eukaryota; kingdom Metazoa; phylum Chordata; class Actinopteri; order Batrachoidiformes; family Batrachoididae; genus Thalassophryne; species Thalassophryne amazonica. Next base: position 53,187,473 of record NC_047108.1, on the reverse strand, counting down.
AACCATAACTTCTCAGACTAAAACTCAATGTTCTTTATGTCCCACAGCTTCAACCAGATTCATTCATTTTTTACACCCATTTAGTCCAGTTAAGGGTCATGGGGGGTTCGGGGTGTTGTAGCTTAACCCAGAATTCATGGAGTGGGGGTGCACACCCTGAAGAAGGCATCAGTCTACCTACTCAGTGTATTTTGTGTTATGCAGTTTAGAACGTGATATACAGTGGTCCCTCGCTATAACACGGTTCACCTTTCGCGGCCTCGCAGTTTCGTGGATATTTTTAGTCCAGTTGTGCATGTTTTTTGTTTTTTTTTACAGTGCAATGTGTTCTGTGTCCTCATCAAGCAGGCCGGTCGCAGCACCGGTCGGCATCACCGTGAAGGGAGAGTATGCGCGCATTGTGTTCTGCGTGTGTCTGTTTATAAGAATCTTCTCGCCCAGAAGAAAAAAGAGTGCCAACAACTACCCATAACTGTGCTCTTCACTCGGAAAAAGACACCTGCACCGAGGTGTCACTCAGTGGAAAAAGACGCGACAGCGGAGCGGTGCCAGGACGAAGAGGCACAGTCAGAGGAACTGTGAAATACTGGTGAGTCACGATTAATACATAATTTCTTACGTGTCCAACCTCGTAGGTTGATCGTTAAAATTAAATTCGTTAGTTCTAAAAGCCATCATAATTATTTATAGGAACACATTCTATTTTTTTCTACTAAGGTTTGAACTTTGAGTGTTTGCACAGGAGAGAAAAGTGAGAAAATGCCTGTTTGAGAAAAGTGTATAAAGTGTGCAGTGAGGGGTTTTACAGCCTTAAAACATCGATAATAATTGTAAAAAATAACGCTGACTACTTCGCCGATTTTGCCTATTTTCAGAACGTAAGTCCCGCGATAAAGGAGGGACCACTGCGTGTGTGTATATATATATATATATATATATATATATATATATATATATATACGAGGTCTGTTAGAAAACTATCCGACATTTTTATTTTTTTAAAAAACTATATGGATTTGAATCATGTGCGCTTGCATCAGCCAAGCTTGAACCTTCGTGCGCATGCGTGACTTTTTTTCACGCCTGTCGGTTGCGTCATTCGCCTGTGGGCAGGCTTTGAGTGAGCACTGGTCCAGCCCCCTCGTCGGATTTTCATTGTCAGGAAAATGGCTGAGCGATTGGAGCAGCGTTGAATCAAATTTTTCCAGAAACTGTGAGAGACAGCCAGGTGGAAACCATTCGTAAGATTCAGACGGCTTTCGGCGAGGATACTCTGGGTGTCATACAGATTAAGGATCATTACAACCGGATTAAAGATGGCCCACAGCGGCGCAGGGCGCGCCGCGCTCCGAGCGGCCATTGACAGGCTGAAACGACCAGATCATTTCCAAAGTGAAGGGTGTGTTGATCAGGGACGTCGTCTGACTACCAGAGAAATTGTGGAAGAGGTGGACATCAGCACTTTTGCGGCACATTCCACTGTTACAGGAGATTTTGTAATGAAAGACGTGCGGAGGAATTCGTGTGTCGGGAAGGAGCCGCTCATGGCGCACAACAAAAAGCACGTCCGTGTTGGAAACCATTCAGAAGATTCAAACGGCTTTCGGTGGCTTTTCAGTCGAGTGAGTATCTGAGAAATTGTGTAACAGCTGGGCATGCCACAACATGTCCTGTGAGACTTCCAACACGGACGTGCTTTTTGTTGTGCGCCATGAGTGGCTCCATCCTGACGCATGAATTCCTCCGCACGTCTTTCATTACAAAATCTCCTGTAACAGTGGAATGTGCCGCAAAAGTGCTGATGTCCACCTCTTCCACAATTTCTCTGGTAGTCAGACGATGTCCCGGATCAACACACCCTTCACTTTGGAAATGATCTGGTTGTTTCAGTCTGTCGATGGCCGCCCGGACAGCGGAGCGCGGCGCGCTCTGCACCGCTGTGGGCCGTCTTTAATCCGGTTGTAATGATCCTTAATCTGTGTGACGCCCAGAGTATCTTCACCGAAAGCCGCCTGAATCTTCTGAATGGTTTCCACCTGGCTGTCTCTCACAGTTTCTGGAAAAATTTGATTCAGCGCTGCTCCAATCGCTCAGCCATTTTGCTATAAACAGGTCTGAAAACACTAAAGTTTGTAGAGTTGTTCAAATCTTTTCAAGGAGAGTCAAACAGGTTTGTAGCACCCACATAAGAAAGGATGCATTCATATCAAGGTGGATATTTGAATCTGCTTGGTTATACAACCAAGCTGGCATGCACACCCATGCTATGTGTGCTAGCCAGCAGCCAGCAGCAGATAGCCCAGGAGTCTGGGCTCTGTTTATAGCAGTAGGCAGGCTACTGAGCTCCTGCATATATGCATAGGGCCAGCGGCCAGCTATTAAAGCTGAGAGATTTGTGCTGGAGTACAACTGCCACTGAGGTACATATGGTTCAACTGTATGTATCAGATTATTGTTAATATTGTTGTCTTAATATTAATTTTTTTTTGTTTGAAAATAGTACCAGGTTGTAGCCCATGTCATGGTGGTTCAGAATATGTAACTTTGGGGTTCAACTGTATGTATCAGATTATTGTTAATATTGTTGTCTTAATATTAATTTTTTTGTTTGAAAATAGTACCAGGTTGTAGCCCATGTCATGGTGGTTCAGAATATGTAACTTTGGGGAGTTCACCTTTTGTAGTTTTAGAGCCTATTCCGGACAGACAGAAAGACAAAACTGTATGTATCAGATTATTGTTAATATTGTTGTCTTAATATGAATTTGTTGTTTGAAAATAGTACCAGGTTGTAGCCCATGTCATGGTGGTTCAGAATATGGAACTTTGCGGAGTTCACCTTTTGTAGTTTTAGAGCCTATTCCGGACAGACAGAAAGACAAAAGTAGCCATTTATGTACACTCAATGGCTACTGTTGCTCATGTATTGAATGTTCATTTCTCTACCATAAGCCTTCTCCAGAGGCGTTTCAGAGAATTTGTTATGTGTCGGACGCAGCCCGGAGAACCGACCAGCGTTTGAAGGACCCAGTATAAAATAAGCAGAGCACGGTACAAAGGATAACAGAGTTTAATGAACATAACAGTGCTGTGAAAAAATATAAAAGTGCGCGGTCTGGCGTGGTGGTTTTGCGGTGTACTCCCAGCAGCGCCAACGGTCCGGAGCCAGAACCAACCCAGACCCAAGGACCCCGCCGACACCCCCCAGGTGGCCGCGACAAACCGAGTCTCAGGAAGTGTGCTGACGAGCGTGAGACCTCACCCCCTCCTCTTTCACAGACCATGCATCAAACCTGGACGTTCTCTGCATCCACTGATGATGAGATGGCTCCCGAGATGACGATCTCACCCGTCTGGTCACAAGGTCGAGTCTCTGGCAAATACACACTGTGTACTCCAGTCTTAAATGCCACCATGTTCCAATCCATGTAGATGCACCACAGCTGTGAGTCCTGACGAGCCGCAGGTGATCAGCCTCAGGTGATCAGGGTGAGGTCCTGATAAACTCAGCTACACAGCCACTCAGTCCCAAATGCAAGCCACCTGGAAGGAAAAACAAAAGACAGGACAAAAGACAGAAACAAAAAGGCAGCCAGGCCCCCCCAGCCATACAACAGTACCCCACCCTCACGGGAAGCCTCCCGGCGACCACACAAACCTGGCCCAGGAGAAACACCCCCCTCCAGGGACCATGGCTGGAAACCGTATCCGCATTCATCTTCCAATAGAATCTTCATCTAACAGAACGGTTGATGTCTTCTCCTCTGGCTGCATCTTTGCCCTTGTTTCTATCAGTCAATTAGCACAGGTGTGGCCAGGAGTTCTTGAACCTGTGCGGTCAGCCTTTGTCCAACCATGTTCACAGTCTGATTAGTCATAAAACAAAAAAGACAAACACAAACAACCAAAACACCCCCCCCTCCCCAGGGGACCGTCCCATCAAACCCCGGGAAGAGGAGAAAAGAAAAACACAACCCAAACTTAAGCTTACGAATAAAAATGCTAACACCCCCCCCCTCCCCAGAGGACCGTTCCATCAAACCCCGGGAAGGGGAGAAAAGAAAAACAACCCAAACTTAAGCTAGCAAATAAAAACACTAACACACCCCCCCCCCCCCTCCCCAGAGGACCGTTCCATCAAACCCCGGGAAGGGGAGAAAAGAAAAACAACCCAAACTTAAGCTAACAAATAAAAACACTAACACCCCCCCCCCCCCCCAACGACATGTAGGGACCAACACCCCCCAGAGGACATCCCGCCAGCTCCAGGAGTAATAACCACAGCCGAGGACCCTCTGGGATCCAATGTCACCCACGGGGACTCCCAGCGCCTCCCAGAGGACCATTCCATCAACCCCAGGAGACGCCTCCCCTCATGACCAACGGACCCAGCCCCGGCCATCTATGGCTAGATGGACCCACAGCCCTTTCCCCCCCAGAGGACACCACAGTCAAACCCTGAGGGCGGAAACTGGGGGGAAAAACAAAAGGAGAAAAAAAAACATACAAACAAAACAACCCCAACCCCACCCCCTTGGCGCAGTGTAAACTGGAAGCACGTCCAGTGTCACCAACCGTGACTATACCCCAGAAGCCAACCGGGAGGAGTGGAACAGCGGTTATGGCAGACGGCACAAAACGGCGCCACCCCTCCGACTTCCAAACCAGCCACCAGCTGCGGGTATATCCCACTGCCCCAAACCTCAGCCACGCCGATGGCAGACGGCTCAAAGGCGCGCTGAAGCCGGAGGTGGAACAGGGAATCAACAAAAAAAAAAACCCCAGGTGCAGAGGTTACCTGGGAAACGCCCAGCATAACCAAACTGCACCACTCCAGCAACGCCGACACTATGGCTCACACGGCTGGAGCCAGAGGAGAACAGAGGGAACAAAAAGAAAATACCCCAAACCCCCCCCTCCCCTCCCGGGTGCAGAGGTTACCTGGGAAACGCCCAGCATAACCAAACTGCACCACTCCAGCAACGCCGACTCTACGGCTCACCCGGCTGGAGTCAGAGGAGAAGAGAGGGCATAACAAAAAACAAAACAAAAAAAAAGAAAAAAGAAAAAACAACCCAATTACCCCCCATCACCCCCCAGGGGACCGTCCCATCAAACCCTGGGGAGGTGAAACTAAAAGAAATAAAAAGAAAGACTAACAGACTAACATAAAGTTGCTTGGGTCCTTTTTTGTTGCTCCAAACAGGCTGCAGGGTCTCAACCCCAGACACTAATAGTGGAAAACAAAAAATAAAATCCCACACAAAAACCAACTCAAAAAACACCCACAAGAAATGAACCAACACAAAACTAATCAGTGGTTTATACCGTCAAGCTCAAACAAATCGAACACACCTGTTCCAACTTAAGAGCTTAACGGTAATGTGACTCAGTCACCACAAGAGGGAGCCAGAGTGCTAAAAATAAAAAACCCTCTTTGGTGACAGAGAAAACAAACGAGCTGCTTTTCTGTGCGCAGCTGTGAGCAACACACAACCAAAAATGTGATTCAACTAAATAACACCGGAGCTGACACAACAGACGCAGTAGCTATCATTACCCGGGGAAACGGCGCTACGACTGTAACACAGGAAGCACCGCGACCCGTGCCACAGAGCTCCGCCGTGCGCGTTCACCCATTACAGACCCACTCCTGCAGCTCCCGTTCAAACCTCTTATCCGGTCGAAGTGCGACGCGAAGCCGTCGCCAGTCACACTCCACCACGACCCATGGATAAGGCACAAACACAGGAACACGGCTGCACGAGCGCTCAAATCAGTATTCAGTAATGGGTTCTCCAACGCGCACCATCCGGGCGGAGAGCACCCGCAACTGATCCGGATAACTTCTGAACGTCTGCTGCCGCCTTCCCGGCGCGTTACCGTCTCTGCTACCACTGGGTCCGTGATGTTTGGCCAGAGACTACTGTTATGTGTCGGACGCAGCCCGGAGAACCGACCAGCGTTTGGAGGACCCAGTATAAAATAAGCAGAGCACGGTACAAAGGATAACAGAGTTTAATGAACATAACAGTGCTGTGAAAAAATATAAAAGTGCACGGTCTGGCGTGGTGGTTTTGCGGTGCGCTCCCAGCAGCGCCAACGGTCCAGAGCCAGAACCAACCCGGACCCAAGGACCCCGCCGACACCCCCCAGGTGGCCGCGACAAACCGAGTCTCAGGAAGTGTGCTGACGAGCGTGAGACCTCACCCCCTCCTCTTTCACAGACCATGCATCAAACCTGGACGTTCTCTGCATCCACTGATGATGAGATGGCTCCCGAGATGACGATCTCACCCGTCTGGTCACAAGGTCGAGTCTCTGGCAAATACACACTGTGTACTCCAGTCTTAAATGCCACCATGTTCCAATCCATGTAGATGCACCACAGCTGTGAGTCCTGACGAGCCGCAGGTGATCAGCCTCAGGTGATCAGGGTGAGGTCCTGATAAACTCAGCTACACAGCCACTCAGTCCCAAATGCAAGCCACCTGGAAGGAAAAACAAAAGACAGGACAAAAGACAGAAACAAAAAGGCAGCCAGGCCCCCCCAGCCATACAACAGAATTTGGCAGTACATCCAACCAGCCTCACAACCGCAGACCACGTGTAACCACACCAGCCCAGGACCTCCACATCCAGCATGTTCACCTCCAAGATCGTCTGAGACCAGCCACTCGGACAGCTGCTGAAACAATCGGTTTGCATAACCAAAGAATTTCTGCACAAACTGTCAGAAACTGTCTCAGGGAAGCTCATCTGCATGCTCGTCGTCCTCATCGGGGTCTCGACCTGACTCCAGTTCGTCGTCGTAACCGACTTGAGTGGGCAAATGCTCACATTCGCTGGCGTTTGGCACGCTGGAGAGGTGTTCTCTTCATGGATGAATCCTGGTTCACACTGTTCAGGGCAGATGGCAGACAGCGTGTGTGGCGTCGTGTGGGTGAGCGGTTTTCTGATGTCAATGTTGTGGATCGAGTGGCCCATGGTGGCGGTGGGGTTATGGTATGGGCAGGTGTCTGTTATGGACGAAGAACACAGGTGCATTTTATTGATGGCATTTTGAATGCACAGAGATACCGTGACGAGATCCTGAGGCCCATTGTTGTGCCATACATCCAAGAACATCACCTCATGTTGCAGCAGGATAATGCACGGCCCCATGTTGCAAGGATCTGTACACAATTCTTGGAAGCTGAAAATGTCCCAGTTCTTGCATGGCCGGCATACTCACCGGACATGTCACCCATTGAGCATGTTTGGGATGCTCTGGACCGGCGTATACGACAGCGTGTACCAGTTCCTGCCAATATCCAGCAACTTCGCACAGCCATTGAAGAGGAGTGGACCAACATTCCACAGGCCACAATTGACAACCTGATCAACTCTATGCGAAGGAGATGTGTTGCACTGCATGAGGCAAATGGTGGTCACACCAGATACTAACTGGTATCCCCCCCAATAAAACAAAACTGCACCTTTCAGAGTGGCCTTTTATGGTGGACACTCTAAGGCACACCTGTGCACTAATCATGGTGTCTAATCAGCATCTTGGTATGGCACACCTGTGAGGTGGGATGGATTATCTCAGCAAAGGAGAAGTGCTCACTATCACAGATTTAGACTGGTTTGTGCACAATATTTGAGGGAAATGGTGATATTGTGTATGTGGAAAAAGTTTTAGATCTTTGAGTTCATCTCATACAAAATGGGAGCAAAACCAAAAGTGTTGTGTTTATATTTTTGTTGAGTGTATATAGATACATAGTGTTGCTACATGTTTTTATCTGTTGAGTGATGTTTAACATCTTGGTTGTATTTATTTGTGATATTTGATGATTTTATATGTGTCATATTTATTTGTGATCAGGGACTGCAGATGTAAATTAGCCTAAGGCTAACTCTGGTGCAATGTATCAAATTATAACATTTATGTTTTAATTGCACATGGTCCCTTTCAAAAAATTGAAATTGAGGGATAAACAATGAACTTTCATTATGGTCTTTCTGTTTAAGTTCAATATTTTTTGTTCATAGATGGACAGACAGACAGACAGACAGACACACACACACACACACTCTACTAGTACTCTACTAAGTGTGCTTACTAAGTAACTCTCCAGCTCACGAATGTTTCACAATTAAATCAATTCATTGTGTCTCAGTCTTCACATTGAAATTGCTAACAAAGACATACTTCTCAAGTTGTTAAAAAGTATATTTTATTGAGCTTGAAATCTGAAACAATACACACCTGAAAAACATTTGGATGCTTTGTCTTGACAGTCTATAGCACACAGTCTAAACTGCACAGTGCAAGTACACAAGTACAAGTCGGTAGTATAACATGTAATTGCTTTTTGCTTCCTCACACAAGCACTGTGTCTGACCACACTTCATTTTAAAACAACACACCCAAAGACCAACACACCTTCAGTTGCACTGATGAGTACATGTACAAATGGTAAGTACAGATTGGGGGAAAAAAATGATTTGCTCAAGCAACTGGGGCTAAGAGTGTGAAACTAATGCCTCCAGACAGTTTTTTGTTCCATATTGTTTTTCAGTGGGTGTGAAGGTGGGGGCAGGGAGTGTCAGATGAAGGCAAAAATGACCAAGGCCAGCCAGGACTTTCTTCTTTTGAGACATTGCGACTGTCAATCAAAGTAGAAGCACAGAGAGGCCCTGTTCGAGACCGTATTTGTTGAATTAAATATGTGTGTCACATTACGTAAAACACTTGTCCTCAAAATGTTTTGAAGCAGGCTTGAAATGAAATTCAGTTCAGCATGAAACACACGTGGGCCTGTTCATTTCCAAAGCTTTTCCCATGAAGAAAAAAAAATCATAAGATGAAACTGATAATCACATTTACATTATTTCTAAAATCAGGCAGAACGAGTATAAATAGCTTGTCTGTGGCTGATTTGGGTTTTGGTTTTGTTTTGGCCGTAAGCTCGGATGAAGCATCACGTCATCGAGGACGCGCTGGTATGGTCATTGTGTGCTTCTGCCAAGGCAGAATGCTAACGAGGCGACAGTGGTATGTGCATGTCTATTCATCTGTGTGTAGATGGTTGCATACATTACCACCTACGGCTTGTACAACCAAATCACTCCAAGTCACACACACACACAGCCGCCTCTTCATTCACACCACTCAATAGCATCAGAAAGCCCTTTGTCAGCCTCCGCTGTCGTGACGACGTTGCCTGGGTTGAATGAATAGCAAGTGGAGGTCTCGCTGTCCCGGTCTGTGGGCATTTTAATCAGCTTGTCACACTGTCGTCTTCCACCACTGTCGCTCTCCCCTGTCCCGTCGAAAGGCTGAGACGCTTAGCAAGTCCCCCGGAATAAGCACATCTCTAAAGACAGTTTGTGTCTTTTTTTTTGTTGTTGTTTTTAATCAGAGATCTCTGAGAAACTTCAAGCCTGATTTTCTGCTGTATTTTTGAATAAGGGGATCAGAATGGAAAAAAAAGCTCAACAATACTGTGACATTCAGAGGGTGCACCACACTCTGCACTGACCATGTTTCAGGGAAGAAATGTGATCTGTCTTCTGCACATTATTGAGCCTAACAATGTTGATGGTTATGAAACTATGACATCCTCAAAAGCCCAAAATAAAATCATTTTACTGATACAGAGAAGGATTTTCATATAAGAAAACAGATCAAATTTAGGCTTGTGTGTCCTGTGTGCCTCCTACCAAACTAGAGTTGAAATATCAACTTCTTTTGAAGAAAATCCTTCTCTGTTTTTCTAAAAACCACCAAAAAGCCTATAACTCCTTCACTGTTGTCTGAATGTCTTGGAGGCTTTCCTCAACAGTCTCTATATGCACAGTGACTTGTTTTTTGACCACTGCTTACTTTAAACTGATTTACCAGGCAGTACATAGTGTTTGTATTTCCTAATGGTTGGTGTAAATGATGTCCAACACCTGGACTTTGGATTCCTTGACTTTGAAGAAAACACAAAACTGATGATTTGCATTAAAAATATACTTCTATTTAGTTTATCCAATTACTCAGGCTTTCAAAATTGAGGCAGACCTGCAACAGACTGGCATCCTCTTGCCTATGACTGCTGGGATATGCTCCAGCCAACCCCCCGTCCCACACTCTCATGAACCTTAATTGGAATAAGAGGGTATACAAAATGGATAGATGAAATTTGATGCAACAATGAAATGCAATGATTCATCAATAGTTCATTATATTTTTGACAAACAACATTTTTGTTATTAGCAAAATTTATGTTAAGAATCTCCTGTTAAATTAACCCTCTGGGGTCCGAGGGCATTTTTTGGACAGTTCGCTCTCCTGGCATAAATGTTTTATTATTGCTGTTAACAGCTCTCCCTGCATCCCACAATCATGTGTTATGTCTCTTTTTTTCAGGACAACCTGTGCTTTCAGGATATATGTTTTTGTTGTGTTTTATAAGTGTAATAAAGGTTTACAATCAAAAACAGGCAAGAAAAAAATAAAGCAAAAAATAATTTTCCACACATTTATTCAAAACACACAGCAAACTATAATAAACAACTATTTTGACACTTTATAAAGGTAATTTGGAGTCTTGTGTGAAAGTCTGTACAACAAAAAGGTTCAAACAATAAACACAAATGCACATTTTGAACAATATATACAAAATGGTCTATTCGTTTTGTTGTCCATTGATATGGTAAACAGTGCTTTACGCAGAGAAAGCAACAGCTATCCAGTAACATTCACATGCAAACTAGTGGAGCAATCCTGATAGTTACACCCTCTTTGTTTGAGCACGTGAGATTGTCATCAGAGGCTCTCCGTCTGATCTTGCTTTCACTGATCACTGTGCGTAATGGCGCAGGGCACACTGAGTATGTACTAATAGTATGTACTCATTGGAGCACCCAGGGGGCAATTCAAACGGGCCAACTAGTAACATATCACTCCTGAAAACGAACTTTGCCTTTTCATGTGAGCTAAATCTGCCCTACGATTGGATTTTGGAAAACCATGTGATGGTGAACCAATTCCGATTGGACACTCACATTGCGCACATCATCACACAGCTTCTATGAGGAGTACAAAGATGGTGGACAGTGGCTCGAAAGTCCGTGGAGTTAACTTTTCAGCAAAAAAAGTAAGTTTCTATCTCATATCATTCAAAAGTTATTTATAATTTAGTAAAGCTTAGTATTAGCCGTCGTATACGATGGCATCGGCCCCAGAGGGTTAAGCAAAGAATAAAATGGATAATTTGAAAACAATCATTCAAATAATAATAATAAAAAAAAATATGAATTTGATAAATCAAATAATTAAAAAAAAAACAAGCACAACAATAATCCTTAGTTAGAGCTGTACTTGGGACATGTTCAGCTGGAGCAAGTATAAACTTCAGAACTCTGAGTAATTTAAGTTAAAAATCTGGGCCATTGCCTCAGAGGTCACTGAGGTCTCAGTAGCATGTGAATCATGTTGCTTTTGTCAGTTTCAAAGTGTTCTATTGCAGCCAATGCAACCTTGCACTGTACAAACAATTTGACAGATAAAGACAATACCACCAGTGGTTCCCAATACAAGGTAAAATGTCCACCTCCTATTATCCTTGGGGTCAATTTGACCCCATTCAATGTTTATCATTCAAAAATAACAATTGGCTTTTTTTGCTTCATATTTTATGACTTTCCATAATTTGATGGGTACAGTTGATTAAGCATAAAATTATTGCATGCGTTGGTGTTCCTCTGATTTAGCTGTGTAAAACTTGTCTCTGTGTGCGACCCATGTGTGACCTAACATCCCCACACCTCACATTGCAGAGTTGATACTTTTCAGCTGATACATGACATGAGGGAGTGGAAATAATATTTTCATGAGAACTTTCTCACACCATTGACATTAATGTATGTGTCTCTGTGTGGATGTGTGACCTACAGCTCACACCTGCCGAAGCAGAACTGACATTTCCCGTGCTGTGGGTATTCATACAAGGACATTGGTAGTTCATGCAAAATAAGGGAGGAGCAAACATATAAAAGCTTGCACAGCAGCCATCTATCCAAATTCCTCATTGTGCTCTGTGTAAACTGCACTATGCATGTTCTTGCTCCCTCCCTCTCTCTCTCTCTGAGACAAAGGATTGTGTTGAGGAGGTACCCTAATTTTGAAGCATTCTCATCTGATGAGAATGAGAGTGTTGATCCTTGTTGTCACTCAACAACCAGCAAACACAATCCCCTCCAAAAATGGAACAATAATATGTCTTTTTCCCCACTTCAGCAGCAGGGTAGACGCTGCTAATATTATCAAGATGGTTCAAGGCCCCACCGGATATACAGTCAGCCATGTTGAAGACATCAAGTCATTATTTGAGCTCTTCATAACACCATCGATTAAAAATTTTGTCAGGATCCGGCCCTTTAGGGCCATCTGTTATTAGTCTGCCTTATATCTTCGTCTGTATTCTCTGCCTTCTGCGTTTTTATCCTTGTCTGGTCAGGTTCATGTTATCATTATTAGTCTTGTTTCTGCTATCCTTGTATTTGTCATTCATGTTTACTTAGTCACCCCAGTCTTAGTTTGATTCTGTTTATTTCATTTCTTGTATTATGCTTTGGTCACCGGTTCGGTTTTCTTTTAAGCATCTTGTTTTGTTAGCTTAGTTCGGTTTATCACATTTTTGGTATTATGCTTTGGTCACAGGTATTGGTCATTATTATCACTTTACTGAGGCATTGCTAGGCCGGTATCGTAGATTTATGTCGATGCTACCTGGCTATACCCACCTGCTGTGCGGAAACAAATTATGTCATAGCGCGCACACAGCCCAAGAACTGTCCGCAGAAGAAAACATAAAAAGGCGAGAAGTGTGTGTGTTGGTCCCAATATGGATATTCCGGATGATTTTCTCATGGAGAGTACAACAATGAACAGCAGCCAGCTTGATGAGGACGCACTGCTGAATTCGGACAGCAGCGCGCACCAGCCGACATGACAAAAGTTAAAGTGAGCCAACTTGTTATGTACGCGTTACGTGTTGTGTATCTCAGTAAAGTGACAATGTTAAGCAGGGGTGGAGGAGGCCCGCTACAGTAGGACAGCAGCCAAGCAGCAGCAGGGGGCATGGACCCGATGGGAGCAGACTGAACCACATCGGATAAAGTTCCTAGTTCAGTCGGTCTACGATGTCCTCCCCAGTTCATCCAACCTCTTCCGCTGGGGCCTGGGAGACACTTCACTGTGCCCAGTCTGCCAGGGAAGAGGTTCGCAGGAGCACATCTTGAGCTCTTGCCCAAGAGCACTGGGAGATGGGCGCTACCGTTGATGACATGACCAGATGCTGAAGGTTATTGCAGAGGTCATCAGCACAGGGATCTCTAGCAGCAGGCAACAGCAACCAGCAGGGTATTCTATCACCTTTGTAAAGGCTGGGGAGAAACCATGGCAGAGCCTAAGACCAATAGGAGGGCTGCTGGCAACAGTGCGGGACTGGCAGCTGAAAGTTGACCTCGGGAGACAGCTTAAATTCCCAGAAAACATTGCAGTGACCACACTCAGGCCGGACATAGTCTTGGTGTCAGAAACAACAAGGCAAGTGGTCCTGATGGAGTTGACTGTTCCCTGGGAAGACCGGATGGAGGAGGCCTTTGAGAGGAAGAGGGCCAAGTATGAGGATGGAGGACTCAATGCAACCCCACTGAGGTCAGCTGCAGAGGATTTGTTGGCCAATCACTCATCAGAGCACTCAAGATGTTGGGAGTGAACGGACTGTATTGCAGAAGAACCATTAAAAATGTCACTGACGTGGCAGAAAAGGCGTCAAGATGGCTGTGGATCAAACGGGGTGATCCGTGGACCGTTAAGCTACTCAGACACCCAATGACCCCAGGGTACATCACTGAAGCTGTGTCTGAGTTGCACCAAAAGTGTTTGTGAAAACCATAATAATGCAAATAACATGCTGTTGTTGTGTGGTATGCATTTTCTGAGTCCCTCCGTTCATGGCCAGACACCCGCAATGACCGATATTCGCCCTCGTCTAACTCAGGTGAATATTGGTCATTTTGGGCAACTGGGCCTGAACGTCAGGCGTCTGAAAATGCATACCGCCCTCCAAAAGCATGTTATTGTATTATTATTTATCTTTAAGTGTCTCCTCTGATTATGTTCTGTTTGTTATTTATTGTTTATCAGTTAAGTCCTTTTATTTATTGCCCTATCTTATAGTCACTGGCTGTTGTTATTCTGTTCATTATTTAGTCTTAGTTTATGCTGTTATCTCACCATTGTTTATTGCATTCACTTTTATATTTTGATCCGTCTCACTCCAGTTATAGTTTTAAGATAATTGATTTCTTTTTTTACTGCCATCTTCTTAGTTCTGTCAGCTCTGGTTTATATATGATTCTGTTTTAGCTCTGTTCATTGTTCTGGTTCCTTCACGCCCGCCCAAATATGTTCCCACTCCATATCACTGCACCCACCAGCTATTGTGTCTTTGTCTCACACTTTGTCTGTTTTGTATTTTCATTCACCCCTGCTCTTGCACTTGCTCATGTGTCTTTGTTTCTTTCATCACTTCACTCTGTGTCTTCCTGCCTTCATTCTCTTGCACTTACCTTTGTCTTCCCTTGTCATGCCCCCTTCTAGAACCTCCACTGACACCTGTGTCTTGTTGCACTAATTACATCATCAGTCATATAAGCCCTCACAGTCTCACAGTCCCTCGCTCGATTGCTGAATGTTTTCACTTTCCAGCTCTCACGTCCTTGCCTTATTTTGCCCTGTATTCAGCCGGCCGGTATTTGACCTCGCTTTGTCCGTGACCACGATTTTGTTTCTGCCTTTGATTGCCACCACGCCGCGTATTTTGACCTCAGCCTGTTTCCTTGACCAAGCCTCAGCCTCAAGTGTGTCTGTACCTTTGCTTCGCTGCTGGACCTCCCGTGTACCGAATCTCACCTTGGTAATTAAACCTTTTTCTTACACCAGTCTGCTTGAGAGAGTTTTGCATTTGTGTCCTGCTCGGTTTGTGCCACGCCTGATAATATTGTTTTTGCAATGACAAATTTAGAGAGGAAGCATGTGTGTTGGGGACACCTGGAAAGACGTGGATGACTTGACTTGGAAGCCTACGTTGGTTTGCTCATGTTGGCAGGAGTTTACAAATCAAAAGGTGAAGCAAGCACAAGCCTTTGAAATGCTGAAAATGGAAGGGCAATATTTCCAACCACCTTGTCTTCGAAGACATTCCACATTTTGTCTGTCATATACTATGAAGACAAACAAACAAGGTAGGGCCAACAAGTGGGACAAGTTGGTCCAGCATTTACCCCTGCTTTATAATCCAGGCCCCCACATGACTGTTGATGAGTGCTTGGTTGCATTTCGTGAGCGCTGTCCTGTGCGACAATATATGCCAAGACTGCCAATTACGGCATTGGGGGGAAGAAAATCATGGCACAAGGGTTGTGCTTGATATGGCTGAAGGACTGCATGGGCATAATATTACATGTGATAATTTTTTCACATCTTACGCCCTGGGTGAGGAACTGCTCAAAAGGAAGGTTATAATGTTGGGGACAGTGAGAAAGAATAAACCATAACTTCCCTCTGAACTTCCTGCTGTCAAGAAAAGGAACGTAGAGAAGAATTTTATTAAAAAGAAGACCTGAAACCTCAACTACAATCTGCCAGGAGGTACATGTGATATGTAAGTCTAGATTTGATGTTTTGGTGAAAGAAAACCCTCCTCTGTCCCACTTCATCATGAAGTTGTATAACTGGGGATACAAAATGCAAAACATGCAGTATGCACAATTTCTCCAATCACAGCAGCAGAAGCCTATAACTTCTTCCAGGTTGTCTAGGTGTCTTGCTGGCTTTCCTCATAGAGTGCCATACTGTTTATATTTCTTCATAATGGATGCAAATAAAGTTCAAGACAAAGTCAGTGACTTGTCTGAAGAAAACGCAATTAAACTGATTATTTATAGGTATTATACCAAAGGCGCTGTTACTTATGCAACCTATCATCTTGGCTTTTATAATTTTACTTAATTTATATCAACTTGTAGAGATTTACTTTCAGTTTGAGTCTAAGGAAGATAATTTTTGAAATTTTTATATTGAGAAGCCTGATTTACTTTTTGTATCTGAAATGCCATAAACAAATTAAAATGTGTGACATACCAAGGGGCTGAATACTTTTGCAAGCCACTGTATTCTACCCTGAGCAGTAGAGAAGACAAAAAACCACAAATGGTGCTGTACTACAATGAGACAAAGAGAGGGCTGGACAACCTGGACAAGGTCACAGCTACATACAGCTGTCGACGCATGACTGCCCATTAGCCCCTTGTCATCTTCTTCCACATCAATGCATACAATGCATCTGTGATATGGTGTGAAATAAACAAAGACTGGAACAGAGGAAACCTGAGCCAAAGAGGACTGTGCACAGTGTATGTTTTGCATTTTGTATCACCAGTTATACAGCTTCATGATGAAGTGGTATAGAGGAGGATTTTTTTTTCACCAAAACTAGGCTTGCATCTCATATGTACCTTCCTTCAGGTCTTCATTTTAAGAAAATCCTCCTCTATACCTCTTCATCATGAAGCTGTATAACTGGGGATACAAAATGCAAACATGCACAATTTCTCCAATCACAGTCACAGAAGCCCATAACTTGGTCTTGGTGTCTTTCCTCACTGTTTTCCTTCTTGCACAGTCACTCAGTTTTTGAGAACTGTCTACTCCACACAGATTTACCATAGAGTGTCATATTTCTTCATAACTGATGTAAATATAGTCAAAGACATAGGCTATTCAGTGACTTGGGAATGTTCATGTATCCATCCCCTGACTTGTCTAAAGAATACTGGCAATTAAACTCATTATTTACAGGTATTATACCAAAGGGACCCATTACTTATGTGACCCAGCATCTTGGCTTTTATATTTTTTAATTAATTTATATCAAGTTGTAGAGATTTACTTTGAGTTTGAGTATAAGGAAGATAATTTCAGATTTTTTTTTTTTTTTTTTTTTTAATTGAGAAGTCTGATTGACTTTTTGTTTGAAATGGCATAAACAAATTAAAATGTGTGAAACACCAAGGGGCTGAATACTTTTGCAAAGCACTGTATACACACCCACCACCCCTCATACAGCACTCAGCACTGCAAACTTGAATCTGTCCCAACAACCAAGAAAGCATCTATAAATTACTACAACATTGTGGGCTCCCGTGTCACCTCAATCAAAATCAGCAGATTTTTTTTTTTTTTTTTTTTTACCCACTTTGTTGGAGTCTTGAATATGGGGTCTGATGAATGAACTGTTCTCTCAACTCAAAACACCTCTCCAAGAATCTACCTCTACGAAACCAGCATCGTAAGGGAGCCCAGGACATCAGGATGCATGCCAAAGGGAGCTTCCAGCCCACATGGGGATTGTACTTAATAATAAATTACAAGCAAGCCACGGGGCACAAAGTACCACAGCCCAGTGCCTCTGCTATAAACTTCAATGTTGGTCACCCAAACAACTGCACTTGGGAAACAAAGCAGCCAGCATCAATAAATGTATGGAGACTGCTCAGAGGCTGGATAGATAATGTTTGAGTATGAAAAGGGTTGTTGAAAAAGTGAACTTTATCTTTATTAAGAGTAAATGCATAAATGATAGCGGGGAGTAACGGTAGTAGTATGCAAAGTAGTATGGCCATAAAAGCAAAATTAAATCAAACTAGCGCATTGCCCGTGGTGATCCACGGGCTCTAGATTGGGTAGTGTTTATAAAATAGGTAGCTGACATTTTTCAAGGATGGTAAGAAATTCTGCAAAGTTTCTACAATGATTTGGAATGACGTGTGAGTCCAGAATGGTTTTAGAACCTTAGACTTCAACAGTTTTTAGAGAAAGAACTCACCCCTTTGATTTTCTTTTGACAACAGCACATTTGAGCCTGACTCTCTGAGTCTTATTCTCTACACCCAAAGCAAAGGGAATAATGTCATTATTAACCATCAGATGACAAAGTAAAACCTCTTAAATCATTCTAAAGTCAGTTTTAAGCAGAAACGAGGCAGTTTTAAGCAGAAACAAGGTGATAATCAGTGATTCACTACTGATGCTCCGAAATGACACGTGCAGCAGCACGTCAAGCTCAGATGTGTTGCTGTGGTGCTCTGATTGCTCCCCCGTCTTTTGTTATGAAATAATGCTGAATTTATGTGGAAATGATTGTTGTACAAAAGCTTCAGATATCTGTCACTGAGATAGATGATGACTGGAGTGCTGTTTTAAGCAGGAACAAGGCGATAATCGGTGAACTGCGCTCTGAAATGACACATGCGCAGTGAAGGCGGGGGGGGAGCGCGTTTGGTCAGCTACACCGGGTCTCTGTAGAAAATCCATGGATGATGTCACTCAGGATTTGTCCAGTATATATACAGCCTATAGTTACCAACTATTTATGCCATGGGGCAAAAATTTGTGGGCAGTGTTTTGAACTTGAGGAATTACAGCATCCTTTTAATTTATATTACTTAGCAGTGTGCATTTTGGTTTCAGTGCAGAAGGTTCCCGGTTCAAAAACCCACCCCTGCCACATTTCTCCACGTAATGTGGAGTTGCATCAGGAAGGGAATTCAGCATATAACTTGTGTCAAATCAACATGCAGATCCAGCCTGGATCTGCTGTGGCAACCCCAAGTGAAAACAAAGGAGCAGCCAAAGGGACTTTTACTTACCAGTGTACATTTTAAATACAGCTGTAAAGTATTAAAAATCACACATCAATAATTAATAAAACCTACTGATGTGTGATTTCATTAGATTACTCACCTATGTTGTGCATCAAATGTTGCCTAAGAGGTGTTTTTTAATCTCCCCCACCACCAACAGATCAAAAGCGTTGGGAGTTCGGCACAAAAATCAGAGTGCGTCTTATTTTATTCATGAATGAGTTTCTAACACATGACCCCTGGCAAACCTTTGACTCATGACATGCTAAGTGGAGCCAGTCCTACATACCCTGTGTCTCACGCTCCTGCCTCTCCCTCCTTCTAACCTTCTGTCTCTCCGCTCTTTTGGTATATCAGGCGCCTCTACAAATGCCACACATTTTCTAAATGTTTAGTCAGACATTCTTTGTGGCTGCTGTCCCTACAACTGCTGCAGCATTAAATCATTAGCCTATCCTTAACTGTCAGAATACACGCTGAAGATTTGACCATGCATCACTTTTATTCCCGCAAAGCACAGTTTTTCATTGGCATTAGGAATTTTCCCTATGTCGAAACATTTGAAGTTACATGCTTCAAATAACTGGACATGCTGCTCACCAGCAGTGCCTCTGATTTAATTTCCATATTTTTACAGACTGACTGGCACTCGGTGATAGCAGATTGTAAACTGCAGTTGCAGGAAAAATAAAATGCCTGACTTTGCAATGCCTTGCTTTATGGCTAGTCACACCAGCATATTTCATATGTATATGTGCTAATACAAGCATCGCCTACATTTGTTGCAGAGGTGCTTCATCTGCAGCCAGGGCATGCATGCAGAAATAATCCCACAGAATCCTAAACCAGGGGCTGGTCACAGGCATTCCTAATTCACATTGCACACCAGATCACAGTTTACAGTTCTCAAGAAACTGTTGGTGGCTTGTGGTGTACAAGGGTGCTCTCAATATCAGCTCAAAGCAGCTATAATTTCTTGTCACAAAAAAAAAAAAAACTGTGCTAGAAACTGGTAAAACAATTCCAATAAAAAAAAAAAAACAACATTGAAATGAAGACATATTCCTTTCTGTTGGAGTAGATTTTAGACACAATTATAAAGCACTGAATGTGTGTCTTGGGCATAACATGAATTATACCAGCATCATCTGTAATTTCTTTTAAAAGTTGTGTGTGCTTGAAATTGGCTCATTGTTAAATCAAAAGTGTACGGTTTTCTGGCAAGGGAACAGATCTGTGTACAAAGTGTCAAAGCATGCAGTAGATCATTTACAGAAGCAGCATCCACCATGGGTACCTGAGGTGAAGCAGTTGATTCCCTTGTTACTATAACGCCTCCTCCTCTGACTTCCTGATCACACTTTACCTCATCTACTGCATATCCCATGAAATTAATAAACCATTTTAAAATTTGCTTATTAGAACTCTTGTATTCAAGACCACATTCAAACCAGCTGCATACTTCAGCTTATCTGTCAGTCAGTGAGAGTCAAAATCTGTGACATTACCGAAGTGTACACTCAACCAAAGTTTTCAACGCTAACACATTTGACAGATGGGTCAGTCTTGTTTGTTGATTGGAAAATTGGCCTAGGTGCATACTTCCTTCCAAATTCCTTTTGAACTTTATTCATGCTATTCCTTCGATGGACAAACAAGGGCAGTCAGTAACAATACAGTGAGAAAATCTAAAACCTTTATGCTCATGAAACATAACCCCTTCCATGTGGGAGGCTGTTTTGTCAGGTTGTTGAAGTCATTATTCTAGGCTTTTCCTGTCTGTTTTTGAGCAGTCTTATTGATGTTCAACAAGCCAGTAAACCGAACAAGCATGTGCAAAACCACAGCATCCTTGGTTAAGTTGGTGACATTTAGATGTCTTTGGTGCTAGGTCTCTTCAGCAGGTCTTTGGTTACCACTGGAATAACACTGTGTCAAACCTGGGGAGACTCAGATGAGAAGAATCATTTGCATTGTGAGGGAATGTCAGCTATGATATTTTGGTCATGTTACACGTTTCTCGAGACATGATCCACCACAGGGGCACAGGTTTTGAGGACACCATTGACTGGACAAGGTCCAGAGGATGCACATGTTTCACAGAATGTTATGGAGTTATGGGGTAAAAACAGCAAGAATGGTAACAAAGGTCAATTTCAGTTTGTACAGGGGTCAAAAGTTAAAGTTGCTCCAATTCTGGTAAAATGAGGTGCAAATTATTGGTTGAACTAATAGGATTAATAAATGAAATAGTTTTGACAGCAAGAATGTAACAAAGGTCAGCATTAGTTTGTACAGGGGTCAGATGTTAAAGTTGCTCTAAATATTATAAACTGTGATGCAAATTATTGGTTGAATTAATAGGGTTTTAAAAAGGAATAGTTTGAACTATGTGGCATGCTTAGTTATCATGTTACAGGGTAACATATGTCACATGTCATAGAATCCAAAGGACGTCGACATTGCTCTACCTTTACCTTGCAGACCAAGCATTCAACACAGTCAAAACTATTTCATTTATTAATCCTATTAGTTCAACCAATAATTTGCACCTCATTTTACCAAAATTGGAGCAACTTTAACTTTTGACCCCTGTACAAAATGAAACTGACCTTTGTCACCATTCTTGTTGTTTTTACCCCATAACTCCATAACATTCAGTCATAGATAGTCCAAACTATACCTTTTTGGTATCGTTGTGATCAGACAAATAATGTGGTGTAGCTTTCAATATGATTGGAGCATTTTTAAATTTTGACCCCTGCGTAAGTCTTCAATTGACCCCTACCTGGCCGCCTACTGAAAATTCAAGTGGCTACTCAGTTTTTTCAAAAGAGTAATGTCTAAGGAGTATTTGTGCCAACTTTGGTGCTTCTTTCCAGAAATGAACAATTGTTACAGTTATCTGCTCCACTACAGGGAGTGCTGGAAAATATGCAGGGCAGGTGCCCTCTAGGAGCAGAGTTGGTGACACAAAATAGAGGTTAAAGGAAATGCTTATTCTAGTAGGTGCATGACTTCCACTTGGTGCATTTGATCTTCTGTCTTGACTTCTACTGTGCTCAAGGCTATAGATACGACTCAGTGAAAGGTCAAGATAGTTGATTCAAGTAGCTATTATTTACAAATACCACATGGATGATAAAAAAACACTTTTCATTCTGCATTCACATTGGCTGTGTGCAGTAGCTTGCATAATTGTTTTCAAAGAAAAGACAGCAAAACATCTCACCAGCAATTGTTGTGGGAGTGGCATCCACATTCTCCCGTGGTATATGTTGACAAAGTTCATTTCCATCATATGTTTTCCACTTGTCACAACAAACTGAATTGTCGCAAAATTATGGATTGTGGCAGTGTATTAATCCCATCTGCCATGTTGCAATACCAATTCCAAAACATATAGTGCATCCAGAAAGTGTTCACAGCATTGCACTGTTTCTACAGCTTATACCCCATTTACAACGAGTCTACAATCGATGTGTGATTGAAAGATGGCTTCTGCTCTACGTCAGTCTCACCAGGTTTGCAGGCTGGTCACAGTGGGGTCTCCAGTGTCGTAACAGAGATCCATCCTGGTCACCATCACTCTCCATCACAACAATAGGTGTGTGAGTGTATTGAACTGTTTAAAACACTCGCAGCAGTTGTGCAACCGGTTATGGGTCTCATAATCGGTCCCAACCCACTCCCAATTTGATCCTATGGTCAAAATATACTCTCAGTACACTCTGCATGGGGTTGCATCACTTATCGCAGATATTAACATATATTTCACTCGCAGAATTCAGTCGCATGCTTGGTGTAAACGCAAATAACAGATCAAACTGGAGACCAGCCAAGACTTGTGAGAGTTGACAATATGTCATGGTCTTATATGGGTTTCAGTCCAGTCTAACCAGGGCATTAATTGGAGTCCAACTGTGGGAAATTCAGTTGATTAGACATTATTTGGAAAGGCACACACCTGTCTATATATAGGGCCCCACCCAATCTCATGCCATTTCATGATGGCATCACAAAAAGTAAATTAATCTATGGTTCATGCTCCCGTCACAAAAAAGTGACACTTTTGTGACGGGAGCACCAATTCATTTCGTGACGGGAGCAAAAAATGCAGGGTGATGCGAGGAGGTCTGTGGGGGTTAAGGTTAGGGGAAGGGAGAGAGTTAGGTTATGCTTAGGGTTAAGGGAAGGGGTAGGTTTAGAAATAGTAAAATAAAAAACAGCATTGTGAAAATGTGACTCATTTTGTGATGGCAGCATGAACAAAAAAAAGCACGAGACTGGGCTGAGAAGGTCACACAGTTGACAGTGCAGGTCACAGCACAAACCAAGAATGAAGTCAAAGGCATTGTCTGTAGAACTTACAAATCTGGGGAAGGGTACAGAAACATTTGTGCTGTTTTGAATGTCCCAATGAGCACAATCATCCATCATCCATAAATGGAAGACGTTCGGATCCACCAGGACTCTTCCTAGAGCTGGCTGCCAGTCTAAACTGAGCAATCAGGGGGAGATGGGCCTTAGTCAGGGAAGTGACCAAGAACCTGATGGTCAGTGGGTCAGAGCTCCAGCTTTTTTCTCTGGAGAGAGGAAAGCCATCTCTGCAGCAACCAACCAATCTAGCCGGTATGGTAGAGTGACCAAATGGAAGCCACTCCTTAGTAAAAGGGACATGGCAGCCCACTTGGAGTTTGCCAAAAGGCACCTGAAAGACTCTCAGACCATGAAAAACAAAATTCTGTTGTCTGTTGAAACAAAAATTGAACTCTTTGGTGTGAATGCCAGGCATCATGTTTGGCAGAAACCAGGCACCATCCCTACAGTGAAGCATGGTGGTGGCAGCATCATGCTGTGGGGATGTTTTTCAGTGGAAGGAGCTAGGAGATGAGTCAGGATTGAGGGAAAGATGAATAGAGCAATGTCCAGAGACATCCTGGATGAAAACCTGAAACAGGGTGCTCTTGACCGCAGACTGGGGCAACGGTTCATCTTTCACCAGGACAATGACCCTAAGCACACAGCCAAGATATCTTCAGGACAACTCTGTGAATGTCCTTGAGTGGACAAGCCAGAGCCCAGACCTGAATCTGATTGAAACATATCTGGAGAGATCTGCAAAAGATCTGTGCACCTACGCTCTCCATTCAGTCTGATGGAGCTTGAGAGGTGCTGCAAAGAGGAATGTGCAAACTGTCCAAAGATAGGTGCAGAAAGCTTGTGGCATCATATTCAAAGAGACTTGAGGCTGTAATTGCTGCCAAAGGTGCATCAAAGTATTGAGCAAAGGGTGTTTGTCAAAATTAAAACTAAAAGCTTTTTTATGTTGTCTTTATGGGGTATTGTGAGTAGAATTAAAAAATTTTAGAATTAAAAAAAATTGATTTACTCCATTTTGGAATGAGGCTGTAACATAACAAAATGTGGAAAAAGTGAAGCACTGTGAATACTCTCTGGATGCACTGGATGCTGGAAACATTCTTTTAAGCAGGGGTTAGTGTTGTTAGTTCACCACATGCAGTGATATAATATATTTAATATTTAATATAAATAGTTTAATTTGTCTTTTTTCTTCTTACTTTTCAATGGGAAAAGTCAATTAGCTCCCAAACTGGTGATATCAGTGTTGGCAGGTGGGAGTGATATCTTGGCCTTCTGTCAACATTCCATGTGATGGACAGCTTCATTAGAAAGAAAAAGCATACCCCTGGAGACCTGCCTTTGTTTTGCTCCCCTTCAGCTTCCTGGGATTTAGGAAGAGGACAATCTGAGCAGGTCTGTTAGAGTGGGAGGTCTTCAATTGTCAAATGCCTAATAGACTGTGCTCTCTCCATCTTGCTTAGGAATATTTATGAAAGAGGTGGGCTTTGTACAATGACCACACACACGCACACACATGCACACAAACACACACACAGTAGCTCTACTCACAGACTTGTGCAGACTTTCTAAATCTCTGGCAGAAAATCAAAGATGATTAATGTTTAGAGCCTGGATGTGTTGAAGGTCTGAGATGTGTGGTTGGTGACCTCAGGACAAAGGGATAATCGCCAAAGGTTAGCATCCGATAAAACTCTCGGTAAGATTCTACATGTCATTAATCACATGGACAATACTCTTTTCATTCGGACATCATCTTATTCAATCATTAATGGACAATTTAAATGGGGTAGGACTGCTAGAGAGGAATAAAATGTTCTGTTTTCAACACTGTTGATTTTTGATCATTATAATGACATGCATTTCAGATTTAATTTAAACCATTAATTTTTCATTGAATCCTATCATGATGCATTTGGGAAAATAATTTATTTTACAGTGGCTAATATGGAAGTTTATCATATTGTGGTTTGGGTTTGCATGCTTTGTTGTTAGCACAAAACCCACGCCTACACCATTTTCTACACATGAACTGACTGGAAGAAATGTGCGGTGAGAGCATGCATACTACAGGCACACGTCAGGCCATGCATGCACATTATTTTCAGGGAATGTCAACACTGATATGGTAAAAAGTCAATGAAACGTAAGGTGAGACCAAATGTGCAAATCAAAGCAGCCAATGTCACAGACCTTGCATTTCTAAATAACATTCAATAATTAGTGTTGAAACATGTCAGTGCAGGATATGTACAAGGACAGTGTGACAGTGGTGAGACGTGCAGTAGGAATGATATACATTCAAAGTGGAACTGGGATTACCTCAGGGATCAGCCTACAAAAAAGTGCTACTTTTAATCTGTAAAATATATTATACTAAATTTGATCAGCCCTCTTGTTTTAATATTTATTTATTTTGAGTTAATTGTGAGTGCTATAATTATGACTGTCATCTGAAAAGTTCTGCATCCTATGCAATTCGTTCAATAACAAGCAAGCTTGAGTAATCACATAGCCTATCTGCTTAAAGGACATGTCTCATAGAAATCCTAAAACCTCAGATTTTGGCTATTAGAGGCCATATGATTATTTACCGGTATTAATTGTGCACTTCTGTGGACAATCTCTAACAGCTACAGAGACTGACAAAAACAAAGTGCTTGTTTATTCAAATGTTTCCGAGTGTGTATGACAGTGTTTACGTCACTCTGAGGAAATGTTCCAGCACGCACTGTCCAAATGGAGTGCAGACAAACTGCTGCTAACATAAGAACGGAACCGCGGATTAATTGCAAAGATCACATAAGTTTGATTTTGTGTCATGATGACTTGTTTGTAAAGTGATAACTGTGGTAACTTCGATGCAGTCGCAGTAACAGAGCAGCCACTCTCCTCTGTGAGAAGACAGACTGTTCATACTTTGATCAATCATGAACACAAGCTATTAAAAACACTCTGCTAGAGACACAGCTTTGCACACGCTCATTAGTGTGATGTCAATGCTGTAAGGATGAAAGAGTGAAGACAGTCTGGGCATGTGTCCGTGCACATCGATCAGTCATAAACATAGCCTATGAAAAACAGTCTCCGCAGTAACAGTGAAAGGTCTGAGTGTAACAAATGCAGGTGCATGTTCAGGCAGCCTGTAAAAACAGCGCCGTGGAGTGTCCAAGCTGCATGTCCACACAGCTGGGTTAAATCAGCATCATGGAGAGTTCCATGTGCATGTGCAGTTACAACCGGGTAAATACAGCGTCGTTCTCCAGTGCAGAGAGCAGACTCCACACACATCTGTATCCAAAATACGACAGACTCTCTCAAAAAATCAAAGAGCATTAAGGGTGAAGTGTCCGTTGTCTAACTGAAGGGTTGTTGCCTTGATTCCCAGCTACAACTGCCTCCATCTCAAAGTGTTCTTGAGTAAGACCCTGAACCCAAAACGCTCTCAGTGAATAGCCGAGTGCCTTAAAATATGCACGTGTGTCTGGGCCATTATAAAGCGTTATTGTGAAAAGCTTTGAGTATCTGTTTTCAGGTGGAACCAGGCCATAGATCTGCAATCCATTTACGATTCATTCTTTTGGCTCAAAATGTATCAGGTGTACAACACTGTTATTGTGATGATGGCAAAGGCAAGAACCAAATTTAGTATACATTAAAAAAACAAAAAACAAAAAAAAAACAGTGTGCTCTTCACTGGTGGATTGGGAAAATAAGAGTATGAATCCAAATTCAGATGATATCAAATTCATAGAATTCACCATCTAATATTTTTAGTGAGCATGCATGCAAAAAAACCCCAGATACCCAACTGGGGCCTTGGCTTCGGTGTCCTTCATTAGTGCCGTGTGACTGGGGCTTTAGTGAACCAAATCCACACAGTGTCAACATGTGCATGCCCAGAATCTCTCGTATCATGGGGCTCCATTGAATATTCTTGTAGTGAGGAACAACCTGCTGTTTAATAATATAAAATGCAATTTTAGGCTGCTATTGTAACAAATTGGGCCTGATTTCCCCATTCTTGGAATCAACAAGACAATCTGGGCCAAAAATCGAGAGGGAGAGACTGGCGTCTTGCACTTGGCAAATTACACTGTGCAGCTGCACAAAAATGAAGTCCAAGGAGTTAAACATGAAGGATATGTCGCAAATAGTGTGAATATTGTGATGCTGCCACCACCAACTGAGTCCCTGAGAGGTTGTGTGGCCATAAATGAGAATATCGAGACAAATGCCAACCCAACTGCTCCAGAAGAACTGCTCCACTGAAAGGTCTTTGTTTGAGAAGCGGCATGGGCATGGACCCCACACCAATATGGCTAATGGCTTAAGGAACCCCACTGCTCGCCCTGCCGCTTCTTTAATTGAAGCTGGCTCTTTGACATCCAGTGGAGACAGAGGACAGAACAAGATAAGCGGGAGCAAAAGAGGCTGGTTAGAGGGGATGGAATAAGATTGAACAGTGATCTTAAGAAGTAGGGAGGGTCTGCCGTGTGTGTGTGTGTGTGTGTGTGTGTGTGTGTGTGTGTGTGTGTGTGTGTGTGTGTGTGTGTGTGTGTGTGTGTGTGTGTGTGTGTGTGTGTGTGTGTGTGTGTGTGTGTGTGTGAGGGGTGGGGGAAGGTGGTGACGGGGTGTGATCGGGGGTGTGGATGGTCTACATAAGCACTTGGTAGCCAATCATGATTTCCCCTGAGGTTCCAGGACACCTGGGATCATCAATGATTGATCAAACTAGAGGGTTTAACCATGAGAGTTGACGGGAGGGGTTGTGGTGGTGGTGTTTGTGTGTGTGTGTGTGTGTGTGTGTGTGTGTGTGTGTGTGTGTGTGTGTGTGTGTGTGTGTGTGTGTGTGTGTGTGTGTGTGTGTGTGTATATTGAGGGGGGTATGGTGGGAGATACAAAGGCGAGAGTGTGCTAGAAGAATGAGAATAACAGATCAAGAAAGAAAGCACATTCTAAAAAAGAAAGAAAAGGGAAAAAAAACTGCCCACCAAGTCATGCAAAAGACTCAAAAAAGGGAGGGCAGATTATGTACACAGTATCCAAACACCAAAAACTCAAACCAAGATCAAAGCCAAACCACTGCAGACCCTGCAGCTTGCTCCCATAGATATGGGATGTGATCAGAGTAGCAAAAGCCAAACAGAATCTCAAACGGATGCACACGCAACAAATAAGGAAGATCTGGAACAACTACAAGAATAACTACCTCAAATGAAGAGTCAACATCATTACAAAACACTGTGCTAATTTTTCAGCACCCTAGAATTTTGATTAAAATGTAGGGTTTGCAAATCAGATGTTCATATTATCTGTACATTTGATATGAGACATACATTCAGAAGACAATATAAGATATACAGTCTGGGTCAAAAATATTGAGAGAATTTGAGAGAAGGGTTAAAAACGTTGTGAACGTTCAGTGATTTCAGTTTGCCAGTTGGCACATGGAAGATCTGTTTTCTTATATTACAGTACTTCTCCACTGACTCAATGTTATAAAAGTTAATGTTGTTAAAGTTCTGTCAAATATATTTACCATTATTATCACTTTACCGAGGCGTTGCTAGGCTGGTAGCGTAGCTTTACGTCAATGCTACCTGGCTATACCCGCCCGCTGTGCGTAAACAAATGACGTCATGGCGCGCAGCCCAGCAACTATCCACAGAGGAAAAGATGAAAATTAATTGCTGTTCACTGTCACGGATAGTACGACAATGAACAGCAGCCAAAGCAGCCAGCTTGATGAGGACGCACTGGCGAATTTGGAGAGCAGCGTGCGCCAGCTGACACAACAAAAGTTAAAGTGAGCCAACTTTTTATGTACGCATTTGCTGGGTGTCGTGCGTTTTGAAATGACATTAAATATTGTTAATGTGATTCCGCGTGTTGTGTATCTCAGTAACTGATAATAATGCAAATAACATGCTGTTGTCGTGCGGTATGCATTTTCTGAGTCCCTCCGTCCATGCCCAGTCGCCCAAAATGACGGATATTCGCCCTTGTCTAACTCGGGCAAATATCTGTCATTTTGGGCGACTGGGCATGAACATTGGGCCTCTGAAAATGCATAACGCCCTCCAAAAGCATGTTATTGTATTATTATAACTGTCTTAGTAATTGATTGAACAATGCCATGGAAGAGGAAAGAGCAGAGATAAGATTGATGAGGCGAGACCTTCGTTAATCAGTGCATGATGAACAAGAAGGAAAGGACTATTCGTCTGATTGTCTTATGCTATGTGATGAGGCAAGACGATGTTTCATCAGTGCATGATTGACTGGCAATAGACTTTGAGACTCTCTTATACTATCAAATGATTTCATTGAATGGACTTTGGAACACCTTGGGACTGTATATAAGTGGCATGAAAATTGAATGTACTCGTATTTGTCTTCAGACCTACTCTCTGACTCAGCCCAGTGTCACTTTTTTTTTTTTTTGTGCTCCCGTGACAAAATGAGTCACATTTTCGTGATGGTGCTTTTTTTAACTCACTATTCCTAACCCTACTCACCCCCCACCCCGACCCTAACCTTAACCATACCCTAATCTTACTCCTTCCCCTCACCCTAGCCATACCCCCCCCCCCCCCCCCCCCCCCGCTTTACTTATAATTTGTGCGGCCATCACGGAATGAATGAGAATGAATTCTGGCTGCTGTGATGAAAATGACGTGCTTTTTGTCACAATATCACGAACCAATAGATTAATGTATATTTCGTGATGCCGAAGCACAACTTGCTGTGAGACTGGGTTGCTGTATGACATCTACCTTTAAAGCTCTAAATACAATTCCAATGAAGTTGGGACGTTGTGTAACATATAAATAAAAACACAATACAATGATTTGCAAAGCCTCTTCAATCTATATTCAATTGAATGCACCACAAAGACAAGATATTTAATGTTCAAACTGATAAACGTTATTGTTTTTGTGCAAATATTTGCTCATTTTGAAATGGATGCCTGCAGCACATTTCAAAAAAGCTGAGACAGTGGTATGTTTACCACTGTGTTACATCACCTTTCCTTCTAACAACACTCAATAAGTGTTTGGGAACTGAGGACACTAATTGTTGAAGCTCTGTAGGTGGAATTCTTTCCTATTCTTGCTTGATGTAGAACTTCAGTTGTTCAACAGTCCGGGGTCTCTGTAGCTGTATTTTGCATTTCATAATGCACCACACATTTTCAATGGGCGACAGGTCTGGACTGCAGGCAGGCCAGTCTAGTACCCGTACTCTTTTACTACGAAGCCATGCTGTTGTAACATGTGCAGAATGTGGCTTGGCATTGTCTTGCTGAAATAAGCAGGGACGTCCCTGAAAAAGACGTTGCTTGGATGGCAGCATGAGTTGCTCCAAAACCTGGATGTACCTTTCAGCATTGATGGTGCCATCACAGATGTGTAAGTTGCTCATGCCATGGCCACTAACACACCCCCCATACCATCACAGATGCTGGCTTTTGAACTTTGAACTGGTAACAAACTGGATGTTTTTTTTCCTCTTTTGTCAAGAGGACACAACATCCATGATTTCCAAAAACAATTTGAAATGTGGACTCATCAGACCACAGCACACTTTTCCACTTTGTGTCTGTCCATTTCAAATGAGCTCGGGCCCAGAGAAGACGGTGGCGTTTCTGGATTTTGTTGATATATGGCTTTCGATATACCTTTGTATACTGGCATAGTTCTACTTTAGGGCCCTGTCACACTGGCGTTTAGGAGGATTTGCGCATGAAATGAGGAGACAAAAGCTGAGCGTCCGCAACAAAGGTGGACGGAAATGACAAATGTCCCGGGGTGCATGCTGTCCTGGTCCGCCACCAAGCCGCGCCAACCCGTCGGTTGCGGATATCAGCAGATGACAGGGGATATGCGGCGCATTGGTTGTGTATGTCCTGCGTATTTCTTCAGTATGTGTTCAGGCAGTGATGCGGATCTCATCCGCAGCAGGATTTTTGAGCCGCTCAAAAATCCTGGCTGCGGACATGCGTGCCTCTGCGGATGATCACGGATGTGTTCGGATGGCGGCCGACTCATACAGGAATGTTACACGGTTATTGCGGTTGTTTGGCGGATGCGGGCCACTTTTGTGTGCATTCCATCCGCAAATCCTCCTAAACGCCAGTGGGACAGGGCCCTTAGAATTGGAATATAATATATAAGATATACCTTACTGAATTTTCATGGTAGAGTTTTAACTTGCACTTGTAGATGTAGCGATGAACTGTGTTAACTGACAATGGTTTTCTGCAGTGTTCCTGAGCCCACGCAATAAGATCCTTTACACAATGATGTCTGTTTTTAATGCAGTGCCGCCTGAGGGATCGAAGGTCACGGGCATTCAATGTTGGTTTTCGGCCTTGCCGCTTACGTGTAGAAAGTTCTCCAGATTCTCTGAATCTTCTGATTATATTATGGACTGTAAATTATGAAATCCCTAAATTCGTTGCAACTGAATGTTGAGAAACATTGTTCTTAAACTGTTGGTCTATTTTTTTTAGTGCTGATCCTCACCCCATCTTTGCTTGTGAATGGCTGAGACTTTTGGGGATGCTCCTTTTATACCCAATCATGACACTCACAATTAGTGTCCTCACTGCCCAAACACTTATTGAGTGTTGTTAGAAGGAAAGGTGATGTAACACATTGGTAAACATACCACTGTCCACGCTTTATTGAAACATGCTGCAGGCATCCATTTCAAAATGAGCAAATATTTGCACAAAAACAATAAAGTTTATCAGTCTGAACATTAAATATCTTGTCATTGTGGTGTATTCAATTGAAAATAGGTTGAAGAGGATTTGTAAATCATCGTATTCTGTTTTTATTTACATTTTACACAACGTCCCAACTTCACTGGAATTGGGGTTGTAACAAAAGATCTTAGAAACTGAAGCCTGTTTCCTCTGGTGTGTCATTTGTTGTCTGTGTGAGAGTTTTTAGGTAATTTTCCTAACACTTCACCACAAAACTAAAAAAAATTGCATGATGCATTTTCTCCACCCATATCCAGAAAAGCCTGTCAGCCTTCAGCATTGTCATAGGCTTGTTGGCAGCTTCCCTCACTAGTCTTTATCTTACACAGTCACATCTTTACGGCCCCAACAATAGGTGATGCCTGCATGTATGATCACCACGTGAATGTTACTGATCTGCCATCGTCCCCATTTATCACGCAAAGACAGATATGCACAAACATGCCCATTCTCAATGACTATGTGGTATTGAAGGTTTCAATTAGCAGAGCCAACAGCTGACACTATGACATGAAAGTCGCTATTGATTGGCTAACCCCTTAGAACTGAATGTGTCAAGGGCAACTGGGGTCAAACTGTGCACTGTGGAAAAAGAAAAGAAGCGAGGAATGAGGGGATAGAGGGACAGAGGGAGGAGACAGATGCAGAAGGACATGTAGACAAGTCTTTATTAAGGAGAGGGGGGATAGAAATCTATTTCAATGAAGCACAATGCCGGAAGGTCACACTATGTGCACAATTTTATGCAGTGATCTGGAATCATACCCTGTATCCCAAAAACATATTTTCTAAAACAAGTACTAAATCAATGTGTGGAGGGGTTAGGTTACCTAAAAATGTAACAAATTATTACTTGCATGTAACTATATGTTTAGATCAGTGAGTGGAAATGGGTGCCAGGCACCCAGCGGTGGGTACAGTCATGAGAGCTGTGAGAAAGGATGCAAAATTTGAGCTGGAGTAGTTCATGAGTTAACAGATAAAACTAATGGCAAAGTGTTGAGAATACCTATGAACTTACCAGTGCCAGTCAGTGTCAGCAGAGAAGCACTTCCACCAGACTGAAATAACTGGAACCCAAAAGGTGAGCTGGATTAGCTCATCAGATGGCGAAATTAATTTCAAAATATTTGCCACGACTCCCGATTGTTGTGTGGGCCGCCAGAAGAGGATGTACTGCTGGCCCACCACCAAAGGGTGCCCTGCCTGAAGTGCGGGCTTCAGGCACGAGAGGGCGCTGCCGCCACGGACACAGCCGGGAGTGACAGCTGTCACTCATTAATTCCTGACAGCTGTCACACATTCTTCATCATCGCACTCCATAAAGACCAGACGTCATCTCCACCTCATTGCCGAGATATCATACTTCATTGGAGGTAATATCCTCAGCCTTTGTGGAAATATTGAGAATCTGTTTATTGTGAGTGTTTGCAGGAGTTCCGGTCCTTTTGTGGAGGCTGTGCAATACGGCACTCTTTTTCCTCTGAGGACGCGCTGCAAGTATTGAGTGAGAGGTGGAGGTGGCATTCCCACCGCTGTTGTTACTGGGTGTACACACACCCACACTTGACTGTCTTTGTTCTTCGCCAGCAGTACCAGATCCGACAGTCGGGGACGGTGATCACCTGGGAATTCGGGACTTGGCGGCTCCAGTATTCACCAGGTTCTGTGGGGGCGGAAATCGTGTGGTTCCGGCTCTTCTCAGGACAGACGTCTTCTATCCTCGAGCCTGCCCACACGTCACCTTTGTAATTTGACTGTAATTATATTCTGAGATTGTCTGTATGTTCGTTGTGCACGTTTCACAACATTAAATTGTTACCTTTTGGCTCATCTATTGACCGTTCATTTGCGCCCCCTGTTGTGGGTCCGTGTCACTACACTTTCACAACACCGATATCATGTTTGGACTATAACAGGCATTTTCATTGGTGGCTTACCTCAGCCAGATGCCTTCATTTAGCTTCACTCCAAAATTGAGCTGGTAGTGATATTAATGGATCCAGGTCTTCAGCCTTTGAGATAAAGACAAACTGGGGAAAAGCTAATGGCGTCCTGAGGTGGCTGGACACAGGTGTTTGGCAATGCTGATACCTTTGCAGGAGAATGAAGGCCCAAGTCATTAATGTCCTGGTGTTTCCTGTCTTATGGTATGATATAATTGAGATACTGAGATAACCAGTGACTGAAGGTGATGACTGGATGACTCGGGGGCTAGGTCCTGTCAGAGGATCCCTGGGTACCGCGAGAATGGCTTTGTGTAAAATTAATAGGGAAGTAGGAAGAATCAGATGAGGAGTATCACTTGTATCAATGGGAATGTCAATGCCAACGTTGTGGCCATGTGGTGTGTTTCTCTGTGCATGACCCAGCACATAGATGTCTGCAACTCTGGAACATTTCAAAACCTTTGCAACATCTATCTTTTCTAGCACTGTTCCAGAGTCCATGTAAAAAGAATACATCACATGGTGTGCTATATGCAGCCTCAGTACATAACCAACTGTTTTGAAAAATTCAAGGCTGCAGTCAACGCACGGTCTGTACATGCATTATAACATATGTTGTGTGTCATTACATGTATGATGGAAATTAGGAGAAGGTATGAGTGAAGTAACTAGCTTGAAAAGAGCTTGTTTGTGGGTTTCTTTCATTTCCAAAGCCCAGTTATGGTGGTCAACAAAGGCACCATGGCTTGTTTCCTACAGTACTTGTGTTAGCCACAATAGAAAGCTCATAAGCCAACATGTCTGTGTGAAGCACACATCTATCCATCCATCCATCCATTTTCTATACCTGTTTACTACAACTAAGGGTCACCGGGGGGAGTCCCAGCAGTCATAAGGCATGAGGCAGGGTACACCCTGGACAAGACACCAGTCTATCACAGGCCCAGTACACATATACACTAGAAAATACACCAAAATGAGGAGGATGATCTTCTGCCCTACAGAATTCACTACATCACATCACTCATGGTGATGTGATGTAGTTAAAATAATTTTCAATAAAACAATTTTCAATAAACTATTAAAACATTTTTCCCCCACTAGAAAACCAAGTAAAAACTGGTTCCTTCAGGTTAAAGTTTCTTTCAAGTAAGACTGCATGTACGAGCAGTAGACGAGGTCGTACATTGTATTTTCTTGCAAAGTGCTGATTGTGCAGCTGAACAAACTAATGTCAACTTCTGCTTTGTTTCCCTGGTCAGCTTCACCCCATTAATGTGAAAGTATGATGTCACAACAACAATCACGTGTGCTTGTGCGCTGTGGCTGGTGGGAGGTATCAATTGTGAAAGCAGACAACAACAGACGGGAGAGGAGCCCACCTGCAGCGAGAAGCCCAGAGAGCAGCTACCATCTGTCTGCACTGTGTCAGCGCTCCTGACGTGACTGCACAGAGTCAAGTTCACAACAATAAGAGCATGTCTGCCTGTGAACTTGGCATGTTAGGTTTGCAACATTTTATCCTGATTACTGATATAAGGATTATGTTGTCATCTGGTCGATGTTTTACCAACAGGGTTACTGAAAAAAGTATGACTAATATATCAAATTTTGCAAATGGATTGAATAAAT
The DNA here is from genome assembly GCF_902500255.1 of Thalassophryne amazonica. Classification (NCBI taxonomy): domain Eukaryota; kingdom Metazoa; phylum Chordata; class Actinopteri; order Batrachoidiformes; family Batrachoididae; genus Thalassophryne; species Thalassophryne amazonica. Next base: position 53,151,983 of record NC_047108.1, on the reverse strand, counting down.
TAGAAACCACTAATCCATTTGGTTAGTTGATCATAGGGCTGGGCAATAAAATGAGCACAGAAACTAACTAACTAACAGTTGTAACTATGCTGACAGTCATGGTGGACTGACAAAAAAAATGCTCCTCTATCTAAATCTTTTGTAAATAAATGCCATAGACATATACTGTTACCACAACCCCAAATCAGAAAAACCAGGAACCAGCCCAACATGGCAAATATTATCATAATCCAAAGCAGTCAGCAGGAAAAGAGGCGTGGTCAGCAGTGTCAGAACGCATCCAGATGACCTTGTCCACACCTGCACAATGGCATCCAAAGTGCATGTAGACAACAGTTTAGATGACACAGACTGCTGTCAGACGGCCATAAAAGGCACGGAAGACTCCCCAATGTCCAAACATCTGGATGGCAAACACAGAATGGCGTGGGAGGGAGCGCTGTGTTCCTCCCTTTGCACATTCCCTGTCGGTACTGAACACTGGAGTACAACCAACATATGGACCGGACTCACGCCATATGTGTCCAAGTTGGCATGGTGCAGTCACTCGCTCACTCCTGTAATCACACCTGCGTTCGTTCTCCACTTCACAGCACTACTGACATGTGAGTGTATGTGTAGAGCAGAGGTGTTGGACCCATGACGTGATCGCTGGGTGTGTGTGTGTATTTTCCCAAAGGCTGAATGAGTAGCTATGTGTGCGTGTGGCAAATGTGCCCTTGTGTACGCGGGGGTTGCACACGTGCATGTGTGTGCAACTTTGGACACCGCGATGGTTGGACTATGACATGGGATTTATTTTTGTGTGGTTGATTCTAGCACACAGCAGCCAAGTAAGAGGATTTTAACCAAAGGCTGCCGGTTTCGGCTCCACGTCTGCGCTGTGAAACACTCCTGGGCTGTTGCTGGAGGTGAGATTCATGTTTATTAATGCTGTCGCAGCCTGGCATAACAGTTCCATGTCATATCTCCTACAGTTAGGTGATTATATATTGCGAGGTGAGTTTCGTTCTGCTCCGAGCCTGATGCGTGCAATAGAATAGAATAGAATAGAATAGAATAGAATAGAATAGAATAATTCTTTATTGTCCACCGATGTGGAAAATTGTCTGTGGCTCACCAGCACAAAATAGAATAAGACCTAGTAAGATAAATAAAACGTACAGTAAGATCTAATAAAATCAAATAAAACAGAAGTAAAGCAGTTCAGGTTTAATTTGTGGAGTGGTCACTTTTTTGAGTTCATTATGGTGACGGCATTTGGTATAAAAGATTTTTTGAAAGAACCTTTGGCCAGAGGAGCTCTGTAGCGCCTCCCAGACTTCAAGAGCTCAAACTGACAGGACAGAGGATGAGAGCTGTCTGCCAGGACTCTCTCAGCTTTCCTCCTCATCCTGTCAGTGTAAATGTGGGCCAGAGTCTTCTGGGGTTTTCCCACAGTTTTCCCCGCCATTTTTACAATTCTATTTAATTTGTCCTTACATTTACAACTTGAGTGACCAAACCAAACACAAAGATGAAATGTTAAAATACTCTCAATATGTGCAGAATACACAAGCTCTAAAATCTGCAGATTAACACCAAGACAACTCAATCTTCTGAGAAGACTGAGTCGCTGTGAACATTTCTTAAAGATAAAATTAGTGTTTTCAAAGAAGCTCAAGTAACTATCAAGAACTGTACCAAGATATTTAAAAGTTTCAACCGTTTCAACAAGCTGGCCATCGAGTGAAACCGGTGGCACGGTCAGTTCTTGCTTTGTGTGAAAAACAAGCTCCTTTGTCTTAGACACATTGATTTCCAGCTGGCTGTCGAGACACCAAGCTTCAAAAGCCTTAGTGTGAGCGAGATAGGAGGCTTCGCCAGAGGAGTCACACTTCTGTAGCAGGCCGACTAGGGCCATGTCATCTGCGTATTTAATCAGTTTAAAGTTTGTGTCATTAACTGCAAATTCGTTTGTAAAAAGAGAGAAGAGCAGAGGTGAAAGAACGCTACCCTGTGGGCAGCCAGTGCTTATGATGAGCTCTCCTGACAGAATGTTGTTAGCACAAACTCTTTGAGGGCGACAAGACAGAAAGTCTCTGATCCAGAGCATCAGGCCCTTTTCAACATTTAAATCAGCCAGCCTTTTCAGAAGAATATGTAATTTCATAGAATTAAAAGCTGCACTGAAGTCTACAAACAAAACCCGAGCATATGCTTTAGCAAGTGAAAGCTGCTTTGAGATCATGTCCAGCAAGAACAATCCGGCATCATCAGTACCTCTGTCCCTCTTATAGGCAAACTGCAGCGGGTCTAGTTCACTGACCACTGTGGTGGTCAGGACGTCAACTAAAACTCTCTCCATAGTTTTACATAATATGGAGGTTATGGCAATGGGCCGAAAATCTTCAAGTTTGCTTGCCCCTGGCTTTTTTGGTATAGGCCTTATTATGGAGAATTTCCAAGATTTGGGCACTCCTGTGACAAGAAGGGAATTAAACAATCTGGAAAAAGACTCCTTTTAATTGAGGAGCACAGTCTTTGAGTAGACGGGCTTTCAGGCCATCTGGGCCAGTGGCCTTGTTTGGCTTCAGTTTAGAAAGACTTTTAGCCACGTCATCCTCAGTGATGGCTGTGGGAGCTCCTGCTGGAAGATTTTTACAGATCTCATCACATTCCTGTTTATCATCCACTTTATCAAATCTACAGAAGAAACGGTTTAACTCAATCAATCAATCAATCAATCAATCAATTTTTTTATATAGCGCCAAATCACAACAAACAGTTGCCCCAAGGCGCTTTATATTGTAAGGCAAGGCCATACAATAATTATGTAAAACCCCAACGGTCAAAACGACCCCCTGTGAGCAAGCACTTGGCTACAGTGGGAAGGAAACCCCCCCCCCCCTAAGAGGAAGAAACCTCCAGCAGAACCAGGCTCAGGGAGGGGCAGTCTTCTGCTGGGACTGGTTGGGGCTGAGGGAGAGAACCAGGAAAAAGACATGCTGTGGAGGGGAGCAGAGATCGATCACTAATGATTAAATGCAGAGTGGTGCATACAGAGCAAAAAGAGAAAGAAACAGTGCATCATGGGAACCCCCCAGCAGTCTACGTCTATAGCAGCATAACTAAGGGATGGTTCAGGGTCACCTGATCCAGCCCTAACTATAAGCTTTAGCAAAAAGGAAAGTTTTAAGCCTAATCTTAAAAGTAGAGAGGGTGTCTGTCTCCCTGATCTGAATTGGGAGCTGGTTCCACAGGAGAGGAGCCTGAAAGCTGAAGGCTCTGCCTCCCATTCTACTCTTACAAACCCTAGGAACTACAAGTAAGCCTGCAGTCTGAGAGCGAAGCGCTCTATTGGGGTGATATGGTACTACGAGGTCCCTAAGATAAGATGGGACCTGATTATTCAAAACCTTATAAGTAAGAAGAAGAATTTTAAATTCTATTCTAGAATTAACAGGAAGCCAATGAAGAGAGGCCAATATGGGTGAGATATGCTCTCTCCTTCTAGTCCCCGTCAGTACTCTAGCTGCAGCATTTTGAATTAACTGAAGGCTTTTTAGGGAACTTTTAGGACAACCTGATAATAATGAATTACAATAGTCCAGCCTAGAGGAAATAAATGCATGAATTAGTTTTTCAGCATCACTCTGAGACAAGACCTTTCTGATTTTAGAGATATTGCGTAAATGCAAAAAAGCAGTCCTACATATTTGTTTAATATGCGCTTTGAATGACATATCCTGATCAAAAATGACTCCAAGATTTCTCACAGTATTACTAGAGGTCAGGGTAATGCCATCCAGAGTAAGGATCTGGTTAGACACCATGTTTCTAAGATTTGTGGGGCCAAGTACAATAACTTCAGTTTTATCTGAGTTTAAAAGCAGGAAATTAGAGGTCATCCATGTCTTTATGTCTGTAAGACAATCCTGCAGTTTAGCTAATTGGTGTGTGTCCTCTGGCTTCATGGATAGATAAAGCTGGGTATCATCTGCGTAACAATGAAAATTTAAGCAATACCGTCTAATAATACTGCCTAAGGGAAGCATGTATAAAGTGAATAAAATTGGTCCTAGCACAGAACCTTGTGGAACTCCATAATTAACTTTAGTCTGTGAAGAAGATTCCCCATTTACATGAACAAATTGTAATCTATTAGACAAATATGATTCAAACCACCGCAGCGCAGTGCCTTTAATACCTATGGCATGCTCTAATCTCTGTAATAAAATTTTATGGTCAACAGTATCAAAAGCAGCACTGAGGTCTAACAGAACAAGCACAGAGATGAGTCCACTGTCCGAGGCCATAAGAAGATCATTTGTAACCTTCACTAATGCTGTTTCTGTACTATGATGAATTCTAAAACCTGACTGAAACTCTTCAAATAGACCATTCCTCTGCAGATGATCAGTTAGCTGTTTTACAAGTACAACCCATCAACAAAACATTGATTAATAGTTGTAAGAGCATCACATTTCTTACTGGATTTGCCCATCAGTGTATTTAGACCTTCCCAGGCTTGTTTTATATTGCCACTGAAAAATTTACTTTCTACTTTATTCTTATACTCAATTTTTGCCTTAACTATATTCCCTCTCAGCTGTCTCCTTTTTTCCTGCATTAATTGCACATTACCAGAGCAGAAGGCTGCCTTCTTTTCATTAAGACAGATTTTCAATTGTTTGGACACCCAGGGTTGGTTATTTGGGAATATTTTCACAGTTTTAGTCTCTGACACGTTATCCTCACAGAACTTAATGTAAGATGTGATGGTGTCAGTGAAAGAAAATGTCCCAGTTTGTTTCATCAAAACAGTCTCTGAGTTGCTCTTTGCTTTCCTCGGACCACACCTGTACCTGCTTATCAACTGTTTTAATTCTTTTGACCACAGCTTTGTATTTAGGCAAAAGATAAATCACATTGTGGTCAGATTTTCCAAGAGGCGGTCTACATACCGCTTTATACAACCCCTGGCAAAAATTATGGAATCACCGGCCTCGGAGGATGTTCATTCAGTTGTTTAATTTTCTAGAAAAAAGCAGATCACAGACATGATACAAAACTAAAGTCATTTCAAATGACAACTTTCTGGCTTTAAGAAACACTATAAGAAATCAAGAAAAAAAGATTGTGGCAGTCAGTAACGGTTACTTTTTTAGAGCAAGCAGAGGATAAAAATATGGAATCACTCAATTCTGAGGAAAAAATTATGGAATCACCCTGTAAATTTTCATCTCCCAAACTAACACCTGCATCAAACCAGATCTACTCGTTGACACTGACCCTATGCCATGACATTGACCCTATGTGTCTTTTTACAAGGAATGTTTTCGCAGTTTTTGCTCTATGGCAAGATGCATTATCATCTTGAAACATCCCCAAACATCCTTTCAATTGTCCAAAATATCAACGTAAACTTGTGCATTTATTGATGATGTAATGACAGCCATCTCCCCAGTGCCTTTACCTGACATGCAGCCCCATATCATCAATGACTGTGGAAATTTACATGTTCTCTTCAGGCAGTCATCATTATAATTCTCATTGGAACGGCACCAAACAAAAGTTCCAGCATCATCACCTTGCCCAATGCAGATTCGAGATTCATCACTGAATATGACTTTCATCCAGTCATCCACAGTCCACGAATGCTTTTCCTTTTAATCGTTAGTGATCGATCTCTGCTCCCCTCCACAGCATGTCTTTTTCCTGGTTCTCTCCCTCAGCCCCAACCAGTCCCAGCAGAAGACTGCCCCTCCCTGAGCCTGGTTCTGCTGGAGGTTTCTTCCTGTTAAAAGGGAGTTTTTCCTTCCCACTGTAGCCAAGTGCTTGCTCACAGGGGGTCGTTTTGACCGTTGGGGTTTTACATAATTATTGTATGGCCTTGCCTTACAACATAAAGCGCCTTGGGGCAACTGTTTGTTGTGATTTGGCGCTATATAAAAAAAAAAATTGATTGATTGATTGACTCCAGTTTCCTCCCATTCGTTCCTCATTTGTTTTGTTGTGCATTTTTCGATTTTTGAGACATATTGTTTTAAGTTTTCTGTCTTGACGCTTTGATGTCTTCCTTGGTCTACCAGTATGTTTGCCTTTAACAACCTTCCCATGTTGTCTGTATTTGGTCCAGAGTTTAGACACAGCTGACTGTGAATAACCAACATCTTTTGCAACACTGCATGATGATTTACTCTCTTTTAAGAGTTTGATAATCCTCTCCTTTGTTTCAATTGACATGTCTCGTGTTGGAGCCATGATTCATGTCAGTCCACTTGGTGCAACAGCTCTCCAAGGTGTGTTCACTCATTTTTAGATGCAGACTAACAAGCAGATCTGATATGATGCAGGTGTTAGTTTTGGGGATGAAAATTTACAGAGTGATTCCATAATTTTTTCCTCAGAATTGAGTGATTCCATATTTTTTTCCTCTGCTTGGTCTAAAAAAGTAACCGTTACTGACTGCCACAATCTTTTTTTCTTGATTTCTTATAGTGTTTCTTAAAGCCAGAAAGTTGCCATTTGAAATGACTTTAGTTTTGTGTCATGTCTGTGATCTGCTTTTTTTCTACAAAATTAAACAACTGAATGAACATCCTCAGAGGCTGGTGATTCCATAATTTTTGCCAGGGGTTGTAAGCCTCTGGGATGTTGCCATAGCAACGGTCAAGCATGCATCGTGTAGGACAGTCTACATATTGCTGTAGAGTGGGCAGGTGGTCAGACAGACTGCAGGAGTTAAAGTCACTCAGAATGAAAACGGGCTGGTCAGCAGAGCGGGTGAGTGCATTATTATAGCTCTCTGCTATTCTCTCTCCTGCTGCGTCGTCATCTGGACCGGGCATGTATACAAGAATGACAGTGATCTGTCCGAACTCCCGCGGAAGATAAAAGGGTCTAAAAGATACAGTCAGTATCTCATAGTCAGGTGTGCATACTTGCTCTCGTATGCTGTATTCAGTGGCCCAGCTGTTATCCACAAACAAACACAGACCCCCTCCGATGGATTTGTGCGCAGTGCGTCCCTGTCCGCTCTGACATCGGTGTAGCCTGACAGGCTCGGTGTATCGTGATGATCTTTAAGCTATGTTTCCGTCAAACACACAAGATTACGCTGTCTAAATTCACTGTCATGCTCGGCTCTCAGCACAAGTTCATCGAGTTTATTGCTTACCGAGCGGACGTTAGACAGAGTGATGACAGGCAGAGGGAATCTGCTGCGGCGTCTCCAGAGTCGGTGCCTCACGCCTCCCCTGGAGCCACGCTTTTTCCTCTTCCCCAGACATTTAAGAGGCCGTCGGATTTCCTGACAGTCCGCAGGTAGACAAACTGAAGGAACCCCACCAGGTGAGCGAAGTGACAAAAGATGCTCTCTGGTGTAAGTAAGGAAGCTTTGCCGGCTTGTGAGGCAGCTCCAGTGCGCAAACGCTGATAGGCAGAAAATGATCCACAGCAGTGCGATTTTCATTGCGACGATAAGGTCCAAAGTGCAAAGTGCAGTGAAGTTCTGACAGGTCACATCCACATTAAACCAATGAACTGCTTAAAATATACGTTAAAACAAATTTAATAATGCTAACAGACAAACAGTGAAACAAACAATGAGCGCAGGGTCAGCAGCAGGCCGCGCCCCCGGAAGTAAACAGCCTGCGAAGTAAAATGACTAGTTACTGTGTGTTACTGTGTACTATGAAGAGGCGCAGCTGCCCGTGTTATATAGAGATATGATGGAGACAATACTTCACATTATTTATGTCACCCATGGGAAGGAATAGACAAATATCTGTCCTGTAAGGTCTACTGTGGATATAACAGCCTGTTCAGATTTGCTGCAGCGTGCACACAGTGTTTTCAATTTGATAGCTGCTGTTCACATTCACTGTACATGATAATAATTCATAATTATTATCATGATGAAGCGTGCCACATACATATAGTTCCTTTACGCTCTGGTGGGGGGGCATTATTATACGTGGCACGTGCAGGTCATGCCGTCAGGCTTTGCCATGACAGATCCATCTCAATGTTACCTCCTATGCACTCAAACTGTTTCGGATCCTGTTTTGCCGCCATCAGAATATGTAAATTGCGGACAGATGGTCCTCAGATTGCACACGGACGCCATCGGATAGGTGTCCCATCTCGAGGGTTTTGAATATGTGCATCACACTCGGGGCTGCTGGACAATTCTGACCAACTGTGTGGACTCCTGTAGATGGCTGTCAGAACGTCTTGGAACTGAAACCCGACACTTTCGGATGTGCACCAATTTGTAATTCTGATGCCATTCTGCATGATTCTGGCTGTGTGTGATGGGGGTATTAGGATTGTATGGAAAATGAAAAAGGAAAGTAATTTTTACATTTACTTTGACTTCTATTTCATTGCAAGATATTTCAAGTTTTGTTGGTCAACCTCATTGTATTTGTTAATATATATATATATATATATATATACATCAATTCCTGCATTTAATGAAGGGGTCAATGAAGAATTACGCAGTGGTAAAAACTGAAGGTCCCCAATCACATTGAAAAGTGTACCACAATATTTAGCTGATTATAACAGTGCGAAAAGTCAAAAAGTAACAACAAGCAACATCTGGCATGGAGATATAATTAATAGTCACAGATCATGGAATGCCCATTTAAAATAAGTAAAACCATGTAAATGGTCAGACATCTAAAAAAAATTCAAGGAAGTGGCAAGCAGGATTTTTTTTTTTAAGATATAATTGTGGATGACTGTAAATGGATGATTAAAGGAAGCAGACTTTTTGAAATTTTCAGACTTTTTTGAAACAAGCCAATAACTTGCTCTTCATGCTGCAGCAGCTGCAGTTTGATCCAACACAGACTCATGGCCTCCCATGTAATACTCTGTCCTTGGGCCAAAGTCTTTTGCTAAATTATAACCTACTAACACTGAAAACCATACTTCTCCTCATTTCACTAAACACAAATCTCAAAAAAAAAAAATGAGATCAGCATCTTGCTGTTGAGCTGCTGCTGATGACAAAGTAGAAAGAACTCTTTTTTCATATTTGTTTTGTGATAAGTTGCAACAATTATTTAGCTGTCAGATGCTAATTATGAAAATAAGCCACATTTCTCAAAACAAGAATTAACAGTCATATATACAATCTACAGATGTTTACACCCAGGAAAAGGAGAAATACATAAATTTATTATATAGCTGTGACGCTACGTGCATTCCGTTTGGCTGATTTCTTTTCCAATATGTTCCCATATACAACCGGTTACCATGACAATCGGTCCGAAACGCGTATCTCAGTCGTCACAAACCTGTCTGAAATTTTAACCATCCACACTTACAGTAGGACATTACAGGCATCTGGCCAGCTTTACTTAGATGTTCCGAGGTCAAAATATAAATTCTGGGGTGATCGCTCTTTTGCGGTAGCAAGCTACCTCTTGACTTATGCACTATTCCTGACCTAGCACTTTTTAAACCTAAGTTAAAGACTTATTTATTTAAACTGGCTTTTAACACCTAGTGGGGAGGTGACATGGTTTGTTTTTGTGTGCTGTTTTTACTTTGTTGTATGTGTGTTTTGTTTTTATTTTTGTGAATCTATGTTTTATTGTAAAGCACTATGGACACCGTCTGGCTGCTGTAAAGCGCTTTATAAATAAATGTTGATTGATTGCTTGATTGAAACCAGAAAGCTAAAAACACGATTAGAAAAACCAAGTCGGACATGAACATACTCCATAAATATGTAAACAACATCAGAAAAAAACACACAGATTGAAAGCTAAGCAGCTAACAATATCTGTTAGCAAGTTCTTCATGGAGGCGACCGGGTCTCTGACTATGAGCCCAAAACCGCCAGCAACTTTCTTATTCAGGCAATACTGTAGATTTGTGTTTATATATATATATATATATATATATATATATATATATATATATATATATATATATATACACTCAACAAAAATATAAACGCAACACTTTTGGTTTTGCTCCCATTTTGTATGAGATGAACTCAAAGATCTAAAACTTTTTCCACATACACAGTATCACCATTTCCCTCAAATATTGTTCACAAACCAGTCTAAATCTGTGATAGTGAGCACTTCTCCTTTGCTGAGATAATCCATCCCACCTCACAGGTGTGCCATATCAAGATGCTGATTAGACACCATGATTAGTGCACAGGTGTGCCTTAGACTGCCCACAATAAAAGGCCACTCTGAAAGGTGCAGTTTTATCACACAGCACAATGCCACAGATGTCGCAAGATTTGAGGGAGCGTGCAATTGGCATGCTGACAGCAGGAATGTCAACCAGAGCTGTTGCTCGTGTATTGAATGTTCATGTCTCTACCATAAGCCGTCTCCAAAGTCGTTTCAGAGAATTTGGCAGTACATCCAACCAGCCTCACAACCGCAGACCACGTGTAACCACACCAGCCCAGGACCTCCACATCCAGCATGTTCACCTCCAAGATCGTCTGAGACCAGCCACTCGGACAGCTGCTGAAACAATCGGTTTGCAAAACCAAAGAATTTCTGCACAAACTGTCAGAAACCATCTCAGGGAAGCTCATCTGCATGCTCGTCGTCCTCATTGGGGTCTCGACCTGACTCCAGTTTGTCATCGTAACCGACTTGAGTGGGCAAATGCTCACATTCGCTGGCATTTGGCACGTTGGAGAGGTGTTTTCTTCACGGATGATGTGAAGGAGATGTGTTGCACTGCATGAGGCAAATGGTGGTCACACCAGATACTGATTGGTATCCCCCCCCAATAAAACAAAACTGCACCTTTCAGAGTGGCCTTTTATTGTGGGCAGTCTAAGGCACACCTGTGCACTAATCATGGTGTCTAATCAGCATCTTGATATGGCACACCTGTGAGGTGGGATGGATTATCTCAGCAAAGGAGAAGTGCTCACTATCACAGATTTAGACTGGTTTGTGAACAATATTTGAGGGAAATGGTGATACTGTGTATGTGGAAAAAGTTTTAGATCTTTGAGTTCATCTCATACAAAATGGGAGCAAAACCAAAAGTGTTGCGTTTATATTTTTGTTGAGTATATATATATATAGTAGTGCTATGTGACTAAAAAGATTAATCCATGTTTTGAGTATATTTCTTACTGTTACATGGGAAACAAGGTACCAGTAGATTCAGTAGATTCTCACAAATCCAACAAGACCAAGCATTCATGATATGCACACTCTTAAGGCTATGAAATTGGGCTATTAGTAAAAAAAAAGTAGAAAAGGGGGCGTTCACAATAATACAGTAGTAGTGTGGCATTCAGTCAGTGAGTTTGTCAATTTTGTGGAACAAACAGGTATGAATCAGGTGTGTTGTGTGGGCCGCTGAAGAGGAGGTACTGCTGGCCCACCACCACCAGAGGGCGCCGCCGCCCCACAGGAGCAGCCTCGGTAACAGCTGTCACCCATCACCTGAGACAGCTGACGGCAATTATCACTGGGGTATATCAGCAGGACGGCATCTCCACCTCATCGCCGAGATATCGTTCTACCTGGAAGGTAATAATCTCAGCTGACTGCTTGACAGTAACCTTTGTGATTTTTGTGAGTGATTGCAGACTTTTTTCTCCAACGAGAGGTGGAGGTAGCTTCCCTGCCGTACAGGTTGCTGGGTGCAAACGCGCCCACGTTAATTGTGTTCTTGTTCCTCGCCAGCAGTACCAGGTCCGACACGCGGAGGCAGTGGCCACCTGGGAGTTCGGAACTTGGCGGCTCCAGTATTCCCGGGGTCCTGTGGCGGAGGAAACCGTGTGGTACCGGTTCTACTTTGGAGAGGCGTCTCCTATCTTCGAGCCTGCCCACACGACACCTTTGTGAATTGACCTTTGTCCATTGTTGTAATTTGTTGTGTTTGTTGTGCACGTTCGCAACAGTAAAGTGTTGTTATTTGACCTATTCCATTGTCCGTTCATTTGCGCCCCCTGTTGTGGGTCCGTGTTCCTACACTTTCCCAACAGGTGTCCCCCATTTAAGGATGAAGCCAGCACCTGTTGAACATGCTTTTCTCTTTGAAAGCCTGAGGACAATGGGGCATTCAAGACATTGTTCAGAAGAACAGCGTAGTTTGATTAAAAAGTTGATTGGAGAGGGGAAAACTTATACGCAGGTGCAAAAAATTATAGGCTGTTCATCTACAATGATCTCCAGTGCTTTAAAATGGAAAAAAAAAAAAAACAGAGACACGTGGAAGAAAACAGAAAACAACCATCAAAATGGATAGAAGAATAACCAGAATGGCAAAGGCTCACCCATGGATCAGCTCCAGGATGATCAAAGACAGTCTGGAATTACCTGTAAGTGCTATGACAGTTATAAGATGCCTGTGTGAAGATAATTTATTTGCAAGAATCCCCCGCAAAGTCCCTCTGTTAAATAAAAGACATGTGCAGAAGAGGTTACAATTTGCCAAAGAACACATCAACTGGCTTAAAGAGAAATGGAAGAATATTTTGTGGACTGATGAGAGTAAAATTGTTCTATTTGGGTCCAAGGGTCGAAGGGCTGCAGACATTTTGTGAGACGACCCCCAAACTCTGAATTCAAGCCACAGTTCACAGTGAAGCATGGTGGTGCAAATATCATGATATGGGCATGTTTCTCCTACTACTGTATATATATCGCATACCAGGTATCATGGATCAGTTTGGATATGTCAAAATACTTGAAGAGGTCATGTTGCCTTATGCTGAAGAGGACATGTCCTTGAAATGGGTGTTTCAACAAGACAATGACCCCAAGTACACTAGTAAACGAGCATAATCTTGGTTCCAAACCAACAAAATGAATGCCTCGCAGATGTGAAGAAATCATGAAAAACTGTGGTTATACAACTAAATACTAGTTTAGTTATTCACAGGATTACTAAAAAAGCAGTTTGAACATAATAGTTTTGAGTTTGTAGCGTCAACAGCAGATGCTACTATTATTGTGAACACCCCCTTTTCTACGTTTTTTTTTACTAATAGCCCCATTTCATAGCCTTAAGAGTAAGAGTACCTTGTTTCCCATGTAACAATAAGAAATATACTCAAAACCTGGATTAATCTTTTTAGTCACATAGCACTACTATTATTCTGAACACTAATGTATATATATATATATATATATATATATAAACAAATTATTAACATTACTTGCTCGGTGTGTACGGAAATATCAGACCCCTGTGTTTTTTACACGGACCTTGCTAATGCTTGGTCCGTACTTACACCTCGGTCTGATATTTTCCCATATAGACCACACACTCGGTTAATAATCCTTTATTATTCTCAGCAAATTCAATATCTGAAGAAAATATACATTTATCACTGAATGACTTCATGGTTCAAGTCCAATACTGTAAGATTAGTACTCCACTGAGAGGTTCTTATCTTCTTTCTCTACATCTTCTACATCTGTGTGTGGGTCCACGTGAGTTATGGCCATAGCTTTGGCTTTTATAGCCGGATGTCAGTCTTGATGCTTACCATGAGTAATTTAGGGTTCAGTGTCTTGTTCAAGGACACTTCAACACACAGCCCAAGGGAAGGAGCCTGACTTTAAGGAAGTGAACAAAACTGCTTCTGCTGACAGACACTGCAACATGTAAAACTGTTGAATTTTGTTTTGGAAGCCTTTTCATACTGGCAATCATTTTATGTTGGCTCATTCTCTACAACTTGTGTCTTAAAAGTTGACAAACACAAATAACTGTCCAAACAAGAAGGCATACTCGTGGGCAAGCATCCCCTAATGGTAATCTGTACCAACATTCAATTGACTTAGTGTTAACTTGATTGTTTTGGTAGATACATTAGGAAATATTTACTGAAATTCATTGAAGCATCTTGTGTGTGTGTGTGTGTGTGTGTGTGTGTGTGTGTGTGTGTGTGTGTGTGTGTGTGTGTGTGTGTGTGTGTGTGTGTGTGTGTGTGTGTGTGTGTGTTGGAGGTCTCAAGGCAAATTTTTTTGATGCCTTGACCTCGGCCTTTCTACGTAATGACTCAGTCTTAGCCTTGGCCTCAGCATTGTCTGGCCTCGAACAATAAGCCGAGGCAGCTTCTAGTTTTTCAGACTGTTTACTTCCCACCTAACAAAAAATGCACATGATGGCCTATGCTACACACACATAGACATATGCTATGCTATGCTATGTCTACAAGTACTAATGTATAAAATTCTTCCGAAACAACCCAACCATTATTATACTCCTTCATCCTTGTGATGTATTAATGCATTACGAAAGTACCCTAAAGATTATATAAGGCCACATACAACTCACCAGGCTGGGATTTCAAATTGAGCTCAATTCTATGGCAACTTTGACAGACTTTGTATGATACTCAGCCATGGCATTGTTCTTGTAGTGACTCGGTGTGGACTTTGGCTATAGAGACAGAGGACCCGGACTCAGCCTCAGGGAAGTTGGACTCAACAGCAACACCGGTGTTGATAATGTATGTGGAAATACAAAACAACCAGCTGTATTGCTGACTTGACCATTAAATTACACTAATAAATGGGAATTGGGTAAATCCTGGATAATATTGCCAATTCTGCATTGAAAATTATTTTCATATAGTCCATATATTAATGTTTTCTTTTGTGGTTGAGTAGTTGATTGTTATGGATGAGGATGGTGCAACAGTCATGAAAGGGTTTTACTGAAAGCTGATCATGCTCAAATTCAACTCATCCAAGATACACTCATATCTGAGGTCCAGTTCAAATTTGGTGAAAAATTGGCTACATTTTGTTCAAGTTGTGAGGTACACAAGAAGGTCTGACTAACTTGCACATGGGCAAGTAGATGCACACACATGGGCGGAGTGCTGTTCTATATACCCCTTCTGGGCTTTACAGCCAACGGGGGATAATAAAGTGATTTCAAGGCATGCAAAGAATCCACACTTGGATTCTGACATGCTTTTAATTTAAGCAGTAACAAGGTTTATCTACTCCAGACAGTTATTAGACTTCATACTGAGTAGCTGGCAGCCTAGCCTGGAAAGTATTAGGATTTAATCTGCAACCTTATTACTTTCCATCAGCTTTCCAGTAATCACTGGGAAACTTAAGAGGATTTTACGTTCATGAACATAAGAACATAAAAATCTAATGTATACTGACAGAACCATTTCCACAGTGTGAGCACAATATGCAGCAGCACTGAAAGAGGAAATGCACAAGAAATAAAAGCACTGATTCAATGAAGTGTCATGATAGGAAGCAGGAGCATGTTCACCCTGGGAAAATAAAAAAGACAAAAAAAAATGAAAAAACAAAAATCAATTATGAAAATATGTTTGTTGAAGCATCACAAGGAGAGTTGTGCAGCTATGCTTAGTCAGAACATGAGCTCCACAAAAGGGAAAGCTGAAGAAAAAAAAACCTCACCCACTGGCAGGATTTTATCTCAAGTGTGGGAGAGATGGGTACCAAAACCTGGTATTAAATGTGCCAGGGCTAAATATTAAAGACCACAGTATCAATAAGCTCAGATGTTCAGTATTGCTTTCAGTACTGGAGACAAAGAGTGCTCTCTTTCTCTCTCCCTCCCCCGGTAACTGTATGAGGTGCATGGATTTAGCTCTGTTGTTCTCTCCCCCTGCTGCATGCATGTGAGTTTAGCTCTGTTGTCTTGTCCCCTGGTGTGTGTTTGTGAGTTTAGCTCTGTTCATCTGTCGTGTTTTACCTTGGTCCATGCATGTGTGTGTGAGTTTAGCTCTGTATGTTTCTTTCCCGCCTGCCAGCCGCATGGCCAGCTTTCACACACACTGACACAAAGAGTGTGCTGTGCAGAATAGAAATATCTAACTTAGTGTGATGTGAAATGTTGTGTTATGAAGAGTGCACTGCCAGCAACAACAACCAAACAAAACAAAACAACAAAGTAATTGTACGAAGAAGCTTTTACATTAACTTTATTTGGGAGAGACTTTATATTGGACAATAAAAGATTGTTAAGACTTACTTAAAGTCCCTTTGGGAATGAACACGTAAAGTCTTATCTGAAGACTGTGCTATTTTTTGTTTGTTTGTTTGTTTGTTTTTTTTGGGGGGGGGTAATGTCCAGCACTGTATTCTTTGCCTTATTTTGTTTTTGTAAGAGAAGTTGACTCGATATTAACCTACTAATGAGAAGTTTTTAAAATGCAACACTGGTAAATTCATTGTTATATGAACTGAGTTGTTGCCCATTGGGCTGCTCCGTATTGTTTGGGGTCACCATAGCGGATACAGCCAGATCCGCTTTGGTATTTGGCACAGGTCTTACGCCGGATGCCCTTCCTGACACAACTCCTGTTTTACATAGAGAAACACACACAGCCGCTGGTGTGTGCAGCCGAAGAGGTCTCCCATCCAAGTACTAACCAGGTCCTGCACTGCTTAGCTTCTCTGTGTCAGCCTGATCACAGAGCAGACCGGCAGACCGATTATTTTTATTCATTAGATTAATGAATAAAATAACTGTTAGGTGCATATTCCTATTTGGTATGGAATTGTTCTTTTGGTGCACAGTATTGCCCAATACTGATGATCCGAGCATGACATCATACCTTTTTAAACATGGAGAATCTAATTTGGGAATTCCACAAACCATTCCTCAACTCAAATAGCATTCCTTCAACTTACCATGCATACTGCCTACCAGTATGTAGAATAATTCAATTCAATTTATTTTCAATTTATTTAATTTGTATAGTGCCAAATTATAACAAAGTTGCCTCAAGGTGCTTCACACAAGTAAGGTCTAACCCAGGGGTGGGCATCGAGGGCCGAGACACTGCAGGTTTTCCATGCAACCATCACCTCAGCAGGTGGGTTGCTGATGAGCTTCTCCTCTGAACATAAACACCTGATTGTCCAATGAAATCACCTGCTGAGACACCTGATCATTAATGAAATCACCTGCTGAGGTGACTGGTTGCACGGAAAACCTGCAGTGTCTCAGCCCTTTATGGCACATGATTGCCCACCCCTGGTCTAACCTTACCAACCCATAGAACAAGCACACAGATTAAACTCCCTCTGATGATTTGAAGAAGAAACCTCAAGCAGAGCAGACTCAAAGGGGTGACCTTCTGCTTGGCCCATGCTACCGACACAATTAACAATACGAATATACAGGAAATTTTGGGAGTCCATGCTGGTGCGCAAGACGGTAGGCTTGCAGAAGAAGACGCACTCCTATCTCCGGATGGAGTCGCACCTCAAACAGAGACAAAAAAACAGAATCAGGCATTCCATTCCCCATCACACTACTTGTCTGTGTCCTTGGACAAGACACTTCATTTGCATCATCACAGTCCAAACAGGTGTCAGGCTGAAAACACAGGCCGTTCATGTTTGGTTGGCAGAGAGGTCTCCGGAATCAGCGGATGGGTATCGGCAGCTTCAGTGGTGGCTGAGGAAAAACTTGGGCATGGAAGGAGTTTGAAGAGGCCATGGAAAATGACTTTCAGCGAGCCTTAAAGGGGTTCAGGCAAACTGTCAGGTGTCTCAGGAAAGGGAGGCCATTCTTGCTTAGTTCTTGGCTCAGGCTGTGTTCAGCAGGGAGAAGAGCTACTAAACTGACTAAGGATATAGTCAGGCAGTGGAAAGAACACTTTGAAGATCTGCTCAACCCTACTGACATGCCGTCCATCTAGGAGGCAGGGACGAAGACTTTAGTGGATCTGGTGCCATCACCCTAATGGAAGTTACCAAGGTAGTCACACAAATCCTCTGTGGCAAGTCGCAGTTGGCGGACAAGACTCGTCCTCAGTTGTTAATGTTTTCTGGATGTTGTTGGGCTGTCATGGCTGACACACTTATGTAACGTTGAATGGAAGTCAGGGACAGTACCTTTGGATTGGCATAGTGCATGGTCGTCCCCACCATTAAAAAAGAGGACCGGAGAGTGTGTTCCAATTATAGAGGAATCACACTTCTTAGCCTCCCTGGAAAAGTCTATGCCAGGGTACTAGAGAGGAGACTTAGACCATTAGTCAAACCTCAGAGTCAGTAAGAGCAATGCAGGTTCCATCCTGGTCATAGAATGGTGGACCATCGCAAGGATACTGGAGGGGTCTTGGGAGTATGACCAACCACTCTACATGTGTTTTGTGGACTTGGAAAAGATGTAAGATTGGGTCCCTCTGGGAATCCTGTGGGTTGTGCTGCAGGAGTATGGGGTACTGAATTAGCTCCAATGTGCAATCTGGTCTCTATATGACCAAAGTAGGAGCTGTGTCTGCATTGACAGCATTACATCAGACATGTTTCTGGTTGGAGATGGACTCCACTAGAGCTGCCTCTTGTTTGTGGCTGAGAGTGAAGCGACCGTAATGAGACTCAGCACTTCCAAATCTGAGACATGGTCCTCTCTCAGAAAATGGTGGACTGTCCCCTCTGGGTCAGGGGAGAGTAACTGCCCCAAGTGGAGGAGTTTAAGTATCTCAGGGTTTTGTTCACGAGTGGGGGTAAATTGGAGCAGGAGATCAATAGATGGATTGGGGCACCATCTGAAATTTTATGACATTGTACCAGTGTGTCATGGTAAAGAATTTACCATTCAATTTACACTCCTATCCTTACCTATGGTCATGAGCTTTGGGTAATGACTGAAAGAATAGGATTGCGGATGCAAGTGGCAGAAATGAGATTCCTCCATCGTGTATCTAGGCTTACACTCATGAACAGGGTGAGAACCTTGATTATCTGGGAGGGACTTGGAGTAGAGTTGCTACTTCTTCACATTGAAAGGAGCAAGTTCAGGTGGTTCAGGCATCTGGTGAGGCTCCTCCTTGGTGATCTCTCTAAGGAGGAAGCGTGGGGGAAGACCCACACGCTGGAGAGATTATATTTCCCAGCTGGCATGGAAAGGCATTGGGAGTTACAGGAGTTGGCCGAGGGAGTGTGGGATAAGCTGCTTGCTCTGCTGCCATTGCGACCTGGACCTGGAGAAGTTGCTGAAAATGAATGAACAGTCCAATCAGCTGTAAATGTGCACCAGCCATACACAAGTAGTTCAAGGCCATCTGTTTTTTTGTTTGTTTGTTTGTTTTATTTAACCCTTCAGGGAAACTTTTAATTATTGTTTTCTAGAATATGTGAATGTTTGATCATTTGGCAATGTCATATTATGAATCTCCTATTTAACGGCTAATAAATAAAATTGTAGTGGTGCCAATGAAAATTCTTTTTATGCCTTAAATCTTAGAAAGCTTAGTGGCCCTATACTTTTAATTGCCATACACCAATAAAAATAAACAGAATTAAAAATACAATACAGTGACTAAACAACTGAATATAATTAAACACAATTAAATTAATAATAAAAAGATGCAATCAAGAAAAACAAAGTGAGATCAAATAAGACAAAGTGTATCATATTTGGAAACAAGTCCAGGAGTTCCTGCAGAAATTTATTATTAAATGATACTTGAAATTGAATTGTAACTGATACAAAATTTCTTGGTGTTGTTATTGATGATAAACTCAGCTGGAAAAACATATTAATTTGTTAAATCCAAAATGTCAAAAGCCATTGCAATTCTGCATAAAGCACAAGATTTAATTTCCCAACATTCATTAGCTATTTTATATCATTCATTGCTCATTCCATACATGACCTACTGTATTGAGGTGTGGGGAAATACATATAAAACTAATATTAATCCAATAGTTTTTGTTGCAAAAGAAAGCTGTAAGAATTATTTGTAACAAATCACATTGCGGAGCCAACAAATCCACTGTTGACTGTTTACATATTCTAAAATGTATTCTAAAATGTATAAAGTTAAAAAATAAACTGCTGCCACAACATGTCCAGGATCTGTTTAAACTGAGGGACTCTGGTTATAATTTTAAAGGAATTTTATTTTTTGAGAAATCAAGGATCCGAACTACTGCAAAAAGTCATTGTGTAGCTGTCAAAGGTGTTAACATCTGGAACAACTGTCCTGACAATATTAAAGTACTTGGTACGTTAGTAGGCTTTAAAAGACATTACAAGAATAACAAAATTATGTGCTATAGTTGAAGACTTAGGTCTATTGATTTGTTATTACTTTCGGGTTTGTGTGCTGTGTGCCAGTGTTTGTCTGGTTGTATTTTGTAAATTTGAGTTCACTGACTAACTTTGCACATTTTTTTCTTTTTAGTATTGTCATCATGTGTGTGTATGTATGTACATGTAGGTATGTGTGTGTGTGTATATATATATATTAGGGATGTGAATCTTACAACAACTCATGATTCAATTCGATTCCGATTCTTGGGGTGACGATTTGATTCAGAATCGATTTTCGATTCAAAGAGCTCTGAGAAATAGTTATATTACTTAAAAAATGTTTATGTTTAAGAAAATGCAGCTTTACAAGGTTAATCAAGTGATTCTAGATGTGCTTTGCTCGTTTGGAGTTGAATGGCAGTTTAGCGAAGCGCTGTCAGTAGTTGGCAGATACCGCTGCTCCCCTCTTTTAGCTCCGGGTGATGGCGTAGCATGTGGGCTTGCGGATTTGAAGTGTTTCCGAAGTACTTGACTTTCATTTTGCAGATTTTGCACACTGCATAAGTCATGTCAAGGTCCTTCTTACGCAGCAAATAATAAAATCCGAAATGCGCCTAAACATTTGCCTTCAGCAAAGACGGTACTGGCTGAATTAAGGCGGGTTTACACTGTGCGGGTTTGGCCCTTTTTCAGCCGATTTTTCACTCCTGTGAGAATTTTTTGGATCAAACAGTACACGCAGCGAGTAAGCAAGAAAATGTTTAAAAAATTGCTTTTTAAAAATCGATTCTTGGACATTTTGGATCGATTCAAAATCGTAATAAATAAGAATCGCGATTCAGACATGAATCGATTTTTTCAGACACCCCTAATATATATATATATATATAAAGGGTGGGTATTTATAACTTTGCTTCTGCACTCACCCTTTCGGCCAGGCAAGACCTTTGTAAAGTTGCTTTGTTATGTTTTTGTTGTTGAATTGTGTGCCGAATAAACTCATTCATTCAGAAAGACAAATAAAATATTCATCTGTTTCTCCTGACTAGCCTGAGGGGATTTAGCCCATCAATTATCCACTGGGATCTAAAATGACACTCGGAAATGCTTATAAACTGGATAATCTGATGAACTCTCACATAAAACCAGACCTTGCAGACAATGAGAAGAGCAGAGCTGACAGAGCAATAGATTGCAGAAAAGTAATCCCAAATTCATTAGCTTGATTGTTGCCAGAGCAAAGCAGCCCTTCAATGTTTGTTTAGCCAATTGATTTCCTCAGTGTTATCTTGACATGTCCGCAAATTATATTGATAATTTCCTGACTGCTGGAGGTGAAATAATTCATTCAGTGAAGCTAACAATGAAACACAAAATGCTGATGGTGTCAGTGGGAGACTTGTCTGACATTTGAGAGGTTTGACCATTCGAGGACAGCAACAATGGTCAGAAATAATAGAAACTTCTCCTGTAATTCTTCTACTTGAAGTGACAATTTGCAGATTTAAAGAGTGGTTATTAGCAGAAATGGAATATGGCATTCAAAATACTGGAATAAGGTGTTATATTTTTGATATATGAGCACTAGATGTGGTGGAGCAGTTAATCCACTGTTTTGTGCAACAGCTCTGATCATTTTCAAACAGTCATGCCATGTTGTTGTGCCTCACAATTTGGTGGCAATGCAACAAGCAAGAGCAGCACATCTGCAGTGAGGTTAACAAACATATTCATGCTTTGTGTTATTTCAGAATCTATGCATATCCTCTGGCCGTGTTGGTGCTGCTAAAACAGCAGCTACAAATGGAGCCGTGGATCTGCAGCAAGTTAAAAATACTGACACTATGCCTTTTTTCCACTATGCACAAAGTCTTCTTCTGAGGATGGACCGATATAAAAGCACAGTTAAAACCTTTTTACCTGTCAATCAGGCAGTGCTTCACACATTAATACACAAGTTTTCATTTCTCCCTGTTCCCAGACTGTGCAATCCAGGGGTCTGTACTCTCAGAGAGCTCCCAAATGAGCCTAAAAATTCCTAGCAAGGAATCTTAGCTTAAAAGTGATCCAGGAAGTATCTGAGAGGAACTCTGAGCAAGGAGTGCACAGAAACGTATCTTTGTTAAGAGGTGGGGTTGAAGAACTGTGATTGGTTGTCACAAAAAGGGAAAGAGAAAAAACAAATGCGCTCCATGCTCCTAGTTATGAATAGGCTGTAAAATCAACTGATCATATAACCTGACCTGTATTAAGAAATGTGTATTCATGAAATTAATGTAATGTTATGATGATGAAACTCAGCAAAATTAAATGAATCATTACACAGCTTTAAAATGTTTGAACATACCCATTCACATGCCAATTATTAAGCTGATAGCTTATTGTTTTTTTACTCTCCATTCTGGTAATTGCGCACAAGTGAGGAGTGTGAGAAGTGCTAATACATGCTGCAATCCAAGCAAGCCCAGAGATTGCACCACACAGCGAAGTTCTTCTCAAACAGGTGAGTTTAGTCTATGGCTGCAGACTTACTTTGATTTTAATAATTGTATGAATGTTATACAATTTACATGCAATTTATTTTTCCCATAGCCAGGTATGGCAATGCTGTGATGACCTTCATCTCAGGTGTTACTATGTTACTACTAGCTGGGGTACACTGCGTTGCCCAGGTTAACCTGTTTAAGATATAATCTACAAAATATTCCAAAGTTTATATTTTGTCATAATTGTAGATATCTTATAAGTATATATGTAGTCCGAATAGGCAAAGGTTTGAACTAAAAACCCAAAATAGGTGGAATCCCCAAACCAAGAGAGAAAACTGAATTTTGCTGCATGCAAGAAACAACAATGAAGTTCTTCAGACTTTATATTGCAGATCAAGTGTGCTCATAATCATTAATCAGAATTGATGTTATGACCTTTATAATTGTTGATACATTGCAAATCTAGTTTATAAGAATGCTACAAAAAAAAATGGCTTTTAAGCAAATGTTAATTTTGGATTTGAGATGCTGAATATATATTTAAATGTAGCTTTTACTGACCAATAGTTCTGAAGAGCCTCTTGGTAGACAATGTTCCTTGTCCTTCTGTCAGGAAAGTGGATATACAGCTGATTGGGGTTACCAACTCTGGAGCATCTGACTAACTGTGGAAGATCGCAGGTTCTGCCATATTCAGGCCAGCCACATTATCAGCAAAAGTAGTGGTTTCTTTTTGCACACTTTGAGGCATTCCATCTTTAAATGGTGTAAATGTTGCCTTGCATATTTCTTAAAGTTATGCATTCATTGGTATATTTAGAGAACAAACAATCTTTTCAATTGTAAAAAAAGAGGTTTGACCACTAAAAACAGTTTGAGCCATGAAACATCAACATACCAAAACTATTAGATCAACCCCAAAGCTAGTGCACTATTATAATAGGACAGCAGGTTGTGAAGAGTTGATAAATAACAAAATTTAATTTATGATATTTACATCATAATGAGCAGCCTATATACAACGCGCCATTGGAGAACACAGCTCTATGCCCGCTTACTGGCTGATTGAAAGGGTGCTGCCCCATCAGCAGTTAGAACTACATCACTTTTTCAAATGATCTGCAGAGTGCCATTGTGATACAGAAAACACGTTTGCCTGATACATTATGATCAACGCTAGGCAAGTGATACACATCATGTACACTTGACACCATTATTTTTAGAAAATGTGCAAATGTTTAGAAATACATGTACAAATTGCAAGAAAAGACAAAGCTTGATATTTTATCCAGTAAACTTTAAAAGTTTAATTTACAGTTTTCCAGTAAACTTTTAAAGTTTAATTTACAGCCTGTGGTTGAAAGCTCTCTGCTAAGAGTGAAAACCTTCATTCCAAGAAGGAATAGGCTGTATTCTGTTATTATATCATATGATTGTGTATACGTTTTATCAAAATTCATGTGGATTGACCCCCCCCCCCACCCACCCCTTCTCAGCCACCAATGCCTGGCATGGGGAGAACTATCAAAATTCATGTGGATTGACCCCCCCCACCCCTCTCAGCCACCAATGCCTGGCATGGGGAGAACCCATCTACATCTCTGAGCTGGCACCTTATCTGCAGGTCTAAATCCTTGTTCCTGGGGACAGCATTATGAAGAGTTTACCCTGTATTTATTTTGAAGTTGATAAACATACGCAGTATTGGCCATTAGGTACAGAAAAATCTCAATTTGAGGGTGCATATTGCCATAATGATTAAACCAGATTTAAGGACTATTTTTAAGTAGGATGGCATATCTACTCACACACATGGTGTCAAATATCATGGGTGTAATATGGTAGAGGGGAGTATGGGGATAACAAAGCACATGGAAAAAGTTACTTTGTATTGAATTGTGTATTTATATTCTTACAATCAAAATGTTCAGTATATGATTAGTCAGTAAATGACAGAATACTCACATTTGTTTTTGCTATAAACAGGTCTGAAAACACTAAAGTTTGTATTGTTCAAATCTTTTCAAGGAGAGTCAAACAGGTTTGTAGCACCCACGTGCAGCATGTGCAGAGAAAGGATGCATTCATATCAAGGGGGTATTTGAATCTGCTTGGTTATACAACCAAGCTGGCATGCACACCCACGCTATGTGTGCTAGCCAGCAGCCAGCAGAGATAGCCCAGGAGTCTGGGCTCTGTTTATAGCAGTAGGCAGGCTACTGAGCTCCTGCATATATGCATAGGGCCAGCGGCCAGCTATTAAAGCTGAGAGATTTGTGCTGGAGTACAACTGTCACTGAGGTACATATGGTTCAACTGTATGTATCAGATTATTGTTAATATTGTTGTCTTAATATTAATTTTTTGTTTTAAAATAGTACCAGGTTGTAGCCCATGTCATGGTGGTTCAGAAAATGTAACTTTGGGGTTCAACTGTATGTATCAGATTATTGTTAATATTGTTGTCTTAATATTAATTTTTTTGTTTGAAAATAGTACCAGGTTGTAGCCCATGTCATGGTGGTTCAGAATATGTAACTTTGGGGAGTTCACCTTTTGTAGTTTTAGAGCCTATTCCGGACAGACAGAAAGACAAAAGTAGCCATTTATGTACATAGATTCTGGGTGGGAAAGGTAAGATCGTTCCTGATGAGGTGAACCACAAACATTATCCCTGAACGGTCAGCCTGGTAGTGTGTTACTGAATCACTGCCATTCAACATACAGAGAATATCTCTCCTTCCTCTCTGTCTTTCTGCCGTCTTGTCTGTTTAAGACACTCTTAGACCCCCATCGCACTTCGTATGAATGAGCATGAGCCAAGCCAAATCAGGCAATGTCAAAACAACCAGGATATACGAACTGCGGCAGACAGCCGTCCGAATACTCAGACTGCACTGCGACCCGCCCCAAATGAGTCCCCGAAGGCAGTACAAATGTTGGTAGAACACGTTAGGATTACCCAGACAGCTGTCAGTTTTGAAGCGTTTTCTGATTGGCTTTCACCGTGTCCTTCCCAGAATCCCTTGCGCAAGTCTGTGGAAGCCCCCATGTGATCTATGATGTCATTGTCATCGACTGTATTTGTCTCAACCATTGCCACCGTAATCTGTTGTTTTGAAAATCTACCCTTCAGGGGAAACTTTTATTGTTTTTCCTAGACAACATGAATTTTGATTGTGTTGGTAATGTCATATTATGAATCCCCTACTTAAAGGCTAATAAATAAAAATTATTGTGGTGCCAAATAAAATTATTTTATGCATTAAATCTTATAGAGCTTAGTGGCCCTATACCTTTAAGTAGATTTAACAAACATTACCTAATGGCAAATATCAATGTTTAAGAAATAATTGTTCATAAAACATTAGCTGAATAAGTCCATCATGAAAAAAATGTAGTGCATGTTTACTCCATACACTCAAATTGTGGCTCTTACAGTAGATTACAAAACATCTTATTTTAATTTATTCTGCTTCACATAGACCGACTGATGTCTGAATTGCATCCATCATATGGAGCAAATAGCCCCTTACTTCAGACACTGAGGGGCTATTAACCTGTACCACTCTTTTAAAATATGAATCGCCATATTCTGGTGTCAAGGATTTTATATAGTTCATGCTTATATTATCATTTATTTCATATAGTTCATGCTTATATTATCATTTATTTCCTTTTATGAATACGTGTACTTTTCCTCTTTGTGAGAAGAGGAGGTTTTAAAAAGAAAGACTTGTTGTCTGCATTCTTCATGACTGAGCAAACTATTTTTCATTTTGCATAAGTGCCATATCGTGCTTTTGACGAGCCACAAGGCTCATGTCGCAGGAATGGAAGGTTTCAGCTGCCACGTTGCTTTGCTATCTCCCTCATGGAGACATGACTCATGTGTAACCGTTCCCTGACTGTCCTTGTTTGTTTTTTCTCATGTTGGTGAACTAAATAAAAAGCTGAGCCAGAGGAGGGGATTTTAGGCGAGCTTTGGAGCTCAGCACTTACAAGCTGCTACTGCCCGCTCCTACTCTCCTCCTCTGCGCAGAGCATAAAAGATATTTGCCTCTCTCTGACTGGTTTCTTTACAGTGTCTGTGCCTCTCATTTCTTTAAAACAGGGTGCAGACCCAACAGTTTTTCCTGGCGCCCAACGTGGGGCGTCGACAGATCTTCTTGAGCGAACGGAGGGAGACGCACCGCTGACAGCGTGCACTGAAGAAAGTCCTGAGGAGTGAATTCTCCATCGGGCCGGTGACCATAGACGTCCACCTCCGCTCGCCGTAGTAGATTGACGCCTCCGAACCAAATGAGAGCTGTGAGACAGCCCGCTACTGTATATACAAATTTGGCCCAGGCCTGGCAGTACTCTTTGGATCTGTCGGAGTTGAGACAAACTGAACAATTATTGGAGGAAGGTCTGACGACCTGTGAAAACAGAGAACACGTAGTAATGATGTCACCAAAAGATCTACACATAACTATGCTATTCACTCCACAAAAGGATGAAAGGTATGAAGCAGGATTTCTGAAAATTCCATCAGAATTACAGACAGTAGCACACCTATACACAGACAGAAAAACCACCTCTGTGTGTAGTGTAGTGCTGACCCAAAGTGCAGACAAATGGTACAGAGGAAAACCTGAGGCTGTGCCGCATATTTCACTGACAAGGGCAGACACTCAGTCCTGGAAGGACCTTGGAGGAATTGCTAAAATAGCTGAGGAAGCGACTGATTGGCACGAAGCAGATGCAATGTCGGTGTGGATTTCAATTTATGTTTGTAAGTGCTTGGTCGACACCGGTGATACATGAAGTAGATCTGGACGATTGAAATTTAACAATATCTGTGTTGTTGACACAGGAAGATGAGACTTTATTGGCCAAACTGCCTCCTCATCTCTGGGTGAATGCACCCACAGATGTAGGACTGTTGAAAAACATTCCGCCAGTCAAAATTAAGCCACAATCTGATTGGAGACCACGGATCAAACAATATCCGTTAAAACCTGAAGCAAAAAAAGGAAATGATAACTTTCTTAGATATCTGTAATTATTGCAGAGCCTGGATTCCATGTTATGCAGAGAAGGTACAGAAATTGCAGGATTAATACATTCTATACCAATGGCTATGACTGACAAAATACAGTGGAATAAAGAAGCTGAAGAACAGTTTACAGCTCTTAAACAAGAACTTGTGAGTTCCACAGTATTATCTCTGCCCAATTATACCAAGCCATTCACTCTCATGGTGGACACAAAACAGGGATTCATGTGTGCAGTCTTGCTACAACAACATGGTAATAAAAATAAACCAGTTGGCTATTATTCCAAACGTTTGGATACATTCTTATCGCCTGCTAGACAGATAGCTTATACAGCAATGCTATTGTCTCAGCCACATATTACCATTGAAAGATGCAACACCTTGAATCCCGCCACGCTCCTACCTACTGAGACAGATGGTGAACCGCATGATTGTTTGGCAGACACACAGAAACAACAATTACCTCGACCAGACTTAACAGACGAACCATTTACAGATGGACTACATTACTTTGTGGATGGCTCATGTTTCAAGGATCAGAAAGGACAGATATTAACAGGCTATGCTGTTGTTCAATTACCAAATACTGTTATCGAAGCAAAACAGATTGATCATTTTAAATCAGCCAAAGCTGCAGAACTCATTGCATTAACCAGAGCTTGTATCTTGGCTAAAGGACAGAAACTGACAGTCTATACAGATAGTCAATATGCATTTTCAACAATTTGGTTCTTTGCAAAACAATGGCAACAGGGAGGTATGATAACCTCTACAGGGAAACCAGTGACACATGCAGGCTTACTTACAAATTTGCTAGAAGCAGTGACATTACCATCACACCTGGCATTATGTAAATGCCCAGCCCACACCAGAGGCACAGATTTTGTCTCCAAGAAACCTCTCAGACAAAATAGCGAAAGAAGCAGCAGCTGGTCGATATGGCACTTCTTCTACACGCTCAGACAGACAATGAACCATTAATAGACTCTGACCTTTTACTGGATATGCAAAACAAGCACCAACACAGGAACAAAATCTGTGGTTGAAAAATGGGGCAACCCCAAACCCCAAAGGACTTTATTGTGTACATAACAAACCCATCCTACCCAAAAGTTTATTCAAAGCAGCTGCAATTGCGACACATGGGTCAACATGTGTTGACAGGGGGGATGGTACATATGGTAGACCAACACTTTACTACCTATGGATTTAATTTATATTCAAAAAAATTTTGTAAAGCTTGTGTTACCTGATTGAAACACAACCCACAGGGAAATACAAGACCCCGGAGAGGGCAATTCCCAAAACCACAGTATCCTTTTCAAATTGTTCATATGGACTTTATTGAACTAAATCAATGTGGACCTTATCAATACTGTCTAGTATTAATTGATGCTTTTTCAAAATGGGTAGAAATCGTTCCATCACAAAAA
This sequence comes from Thalassophryne amazonica, assembly GCF_902500255.1. Taxonomy (NCBI): domain Eukaryota; kingdom Metazoa; phylum Chordata; class Actinopteri; order Batrachoidiformes; family Batrachoididae; genus Thalassophryne; species Thalassophryne amazonica. The sequence continues at coordinate 53,123,022 of NC_047108.1, read as the reverse complement.
GCAGATGCTTTAACAGTAGCAAAAGCACTGTGTAAGACAATTATTCCATATTATGGAATACCAGAGACATTGTACAGTGATAATGGAACACATTTTGTAAATAAAGTTGTACAAAGGTAGCGGAGTTGTACAAAAAGTAGCGGAACACATGAAAATTAAGTTAAAACATCATTGTGCTTACCACCCACAAAGTGCAGGATTAGTGGAAAGGACAAATGGCACAATAAAAACAAGATTAAGGAAATGTATGGAACAGACAAAACGAACCTGGATTGAATGCTTGGACCTAGTAAGATTGTATATGAGAATAACACCAACACCATCAGGTTTAACACCATTTGAGATACTTTATGGATGACCATATCGTCTACCAATTTTTGATATGGACACTAAAACAGCAGATGAGGAACAAACATTAGCAGATTTTATGAAAAAGACATTAACACAAAAAGAGATAACTCAAACACATTTACTGCCAGATAATTCTGATCTTCCACAGGACGGCCTTCCAGTAGTCCAACCAGGAGACTGGGTGTTCATCAGAGTGATTAAGAGGAAGAACTGGTCCAGTCCTCATTGGGAAGGTCCATACCAAGTGCTGTTAACAACACCAACTGCAGTAAAGATAGCAGAGAGATCAACGTGGATACATCTAAGTCACTGTAAGATACAGCATGTGTTGGCTGCCTCCACAGTGTAAGGGGAAGTCTGGCTACAAAGGGAGTCTATTTAATTAGCAATAGATTGTCTCAACGCCAGTGAAGCAGGGAGATCCTTGCACTATTAGGTGAGGTTGGTCAACGGCACTGTATCCTAGCAATCATGACTGAACTACAGCAGACCCCGGAGCGGCGTGCTCAGCGGACTGTTGGTAGGGCAGCCGGTTGCGCTGTGACCTTAGTGTGTTTCGTGCTCCTCGGATTCCTGGCGTGGTGGTTGACCCAAGAATTGAAGCTCACTGTGGACCGAGCCAGAGAACAACGGAAGCAACGTCAGAAGAGGTTTATTCATAATGTGAATGAGACAGATGGACACCCTCATATATACCATACTAATTCGTGGTACAGATATGTTCATTTATTGGCTATGGAATTACATGTTACTAATTGTTATGTTTGTTCGCATATGCCTATATCCTCAACACACCCAGCTCTGACGGCTAAACCGTACTCCACTAGGGTGACAGAATGTCTTATCATACGGATGCATAATCAAACTGTATTTCAGGGACAACAGTTCTCAGCTAATCTGACAAGACGTAATACCACTTGTTTCAATGCAACCACTTTTATGATAGGGACTCCAACAGATGATGTACAAGCCTGCCCAAGTGCTGCTCCATTGACAAGACTGAAGGGAAACGCAAAAATATCATCACACGTTAAATTATCATCACAACGGCCATTCCCGATTTGCTTTTAAGGGACAGGGAATACAACTGTAGTAAAATTAGGAAACGTCTGTTTAACCAAACTTATGTTTTATCAAATGATTTAAGCCTAACCAAAATATATTTTGAGAATGATACTTATTTTCATTGCATTGGACGTAAATGTAATCATACAGGCTCCTGTCCATGGGGAACGGATGAATCATGTGCTTATGTTAGTAAGTTTTTGCTACCACCTATAAATGGTACTCCGGTGTATGATGACATCTATTGGCTTTGTGGTTCCAGGCTGTACATGAGTCCCCACCAAATTGGGGTGGTGTGTGCACCTACCCAGGTGACTGACCATACATATGTGGTAGTGCCAAGGACCTCCACAGAGAAGAATGGCAGCACCAGACGGAGGAGATCGATATACCCAGAAGTGTTGCCACATGATCACATGTGGGGCTCGGATGTACCGGAGGACCAAAAATTGTGGTCTGTAGGAGATAAAATAGCACATTCACTGTTCCCCTGGATAGGAGTGGTAAAAAATTCATTAATGATTGAAACTGAATTATCGATTGGGTCTGTTCATGAAAGTAACTGAGAAAATAGTAGCAGCTCAAAATACTGAAATAGATGCTTTATGTACCATGGTGATGCAAAATCGCATGGTTTTAGACTTGCTTACTGGTTCACAGGGAGGAGTTTGTGTTCTGCTGAACACAACATGCTGTACTTTCATCCCAGACTCCATTCATTCAGTGGATGTGCAGGACGCATTGGAAGAGCTGAATAAACTTTGTGATGCAATGCATAAAGACACCCTAGCCGTGAGCCAGTGGGATCCCTGGTCCTGGTTGACTTCAGGACCATGGTGGCAGTTACTAATGAAAATAATGACACCAGTTATTGTAGTCCTAATTCTGACTGGACTTTGCATGTTTTGTGTGATCCCTTATATCAAAACAATGGTTGACAAAATGGTCTCAAATACATTTGTACAGTGTAATCTGGCTTTCCAAAAATTATGCCAAAATATCAAGCATTGAAACAGTCAGACCTTAGTGGAGAAAACTATAATGACTGTTTGAGAATTATGATGATATTGAAAAGCCCATAATTCCAGTTTAAGCTTGAACTGTTGACGTGATGAGTTAACACACTCTTAGCCTATGAAGCTTTAGCTGAAAATGTAATAAGACAAGTGGTTAAAGTGGACAAATTTTCTACTGAAGTGTGTTTTGGACATGACAAACTTATGTAAATAAACGATAAACAGGGAGGATTATGTCAAGGATTTTATATAGTTCATGCTTATATATCATTTATTTTATATAGTTCATGCTTATTATCATTTATTTCCTTTTATGATTATGTGAGGAGGTTTTAAAAAGAAAGACTTGTTGTCTGCATTCTTCATGATGAGCAAACTATTTTTCATTTTGCATAAGTGCCATATCCTGCTTTGACGAGCCACAAGGCTCATGTCGCAGGAATGGAAGGTTTCAGCTGCCACCTTGCTTTGCTATCTCCCTCATGGAGACATGACTCATGTGTAACCGTTCCCTGACTGTCCTTGTTTGTTTTTCTCATGTTGGTGAACTAAATAAAAAGCTGAGCCAGAGGAGGGGATTTTAGGAGAGCTTTGGAGCTGAGCACTTACAAGCTGCTACTGCCCGCGCTCCTACTCTCCTCCTCTGCGCAGAGCATAAAAGATATTTGCCTCTCTCTGACTGGTTTCTTTACAGTGTCTGTGCCTCTCATTTCTTTAAAACAGGGTGCAGACCCAACATGTGTTTCTCTGTGCATGACCCAGCACATAGATGTCTGCAACTCTGGAACATTTCAAAACCTTTGCAACATCTATCTTTTCTAGCACTGTTCCAGAGTCCATGTAAAAAGAATACATCACTGGTGTGCTATATGCAGCCTCAGTACATAACCAACTGTTTTGAAAAATTCAAGGCTGCAGTCAACGCACGGTCTGTACATGCATTATAACATATGTTGTGTCATTACATGTATGATGGAATTAATAGAAGGTATGAGTGAAGTAACTAGCTTGAAAAGAGCTTGTTTGTGGGTTTCTTTCATTTCCAAAGCCCAGTTATGGTGGTCAACAAAGGCACCATGGCTTGTTTCCTACAGTACTTGTGTTAGCCACAATAGAAAGCTCATAAGCCAACATGTCTGTGTGAAGCACACATCTATCCATCCATCCATCCATTTTCTATACCTGTTTACTACAACTAAGGGTCACCGGGGGGAGTCCCAGCAGTCATAAGGCATGAGGCAGGGTACACCCTGGACAAGACACCAGTCTATCACAGGCCCAGTACACATATACACTAGAAAATACACCAAAATGAGGAGGATGATCTTCTGCCCTACAGAATTCACTACATCACATCACTCATGGTGATGTGATGTAGTTAAAATAATTTTCAATAAAACAATTTTCAATAAACTATTAAACATTTTTCCCCCACTAGAAAACCAAGTAAAAACTGGTTCCTTCAGGTTAAAGTTTCTTTCAAGTAAGACTGCATGTACGAGCAGTAGACGAGGTCGTACATTGTATTTTCTTGCAAAGTGCTGATTGTGCAGCTGAACAACTAATGTCAACTTCTGCTTTGTTTCCCTGGTCAGCTTCACCCCATTAATGTGAAAGTATGATGTCACAACAACAATCACGTGTGCTTGTGCGCTGTGGCTGGTGGGAGGTATCAATTGTGAAAGCAGACAAACAACAGAGGAGCCCACCTGCAGCGAGAAGCCCAGAGAGCAGCTACCATCTGTCTGCACTGTGTCAGCGCTCCTGACGTGACTGCACAGAGTCAAGTTCACAACAATAAGAGCATGTCTGCCTGTGAACTTGGCATGTTAGGTTTGCAACATTTTATCCTGATTACTGATAAGGATTATGTTGTCATCTGGTCGATGTTTTACCAACAGGGTTACTGAAAAAGTATGACTAATATATCAAATTTTGCAAATGGATTGAATAAATTAGAAACCACTAATCCATTTGGTTAGTTGATCATAGGGCTGGGCAATAAAATGAGCACAGAAACTAACTAACTAACAGTTGTAACTATGCTGACAGTCATGGACTGACAAAAAAAATGCTCCTCTATCTAAATCTTTTGTAAATAAATGCCATAGACATATACTGTTACCACAACCCCAAATCAGAAAAACCAGGAACCAGCCCAACATGGCAAATATTATCATAATCCAAAGCAGTCAGCAGGAAAAGAGGCGTGGTCAGCAGTGTCAGAACGCATCCAGATGACCTTGTCCACACCTGCACAATGGCATCCAAAGTGCATGTAGACAACAGTTTAGATGACACAGACTGCTGTCAGACGGCCATAAAAGGCACGGAAGACTCCCCAATGTCCAAACATCTGGATGGCAAACACAGAATGGCGTGGGAGGGAGCGCTGTGTTCCTCCCTTTGCACATTCCCTGTCGGTACTGAACACTGGAGTACAACCAACATATGGACCGGACTCACGCCATATGTGTCCAAGTTGGCATGGTGCAGTCACTCGCTCACTCCTGTAATCACACCTGCGTTCGTTCTCCACTTCACAGCACTACTGACATGTGAGTGTATGTGTAGAGCAGAGGTGTTGGACCCATGACGTGATCGCTGGGTGTGTGTGTATTTTCCCAAAGGCTGAATGAGTAGCTATGTGTGCGTGTGGCAAATGTGCCCTTGTGTACGCGGGGGTTGCACACGTGCATGTGTTGCAACTTTGGACACCGCGATGGTTGGACTATGACATGGGATTTATTTTTGTGTGGTTGATTCTAGCACACAGCAGCCAAGTAAGAGGATTTTAACCAAAGGCTGCCGGTTTCGGCTCCACGTCTGCGCTGTGAAACACTCCTGGGCTGTTGCTGGAGGTGAGATTCATGTTTATTAATGCTGTCGCAGCCTGGCATAACAGTTCCATGTCATATCTCCTACAGTTAGGTGATTAATATTGCGAGGTGAGTTTCGTTCTGCTCCGAGCCTGATGCTTGCAATAGAATAGAATAGAATAGAATAGAATAGAATAGAATAGAAATAATTCTTAATTGTCCACCGATGTGAAAATTGTCTGTGGGCTCACCAGCACAAAATAGAATAAGACCTAGTAGATAATAAAACGTACAGTAAGATCTAATAAAATCAAATAAAACAGAAGTAAAGCAGTTCAGGTTTATTTGTGGAGTGGTCACTTTTTTGAGTTTCATTATGGTGACGGCATTGGTATAACAGATTTTTTGAAAGAACCTTTGGCCAGAGGAGCTCTGTAGCGCCTCCCAGACTTCAAGAGCTCAAACTGACAGGACAGAGGAGGAGAGCTGTCCTGCCAGGACTCTCTCAGCTTTCCTCCTCATCCTGTCAGTGTAAATGTGGGCCAGAGTCTTCTGGGGTTTTCCCACAGTTTTCCCCCGCCATTTTTACAATTCTATTAATTTGTCCTTACATTTACAACTTGAGTGACCAAACCAAACACAAAGATGAAATGTTAAATACTCTCAATATGTGCAGAATACACAAGCTCTAAAATCTGCAGATTAACACCAAGACAACTCAATCTTCTGAGAAGACTGAGTCGCTGTTGAACATTTCTTAAAGATAAAATTAGTGTTTTCAAAGAAGCTCAAGTAACTATCAAGAACTGTACCAAGATATTTAAAAGTTTCAACCGTTTCAACAAGCTGGCCATCGAGTGAAACCGGTGGCACGGTCAGTTCTTGCTTTGTGTGAAAAACAAGCTCCTTTGTCTTAGACACATTGATTTCCAGCTGGCTGTCGAGACCCCAAGCTTCAAAAGCCTTAGTGTGAGCGAGATAGGAGGCTTCGCCAGAGGAGTCACACTTCTGTAGCAGGCCGACTAGGGCCATGTCATCTGCGTATTTAATCAGTTTAAAGTTTGTGTCATTAACTGCAAATTCGTTTGTAAAAAGAGAGAAGAGCAGAGGTGAAAGAACGCTACCCTGTGGGCAGCCAGTGCTTATGATGAGCTCTCCTGACAGAAATGTTGTTAGCACAAACTCTTTGAGGGCGACAAGACAGAAAGTCTCTGATCCAGAGCATCAGGCCCTTTTCAACATTTAAATCAGCCAGCCTTTTCAGAAGAATATGTAATTTCATAGAATTAAAAGCTGCACTGAAGTCTACAAACAAAAACCCGAGCATATGCTTTAGCAAGTGAAAGCTGCTTTGAGATCATGTCCAGCAAGAACAATCCGGCATCATCAGTACCTCTGTCCCTCTTATAGGCAAACTGCAGCGGGTCTAGTGTCACTGACCACTGTGGGTGGTCAGGACGTCAACTAAAACTCTCCTCCATAGTTTTACATAATATGGAGGTTATGGCAATGGGCCGAAAATCTTCAAGTTTGCTTGCCCCTGGCTTTTTTGGTATAGGCCTTATTATGGAGAATTTCCAAGATTTGGGCACTCCTGTGACAAGAAGGGAATTAAACAATCTGGAAAAAAGACTCCTTTTAATTGAGGAGCACAGTCTTTGAGTAGACGGGCTTTCAGGCCATCTGGGCCAGTGGCCTTGTTTGGCTTCAGTTTAGAAAGACTTTTAGCCACGTCATCCTCAGTGATGGCTGTGGGAGCTCCTGCTGGAAGATTTTTACAGATCTCATCACATTCCTGTTTATCATCCACTTTATCAAATCTACAGAGAAACGGTTTAAACTCAATCAATCAATCAATCAATCAATCAATTTTTTTATATAGCGCCAAATCACAACAAACAGTTGCCCCAAGGGCGCTTTATATTGTAAGGCAAGGCCATACAATAATTATGTAAAACCCCAACGGTCAAGACGACCCCCTGTGAGCAAGCACTTGGCTACAGTGGGAAGGAAACCCCCCCCCCCTAAGAGGAAGAAACCTCCAGCAGAACCAGGCTCAGGGAGGGGCAGTCTTCTGCTGGGACTGGTTGGGGCTGAGGGAGAGAACCAGGAAAAAGACATGCTGTGGAGGGGAGCAGAGATCGATCACTAATGATTAAATGCAGAGTGGTGCATACAGAGCAAAAAGAGAAAGAAACAGTGCATCATGGGAACCCCCCAGCAGTCTACGTCTATAGCAGCATAACTAAGGGATGGTTCAGGGTCCACCTGATCCAGCCCTAACTATAAGCTTTAGCAAAAAGGAAAGTTTTAAGGCCTAATCTTAAAAGTAGAGAGGGTGTCTGTCTCCCTGATCTGAATTGGGAGCTGGTTCCACAGGAGAGGAGCCTGAAAGCTGAAGGCTCTGCCTCCCATTCTACTCTTACAAACCCTAGGAACTACAAGTAAGCCTGCAGTCTGAGAGCGAAGCGCTCTATTGGGGTGATATGGTACTACGAGGTCCCTAAGATAAGATGGGACCTGATTATTCAAAACCTTATAAGTAAGAAGAAGAATTTTAAATTCTATTCTAGAATTAACAGGAAGCCAATGAAGAGAGGCCAATATGGGTGAGATATGCTCTCTCCTTCTAGTCCCCGTCAGTACTCTAGCTGCAGCATTTTGAATTAACTGAAGGCTTTTTAGGGAACTTTTAGGACAACCTGATAATAATGAATTACAATAGTCCAGCCTAGAGGAAATAAATGCATGAATTAGTTTTTCAGCATCACTCTGAGACAAGACCTTTCTGATTTTAGAGATATTGCGTAAATGCAAAAAAGCAGTCCTACATATTTGTTTAATATGCGCTTTGAATGACATATCCTGATCAAAAATGACTCCAAGATTTCTCACAGTATTACTAGAGGTCAGGGTAATGCCATCCAGAGTAAGGATCTGGTTAGACACCATGTTTCTAAGATTTGTGGGGCCAAGTACAATAACTTCAGTTTTATCTGAGTTTAAAAGCAGGAAATTAGAGGTCATCCATGTCTTTATGTCTGTAAGACAATCCTGCAGTTTAGCTAATTGGTGTGTGTCCTCTGGCTTCATGGATAGATAAAGCTGGGTATCATCTGCGTAACAATGAAAATTTAAGCAATACCGTCTAATAATACTGCCTAAGGGAAGCATGTATAAAGTGAATAAAATTGGTCCTAGCACAGAACCTTGTGGAACTCCATAATTAACTTTAGTCTGTGAAGAAGATTCCCCATTTACATGAACAAATTGTAATCTATTAGACAATATGATTCAAACCACCGCAGCGCAGTGCCTTTAATACCTATGGCATGCTCTAATCTCTGTAATAAAATTTTATGGTCAACAGTATCAAAAGCAGCACTGAGGTCTAACAGAACAAGCACAGAGATGAGTCCACTGTCCGAGGCCATAAGAAGATCATTTGTAACCTTCACTAATGCTGTTTCTGTACTATGATGAATTCTAAAACCTGACTGAAACTCTTCAAATAGACCATTCCTCTGCAGATGATCAGTTAGCTGTTTTACAAGTACAACCCATCAACAAAACATTGATTAATAGTTGTAAGAGCATCACATTTCTTACTGGATTTGCCCATCAGTGTATTTAGACCTTCCCAGGCTTGTTTTATATTGCCACTGAAAAATTTACTTTCTACTTTATTCTTATACTCAATTTTTGCCTTAACTATATTCCCTCTCAGCTGTCTCCTTTTTTCCTGCATTAATTGCACATTACCAGAGCAGAAGGCTGCCTTCTTTTCATTAAGACAGATTTTCAATTGTTTGGACACCCAGGGTTGGTTATTTGGAATATTTTCACAGTTTTAGTCTCTGACACGTTATCCTCACAGAACTTAATGTAAGATGTGATGGTGTCAGTGAAAGAAAATGTCCCAGTTTGTTTCATCAAAACAGTCTCTGAGTTGCTCTTTGCTTTCCTCGGACCACACCTGTACCTGCTTATCAACTGTTTTAATTCTTTTGACCACAGCTTTGTATTTAGGCAAAAGATAAATCACATTGTGGTCAGATTTTCCAAGAGGCGGTCTACATACCGCTTTATACAACCCCTGGCAAAAATTATGGAATCACCGGCCTCGGAGGATGTTCATTCAGTTGTTTAATTTTCTAGAAAAAAGCAGATCACAGACATGATACAAAACTAAAGTCATTTCAAATGACAACTTTCTGGCTTTAAGAAACACTATAAGAAATCAAGAAAAAAAGATTGTGGCAGTCAGTAACGGTTACTTTTTTAGAGCAAGCAGAGGATAAAAATATGGAATCACTCAATTCTGAGGAAAAAATTATGGAATCACCCTGTAAATTTTCATCTCCCAAACTAACACCTGCATCAAACCAGATCTACTCGTTGACACTGACCCTATGCCATGACATTGACCCTATGTGTCTTTTTACAAGGAATGTTTTCGCAGTTTTTGCTCTATGGCAAGATGCATTATCATCTTGAAACATCCCCAAACATCCTTTCAATTGTCCAAAATATCAACGTAAACTTGTGCATTTATTGATGATGTAATGACAGCCATCTCCCCAGTGCCTTTACCTGACATGCAGCCCCATATCATCAATGACTGTGGAAATTTACATGTTCTCTTCAGGCAGTCATCATTATAATTCTCATTGGAACGGCACCAACAAAAGTTCCAGCATCATCACCTTGCCCAATGCAGATTCGAGATTCATCACTGAATATGACTTTCATCCAGTCATCCACAGTCCACGAATGCTTTTCCTTTTAATCGTTAGTGATCGATCTCTGCTCCCCTCCACAGCATGTCTTTTTCCTGGTTCTCTCCCTCAGCCCCAACCAGTCCCAGCAGAAGACTGCCCCTCCCTGAGCCTGGTTCTGCTGGAGGTTTCTTCCTGTTAAAAGGGAGTTTTTCCTTCCCACTGTAGCCAAGTGCTTGCTCACAGGGGGTCGTTTTGACCGTTGGGGTTTTACATAATTATTGTATGGCCTTGCCTTACAACATAAAGCGCCTTGGGGCAACTGTTTGTTGTGATTTGGCGCTATATAAAAAAAAAAATTGATTGATTGATTGACTCCAGTTTCCTCCCATTCGTTCCTCATTTGTTTTGTTGTGCATTTTTCGATTTTTGAGACATATTGTTTTAAGTTTTCTGTCTTGACGCTTTGATGTCTTCCTTGGTCTACCAGTATGTTTGCCTTTAACAACCTTCCCATGTTGTCTGTATTTGGTCCAGAGTTTAGACACAGCTGACTGTGAATAACCAACATCTTTTGCAACACTGCATGATGATTTACTCTCTTTTAAGAGTTTGATAATCCTCTCCTTTGTTTCAATTGACATGTCTCGTGTTGGAGCCATGATTCATGTCAGTCCACTTGGTGCAACAGCTCTCCAAGGTGTGTTCACTCATTTTTAGATGCAGACTAACAAGCAGATCTGATATGATGCAGGTGTTAGTTTTGGGGATGAAAATTTACAGAGTGATTCCATAATTTTTTCCTCAGAATTGAGTGATTCCATATTTTTTTCCTCTGCTTGGTCTAAAAAAGTAACCGTTACTGACTGCCACAATCTTTTTTTTCTTGATTTCTTATAGTGTTTCTTAAAGCCAGAAAGTTGCCATTTGAAATGACTTTAGTTTTGTGTCATGTCTGTGATCTGCTTTTTTTCTACAAAATTAAACAACTGAATGAACATCCTCAGAGGCTGGTGATTCCATAATTTTTGCCAGGGGTTGTAAGCCTCTGGGATGTTGCCATAGCAACGGTCAAGCATGCATCGTGTAGGACAGTCTACATATTGCTGTAGAGTGGGCAGGTGGTCAGACAGACTGCAGGAGTTAAAGTCACTCAGAATGAAAACGGGCTGGTCAGCAGAGCGGGTGAGTGCATTATTATAGCTCTCTGCTATTCTCTCTCCTGCTGCGTCGTCATCTGGACCGGGCATGTATACAAGAATGACAGTGATCTGTCCGAACTCCCGCGGAAGATAAAAGGGTCTAAAAGATACAGTCAGTATCTCATAGTCAGGTGTGCATACTTGCTCTCGTATGCTGTATTCAGTGGCCCAGCTGTTATCCACAAACAAACACAGACCCCCTCCGATGGATTTGTGCGCAGTGCGTCCCTGTCCGCTCTGACATCGGTGTAGCCTGACAGGCTCGGTGTATCGTGATGATCTTTAAGCTATGTTTCCGTCAAACACACAAGATTACGCTGTCTAAATTCACTGTCATGCTCGGCTCTCAGCACAAGTTCATCGAGTTTATTGCTTACCGAGCGGACGTTAGACAGAGTGATGACAGGCAGAGGGAATCTGCTGCGGCGTCTCCAGAGTCGGTGCCTCACGCCTCCCCTGGAGCCACGCTTTTTCCTCTTCCCCAGACATTTAAGAGGCCGTCGGATTTCCTGACAGTCCGCAGGTAGACAAACTGAAGGAACCCCACCAGGTGAGCGAAGTGACAAAAGATGCTCTCTGGTGTAAGTAAGGAAGCTTTGCCGGCTTGTGAGGCAGCTCCAGTGCGCAAACGCTGATAGGCAGAAAATGATCCACAGCAGTGCGATTTTCATTGCGACGATAAGGTCCAAAGTGCAAAGTGCAGTGAAGTTCTGACAGGTCACATCCACATTAACCAATGAACTGCTTAAAATATACGTTAAAACAAATTTAATAATGCTAACAGACAAACAGTGAAACAAACAATGAGCGCAGGGTCAGCAGCAGGCCGCGGCCCCCGGAAAGTAAACAGCCTGCGAAGTAAAATGACTAGTTACTGTGTGTTACTGTGTACTATGAAGAGGCGCAGCTGCCCGTGTTATATAGAGATATGATGGAGACAATACTTCACATTATTTATGTCACCCATGGGAAGGAATAGACAAATATCTGTCCTGTAAGGTCTACTGTGGATATAACAGCCTGTTCAGATTTGCTGCAGCGTGCACACAGTGTTTTCAATTTGATAGCTGCTGTTCACATTCACTGTACATGATAATAATTCATAATTATTATCATGATGAAGCGTGCCACATACATATAGTTCCTTTACGCTCTGGTGGGGGGGCATTATTATACGTGGCACGTGCAGGTCATGCCGTCAGGCTTTGCCATGACAGATCCATCTCAATGTTACCTCCTATGCACTCAAACTGTTTCGGATCCTGTTTTGCCGCCATCAGAATATGTAAATTGCGGACAGATGGTCCTCAGATTGCACACGGACGCCATCGGATAGGTGTCCCATCTCGAGGGTTTTGAATATGTGCATCACACTCGGGGCTGCTGGACAATTCTGACCAACTGTGTGGACTCCTGTAGATGGCTGTCAGAACGTCTTGGAACTGAAACCCGACACTTCGGATGTGCACCAATTTGTAATTCTGATGCCATTCTGCATGATTCTGGCTGTGTGTGATGGGGGGTATTAGGATTGTATGGAAAATGAAAAAGGAAAGTAATTTTTACATTTACTTTGACTTCTATTTCATTGCAAGATATTTCAAGTTTTGTTGGTCAACCTCATTGTATTTGTTAATATATATATATATATATATACATCAATTCCTGCATTTAATGAAGGGGTCAATGAGAATTACGCAGTGGTAAAAACTGAAGGTCCCCAATCACATTGAAAAGTGTACCACAATATTTAGCTGATTATAACAGTGCGAAAAGTCAAAAAGTAACAACAAGCAACATCTGGCATGGAGATATAATTAATAGTCACAGATCATGGAATGCCCATTAAAATAAGTAAAACCATGTAAATGGTCCAGACATCTAAAAAAAATTCAAGGAAGTGGCAAGCAGGATTTTTTTTTTTAAGATATAATTGTGGATGACTGTAAATGGATGATTAAAGGAAGCAGACTTTGTGAAATTTTCAGACTTTTTTGAAACAAGCCAATAACTTGCTCTTCATGCTGCAGCAGCTGCAGTTTGATCCAACACAGACTCATGGCCTCCCATGTAATACTCTGTCCTTGGGCCAAAGTCTTTTGCTAAATTATAACCTACTAACACTGAAAACCATACTTCTCCTCATTTCACTAAACAACAAATCTCAAAAAAAAAAAATGGAGATCAGCATCTTGCTGTTGAGCTGCTGCTGATGACAAAGTAGAAAAGAACTCTTTTTTCATATTTGTTTTGTGATAAGTTTGCAACAATTATTTAGCTGTCCATGCTAATTAATGAAAATAAGCCACATTTTCTCAAAACAAGAATTAACAGTCATATATACAATCTACAGATGTTTACACCCAGGAAAAGGAGAAATACATAAATTTAGTATATAGCTGTGACGCTACGTGCATTCCGTTTGGCTGGATTTCTTTTCCAATATGTTCCCATATACAACCGGTTACCATGACAATCGGATCCGAACGCGTATCTCAGTCGTCACAAAACCTGTCTGAAATTTTAACCATCCACACTTACAGTAGGACATTACAGGCATCCTGGCCAGCTTTACTTAGATGTTCCCGAGTCAAAATATAAATTCTGGGGTGATCGCTCTTTTGCGGTAGCAAGCTACCTCTTGCACTTATGCACTATTCCTGACCTAGCACTTTTTAAACCTAATTTAAAGACTTATTTATTTAAACTGGCTTTTAACACCTAGTGGGGAGGTGACATGGTATTTGTTTTGTGTGCTGTTTTTACTTTGTTGTATGTGTGTTTTGTTTTTATTTTTTGTGAATCTATGTTTTATTGTAAAGCACTATGGACACCGTCTGGCTGACTGTAAAGCGCTTTATAAATAAATGTTGATTGATTGCTTGATTGAAACCAGAAAGCAAAAACACGATTAGAAAAACCAAGTCGGACATGTAACATACTCCATAAATATGTAAACAACACTACAGAAAAAAACACACAGATTGAAAGCTAAGCAGCTACCAATATCGTTAGCAAGTTCTTCATGGAGGCGACCGGGTCCTCTGACTATGAGCCCAAAAACCGCCAGCAACTTTCTTATTCAGGCAATACTGTAGATTTGTGTTTATATATATATATATATATATATATTATATATCTATATATATATATATATATTATATATATATACAACTCAACAAAAATATAAACGCAACACTTTTGGTTTTGCTCCCATTTTGTATGAGATGAACTCAAAGATCTAAAACTTTTTCCACATACACAGTATCACCATTTCCCTCAATATTGTTCACAAACCAGTCTAAATCTGTGATAGTGAGCACTTCTCCTTTGCTGAGATAATCCATCCCACCTCACAGGTGTGCCATATCAAGATGCTGATTAGACACCATGATTAGTGCACAGGTGTGCCTTATACTGCCCACAATAAAAGGCCACTCTGAAGGTGCAGTTTTTATCACACAGCACAATGCCACAGATGTCGCAAGATTTGAGGGAGCGTGCAATTGGCATGCTGACAGCAGGAATGTTCAACCAGAGCTGTTGCTCGTGATATTGAATGTTCATGTCTCTACCATAAGCCGTCTCCAAAGTCGTTTCAGAGAATTGGCAAGTACATCCCAAACCAGCCGCACAACCGCAGACCACGGTGTAACCACACCAGTCCCAGGACTCCACATCCAGCATGTTCACCTCCAAGATCGTCTGAGACCAGCCACTCGGACAGCTGCTGAAACAATCGGTTTGCAAAACCAAAGAATTTCTGCACAAACTGTCAGAAACCATCTCAGGGACTCATCTGCATGCTCGTCGTCCTCATTGGGGTCTCGACCTGACTCCAGTTTGTCATCGTAACCGACTTGAGTGGGCAAATGCTCACATTCGCTGGCATTTGGCACGTTGGAGAGGTGTTTTCTTCACGGATGATGTGAAGGAGATGTGTTGCACTGCATGAGGCAAATGGTGGTCACACCAGATACTGATTGGTATCCCCCCCCAATAAAACAAACTGCACCTTTCAGAGTGGCCTTTTATTGTGGGCAGTCTAAGGCACACCTGTGCACTAATCATGGTGTCTAATCAGCATCTTGATATGGCACACCTGTGAGGTGGGATGGATTATCTCAGCAAAGGAGAAGTGCTCACTATCACAGATTTAGACTGGTTTGTGAACAATATTTGAGGGAAATGGTGATACTGTGTATTGGAAAAAGTTTTAGATCTTTGAGTTCATCTCATACAAAATGGGAGCAAAACCAAAAGTGTTGCGTTTATATTTTTGTTGAGTATATATATATAGTAGTGCTATGTGACTAAAAGATTAATCCATGTTTTGAGTATATTCTTACTGTTACATGGGAAACAAGGTACCAGTAGATTCAGTAGATTCTCACAAATCCAACAAGACCAAGCATTCATGATATGCACACTCTTAAGGCTATGAAATTGGGCTATTAGTAAAAAAAAGTAGAAAAGGGGGCGTTCACAATAATACAGTAGTAGTGTGGCATTCAGTCAGTGAGTTTGTCAATTTTGTGGAACAAACAGGTATGAATCAGGTGTGTGTGTGGGCCGCTGAAGAGGAGGTACTGCTGGCCCACCACCACCAGAGGGCGCCGCCGCCCCACAGGCAGCCTCGGTAACAGCTGTCACCCATCACCTGAGACAGCTGACGGCAATTATCACTGGGGTATATCAGCAGGACGGCATCTCCACCTCATCGCCGAGATATCGTTCTACCTGGAAGGTAATAATCGCTGACTGCTTGACAGTAACCTTTGTGATTTTGTGAGTGATTGCAGACTTTTTCTCCAACGAGAGGTGGAGGTAGCTTCCCTGCCGTACAGGTTGCTGGGTGCAAACGCGCCCACGTTAATTGTGTTCTTGTTCCTCGCCAGCAGTACCAGGTCCGACACGCGGAGGCAGTGGCCACCTGGGAGTTCGGAACTTGGCGGCTCCAGTATTCCCGGGGTCCTGTGGCGGAGGAAACCGTGTGGTTACCGGTTCTACTTTGGAGAGGCGTCTCCTATCTTCGAGCCTGCCCACACGACACCTTTGTGAATGGACCTTTGTCCATTGTTGTAATTTGTTGTGTTTGTTGTGCACGTTCGCAACAGTAAAGTGTTGTTATTTGACCTATTCCATTGTCCGTTCATTTGCGCCCCCTGTTGTGGGTCCGTGTTCCTACACTTTCCCAACAGGTGTCCCCCATTTAAGGAGAAGCCAGCACCTGTTGAACATGCTTTCTCTTTGAAAGCCTGAGGACAATGGGGCATTCAAGACATTGTTCAGAAGAACAGCGTAGTTTGATTAAAAAGTTGATTGGAGAGGGGAAAACTTATACGCAGGTGCAAAAAATTATAGGCTGTTCATCTACAATGATCTCCAGTGCTTTAAAATGGAAAAAAAAAAAAAAACAGAGACACGTGGAAGAAAACAGAAAACAACCATCAAAATGGATAGAAGAATAACCAGAATGGCAAGGCTCACCCATGGATCAGCTCCAGATGATCAAAGACAGTCTGGAATTACCTGTAAGTGCTATGACAGTTATAGATGCCTGTGTGAAGATAATTTATTTGCAAGAATCCCCCGCAAAGTCCCTCTGTTAAATAAAAAGACATGTGCAGAAGAGGTTACAATTTGCCAAAGAACACATCAACTGGCTTTAAAGAGAAATGGAAGAATATTTTGTGTGGACTGATGAGAGTAAAATTGTTCTATTTGGTCCAAGGGTCGAAGGGCTGCAGACATTTGTGAGACGACCCCCAAACTCTGAATTCAAGCCACAGTTCACAGTGAAGCATGGTGGTGCAAATATCATGATATGGGCATGTTTCTCCTACTACTGTATATATATCGCATACCAGGTATCATGGATCAGTTGGATATGTCAAAATACTTGAAGAGGTCATGTTGCCTTATGCTGAAGAGGACATGTCCTTGAAATGGGTGTTTCAACAAGACAATGACCCCAAGTACACTAGTAAACGAGCATAATCTTGGTTCCAAACCAACAAAATGAATGCCTCGCAGATGTGAAGAAATCATGAAAAACTGTGGTTATACAACTAAATACTAGTTTAGTTATTCACAGGATTACTAAAAAAGCAGTTTGAACATAATAGTTTTGAGTTTGTAGCGTCAACAGCAGATGCTACTATTATTGTGAACACCCCCTTTTCTACGTTTTTTTTTTACTAATAGCCCCATTTCATAGCCTTAAGAGTAAGAGTACCTTGTTTCCCATGTAACAATAAGAAATATACTCAAACCTGGATTAATCTTTTTAGTCACATAGCACTACTATTATTCTGAACACTAATGTATATATATATATATATATATATATATAAACAAATTATTAACATTACTTGCTCGGTGTGTACGGAAATATCAGACCCCTGTGTTTTTTACACGGACCTTGCTAATGCTTGGTCCGTACTTACACCTCGGTCTGATATTTTCCCATATAGACCACACACTCGGTTAATAATCCTTTATTATTCTCAGCAAATTCAATATCTGAAGAAAATATACATTTATCACTGAATGACTTCATGGTTCAAGTCCAATACTGTAAGATTAGTACTCCACTGAGAGGTTCTTATCTTCTTTCTCTACATCTTCTACATCTGTGTGTGGGTCCACGTGAGTTATGGCCATAGCTTTGGCTTTTATAGCCGGATGTCAGTCTTGATGCTTACCATGAGTAATTTAGGGTTCAGTGTCTTGTTCAAGGACACTTCAACACACAGCCCAAGGGAAGGAGCCTGACTTTTAAGGAAGTGAACAAAACTGCTTCTGCTGACAGACACTGCAACATGTAAAACTGTTGAATTTTGTTTTGGAAGCCTTTTCATACTGGCAATCATTTTATGTTGGCTCATTCTCTACAACTTGTGTCTTAAAAGTTGACAAACACAAATAACTGTCCAAACAAGAAGGCATACTCGTGGGCAAGCATCCCCTAATGGTAATCTGTACCAACATTCAATTGACTTAGTGTTAACTTGATTGTTTTGGTAGATACATTAGGAAATATTTACTGAAATTCATTGAAGCATCTTGTGTGTGTGTGTGTGTGTGTGTGTGTGTGTGTGTGTGTGTGGTGTGTGTGTGTGTGTGTGTGTGTGTGTGTGTGTGTGTGTGTGTGTGTGTGTGTGTTGGAGGTCTCAAGGCAAATTTTTTTGATGCCTTGACCTCGGCCTTTCTACGTAATGACTCAGTCTTAGCCTTGGCCTCAGCATTGTCTGGCCTCGAACAATAAGCCGAGGCAGCTTCTAGTTTTTCAGACTGTTTACTTCCCACCTAACAAAAAATGCACATGATGGCCTATGCTACACACACATAGACATATGCTATGCTATGCTATGTCTACAAGTACTAATGTATAAAATTCTTCCGAAACAACCCAACCATTATTATACTCCTTCATCCTTGTGATGTATTAATGCATTACGAAAGTACCCTAAAGATTATATAAGGCCACATACAACTCACCAGGCTGGGATTTCAAATTGAGCTCAATTCTATGGCAACTTTGACAGACTTTGTATGATACTCAGCCATGGCATTGTTCTTGTAGTGACTCGGTGTGGACTTTGGCTATAGAGACAGAGGACCCGGACTCAGCCTCAGGGAAGTTGGACTCAACAGCAACACCGGTGTTGATAATGTATGTGGAAATACAAAACAACCAGCTGTATTGCTGACTTGACCATTAATTACACTAATAAATGGGAATTGGGTAAATCCTGGATAATATTGCCAATTCTGCATTGAAAATTATTTTCATATAGTCCATATATTAATGTTTTCTTTTGTGGTTGAGTAGTTGATTGTTATGGATGAGGATGGTGCAACAGTCATGAAAGGGTTTTACTGAAAGCTGATCATGCTCAAATTCAACTCATCCAAGATACACTCATATCTGAGGTCCAGTTCAAATTTGGTGAAAAATTGGCTACATTTGTTCAAGTTGTGAGGTACACAAGAAGGTCTGACTAACTTGCACATGGGCAAGTAGATGCACACACATGGGCGGAGTGCTGTTCTATATACCCCTTCTGGGCTTTACAGCCAACGGGGGATAATAAAGTGATTTCAAGGCATGCAAAGAATCCACACTTGGATTCTGACATGCTTTTAATTTAAGCAGTAACAAGGTTTATCTACTCCAGACAGTTATTAGACTTCATACTGAGTAGCTGGCAGCCTAGCCTGGAAAGTATTAGGATTTAATCTGCAACCTTATTACTTTCCATCAGCTTTCCAGTAATCACTGGGAAACTTAAGAGGATTTTACGTTCATGAACATAAGAACATAAAAATCTAATGTATACTGACAGAACCATTTCCACAGTGTGAGCACAATATGCAGCAGCACTGAAAGAGGAAATGCACAAGAAATAAAAGCACTGATTCAATGAAGTGTCATGATAGGAAGCAGGAGCATGTTCACCCTGGGAAAATAAAAAGACAAAAAAAATGAAAAAAACAAAAATCAATTATGAAAATATGTTTGTTGAAGCATCACAAGGAGAGTTGTGCAGCTATGCTTAGTCAGAACATGAGCTCCACAAAAGGGAAAGCTGAAGAAAAAAAAACCTCACCCACTGGCAGGATTTTATCTCAAGTGTGGGAGAGATGGGTACCAAAACCTGGTATTAAATGTGCCAGGGCTAAATATTAAAGACCACAGTATCAATAAGCTCAGATGTTCAGTATTGCTTCAGTACTGGAGACAAAGAGTGCTCTCTTTCTCTCTCCCTCCCCGGTAACTGTATGAGGTGCATGGATTTAGCTCTGTTGTTCTCTCCCCCTGCTGCATGCATGTGAGTTTAGCTCTGTTGTCTTGTCCCCTGGTGTGTGTTTGTGAGTTTAGCTCTGTTCATCTGTCGTGTTTTACCTTGGTCCATGCATGTGTGTGTGAGTTTAGCTCTGTATGTTTCTTTCCCGCCTGCCAGCCGCATGGCCAGCTTTCACACACACTGACACAAAGAGTGTGCTGTGCAGAATAGAAATATCTAACTTAGTGTGATGTGAAATGTTGTGTTATGAAGAGTGCACTGCCAGCAACAACAACCAAACAAAACAAAACAACAAAGTAATTGTACGAAGAAGCTTTTACATTAACTTTATTTGGGAGAGACTTTATATTGGACAATAAAAGATTGTTAAGACTTACTTAAAGTCCCTTTGGGAATGAACACGTAAAGTCTTATCTGAAGACTGTGCTATTTTTTGTTTGTTTGTTTGTTTGTTTTTTTTGGGGGGGGTAATGTCCAGCACTGTATTCTTTGCCTTATTTTGTTTTTGTAAGAGAAGTTGACTCGATATTAACCTACTAATGAGAAGTTTTTAAAATGCAACACTGGTAAATTCATTGTTATATGAACTGAGTTGTTGCCCATTGGGCTGCTCCGTATTGTTTGGGGTCACCATAGCGGATACAGCCAGATCCGCTTTGGTATTTGGCACAGGTCTTACGCCGGATGCCCTTCCTGACACAACTCCTGTTTTACATAGAGAAACACACACAGCCGCTGGTGTGTGCAGCCGAAGAGGTCTCCCATCCAAGTACTAACCAGGTCCTGCACTGCTTAGCTTCTCTGTGTCAGCCTGATCACAGAGCAGACCGGCAGACCGATTATTTTTATTCATTAGATTAATGAATAAAAATAACTGTTAGGTGCATATTCCTATTTGGTATGGAATTGTTCTTTTGGTGCACAGTATTGCCCAATACTGATGATCCGAGCATGACATCATACCTTTTTAAACATGGAGAATCTAATTTGGGAATTCCACAAACCATTCCTCAACTCAAATAGCATTCCTTCAACTTACCATGCATACTGCCTACCAGTATGTAGAATAATTCAATTCAATTTATTTTCAATTTATTTAATTTGTATAGTGCCAAATTATAACAAAGTTGCCTCAAGGTGCTTCACACAAGTAAGGTCTAACCCAGGGGTGGGCATCGAGGGCCGAGACACTGCAGGTTTTCCATGCAACCATTCACCTCAGCAGGTGGGTTGCTGATGAGCTTCTCCTCTGAACATAAACACCTGATTGTCAATGAAATCACCTGCTGAGACACCTGATCATTAATGAAATCACCTGCTGAGGTGACTGGTTGCACGGAAAACCTGCAGTGTCTCAGCCCTTTATGGCACATGATTGCCCACCCCTGGTCTAACCTTACCAACCCATAGAACAAGCACACAGATTAAACTCCCTCTGATGATTTGAAGAAGAAACCTCAAGCAGAGCAGACTCAAAGGGGTGACCTTCTGCTTGGCCCATGCTACCGACACAATTAACAATACGAATATACAGGAAATTTTGGGAGTCCATGCTGGTGCGCAAGACGGTAGGCTTGCAGAAGAAGACGCACTCCTATCTCCGGATGGAGTCGCACCTCAAACAGAGACAAAAAACAGAATCAGGCATTCCATTCCCCATCACACTACTTGTCTGTGTCCTTGGACAAGACACTTCATTTGCATCATCACAGTCCAAACAGGTGTCAGGCTGAAAACACAGGCCGTTCATGTTTGGTTGGCAGAGAGGTCTCCGGAATCAGCGGATGGGTATCGGCAGCTTCAGTGGTGGCTGAGGAAAAACTTGGGCATGGAAGGAGTTTGAAGAGGCCATGGAAAATGACTTTCAGCGAGCCTTAAAGGGGTTCAGGCAAACTGTCAGGTGTCTCAGGAAAGGGAGGCCATTCTTGGCTTAGTTCTTGGCTCAGGCTGTGTTCAGCAGGGGAGAAGAGCTACTAAACTGGACTAAGGATATAGTCAGGCAGTGGAAAGAACACTTTGAAGATCTGCTCAACCCTACTGACATGCCGTCCATCTAGGAGGCAGGGACGGAAGACTTTAGTGGATCTGGTGCCATCACCCTAATGGAAGTTACCAAGGTAGTCACACAAATCCTCTGTGGCAAGTCGCAGTTGGCGGACAAGACTCGTCCTCAGTTGTTAATGTTTCTGGATGTTGTTGGGCTGTCATGGCTGACACACTTATGTAACGTTGAATGGAAGTCAGGGACAGTACCTTTGGATTGGCATAGTGCATGGTCGTCCCCACCATTAAAAAAGAGGACCGGAGAGTGTGTTCCAATTATAGAGGAATCACACTTCTTAGCCTCCCTGGAAAAGTCTATGCCAGGGTACTAGAGAGGAGACTTAGACCATTAGTCAAACCTCAGAGTCAGTAAGAGCAATGCAGGTTCCATCCTGGTCATAGAATGGTGGACCATCGCAAGGATACTGGAGGGGTCTTGGGAGTATGACCAACCACTCTACATGTGTTTTGTGGACTTGGAAAAGATGTAAGATTGGGTCCCTCTGGGAATCCTGTGGGTTGTGCTGCAGGAGTATGGGGTACTGAATTAGCTCCAATGTGCAATCTGGTCTCTATATGACCAAAGTAGGAGCTGTGTCTGCATTGACAGCATTACATCAGACATGTTTCTGGTTGGAGATGGACTCCACTAGAGCTGCCTCTTGTTTGTGGCTGAGAGTGAAGCGACCGTAATGAGACTCAGCACTTCCAAATCTGAGACATGGTCCTCTCTCAGAAAATGGTGGACTGTCCCCTCTGGGTCAGGGGAGAGTAACTGCCCCAAGTGGAGGAGTTTAAGTATCTCAGGGTTTTGTTCACGAGTGGGGGTAAATTGGAGCAGGAGATCAATAGATGGATTGGGGCACCATCTGAAATTTTATGACATTGTACCAGTGTGTCATGGTAAAGAATTTACCATTCAATTTACACTCCTATCCTTACCTATGGTCATGAGCTTTGGGTAATGACTGAAAGAATAGGATTGCGGATGCAAGTGGCAGAAATGAGATTCCTCCATCGTGTATCTAGGCTTACACTCATGAACAGGGTGAGAACCTTGATTATCTGGGAGGGACTTGGAGTAGAGTTGCTACTTCTTCACATTGAAAGGAGCAAGTTCAGGTGGTTCAGGCATCTGGTGAGGCTCCTCCTTGGTGATCTCTCTAAGGAGGAAGCGTGGGGGAAGACCCACACGCTGGAGAGATTATATTTCCCAGCTGGCATGGAAAGGCATTGGGAGTTACAGGAGTTGGCCGAGGGAGTGTGGGATAAGCTGCTTGCTCTGCTGCCATTGCGACCTGGACCTGGAGAAGTTGCTGAAAATGAATGAACAGTCCAATCAGCTGTAAATGTGCACCAGCCATACACAAGTAGTTCAAGGCCATCTGTTTTTTTTGTTTGTTTGTTTGTTTTTATTTAACCCTTCAGGGAAACTTTTAATTATTGTTTTTCTAGAATATGTGAATTTTGATCATTTTGGCAATGTCATATTATGAATCTCCTATTTAACGGCTAATAAATAAAATTGTAGTGGTGCCAATGAAAATTCTTTTTATGCCTTAAATCTTAGAAAGCTTAGTGGCCCTATACTTTTAATTGCCATACACCAATAAAAATAAACAGAATTAAAAATACAATACAGTGACTAAACAAATGAATATAATTAAACACAATTAAATTAATAATAAAAAGATGCAATCAAGAAAAACAAAGTGAGATCAAATAAGACAAAGTGTATCATATTTGGAAACAAGTCCAGGAGTTCCTGCAGAAATTTATTATTAAATGATACTGAAATTGAAATTGTAACTGATACAAAATTTCTTGGTGTTGTTATTGATGATAAACTCAGCTGGAAAACATATTAATTTTGTTAAATCCAAAATGTCAAAAGCCATTGCAATTCTGCATAAAGCACAAGATTTAATTTCCCAACATTCATTAGCTATTTTATATCATTCATTGCTCATTCCATACATGACCTACTGTATTGAGGTGTGGGGAAATACATATAAAACTAATATTAATCCAATATTTTTTGTTGCAAAAGAAAGCTGTAAGAATTATTTGTAACAAATCACATTGCGAGCCAACAAATCCACTGTTTGACTGTTTACATATTCTAAAATGTATTCTAAAATGTATAAAGTTAAAAAATAAACTGCTGCCACAACATGTCCAGGATCTGTTTAAACTGAGGGACTCTGGTTATAATTTTAAAGGAATTTTATTTTTTGAGAAATCAAGGATCCGAACTACTGCAAAAAGTCATTGTGTAGCTGTCAAAGGTGTTAACATCTGGAACAACTGTCCTGACAATATTAAAGTACTTGGTACGTTAGTAGGCTTTAAAAGACATTACAAGAATAACAAAATTATGTGCTATAGTTGAAGACTTAGGTCTATTGATTTGTTATTACTTTCGGGTTTGTGTGCTGTGTGCCAGTGTTTGTCTGGTTGTATTTTGTAAATTTGAGTTCACTGACTAACTTTGCACATTTTTTTCTTTTTAGTATTGTCATCATGTGTGTGTATGTATGTACATGTAGGTATGTGTGTGTGTGTATATATATATATTAGGGATGTGAATCTTACAACAACTCATGATTCAATTCGATTCCGATTCTTGGGGTGACGATTTGATTCAGAATCGATTTTCGATTCAAAGAGCTCTGAGAAATAGTTATATTACTTAAAAAATGTTTATGTTTAAGAAAATGCAGCTTTACAAGGTTAATCAAGTGATTCTAGATGTGCTTTGCTCGTTTGGAGTTGAATGGCAGTTTAGCGAAGCGCTGTCAGTAGTTGGCAGATACCGCTGCTCCCCTCTTTTAGCTCCGGGTGATGGCGTAGCATGTGGGCTTGCGGATTTGAAGTGTTTCCGAAGTACTTGACTTTCATTTTGCAGATTTTGCACACTGCATAAGTCATGTCAAGGTCCTTCTTACGCAGCAAATAATAAAATCCGAAATGCGCCTAAACATTTGCCTTCAGCAAAGACGGTACTGGCTGAATTAAGGCGGGTTTACACTGTGCGGGTTTTGGCCCTTTTTCAGCCGATTTTTCACTCCTGTGAGAATTTTTTGGATCAAACAGTACACGCAGCGAGTAAGCAAGAAAATGTTTAAAAAATTGCTTTTTAAAAATCGATTCTTGGACATTTTGGATCGATTCAAAATCGTAATAAATAAGAATCGCGATTCAGACATGAATCGATTTTTTCAGACACCCCTAATATATATATATATATATATAAAGGGTGGGTATTTATAACTTTGCTTCTGCACTCACCCTTTCGGCCAGGCAAGACCTTTGTAAAGTTGCTTTGTTATGTTTTTGTTGTTGAATTGTGTGCCGAATAAACTCATTCATTCAGAAAGAGACAAATAAAATATTCATCTGTTTCTCCTGACTAGCCTGAGGGGATTTAGCCCATCAATTATCCACTGGGATCTAAAATGACACTCGGAAATGCTTATAAACTGGATAATCTGATGAACTCTCACATAAAACCAGACCTTGCAGACAATGAGAAGAGCAGAGCTGACAGAGCAATAGATTGCAGAAAAGTAATCCCAAATTCATTAGCTTGATTGTTGCCAGAGCAAAGCAGCCCTTCAATGTTTGTTTAGCCAATTGATTTCCTCAGTGTTATCTTGACATGTCCGCAAATTATATTGATAATTTCCTGACTGCTGGAGGTGAAATAATTCATTCAGTGAAGCTAACAATGAAACACAAAATGCTGATGGTGTCAGTGGGAGACTTGTCTGACATTTGAGAGGTTTGACCATTCGAGGACAGCAACAATGGTCAGAAATAATAGAAACTTCTCCTGTAATTCTTCTACTTGAAGTGACAATTTGCAGATTTAAAGAGTGGTTATTAGCAGAAATGGAATATGGCATTCAAAATACTGGAATAAGGTGTTATATTTTTGATATATGAGCACTAGATGTGGTGGAGCAGTTAATCCACTGTTTTGTGCAACAGCTCTGATCATTTTCAAACAGTCATGCCATGTTGTTGTGCCTCACAATTTGGTGGCAATGCAACAAGCAAGAGCAGCACATCTGCAGTGAGGTTAACAAACATATTCATGCTTTGTGTTATTTCAGAATCTATGCATATCCTCTGGCCGTGTTGGTGCTGCTAAAACAGCAGCTACAAATGGAGCCGTGGATCTGCAGCAAGTTAAAAAATACTGACACTATGCCTTTTTTCCACATATGCACAAAGTCTTCTTCTGAGGATGGACCGATATAAAAGCACAGTTAAAACCTTTTTACCTGTCAATCAGGCAGTGCTTCACACATTAATACACAAGTTTTCATTTCTCCCTGTTCCCAGACTGTGCAATCCAGGGGTCTGTACTCTCAGAGAGCTCCCAAATGAGCCTAAAAATTCCTAGCAAGGAATCTTAGCTTAAAAGTGATCCAGGAAGTATCTGAGAGGAACTCTGAGCAAGGAGTGCACAGAAACGTATCTTTGTTAAGAGGTGGGGTTGAAGAACTGTGATTGGTTGTCACAAAAAGGGAAAGAGAAAAAACAAATGCGCTCCATGCTCCTAGTTATGAATAGGCTGTAAAATCAACTGATCATATAACCTGACCTGTATTAAGAAATGTGTATTCATGAAATTAATGTAATGTTATGATGATGAAACTCAGCAAAATTAAATGAATCATTACACAGCTTTAAAATGTTTGAACATACCCATTCACATGCCAATTATTAAGCTGATTAGCTTATTGTTTTGTTTACTCTCCATTCTGGTAATTGCGCACAAGTGAGGAGTGTGAGAAGTGCTAATACATGCTGCAATCCAAAGCAAGCCCAGAGATTGCACCACACAAGCGAAGTTCTTCTCAAACAGGTGAGTTTAGTCTATGGCTGCAGACTTACTTTGATTTTAATAATTGTATGAATGTTATACAATTTACATGCAATTTATATTTTTCCCATAGCCAGGTATGGCAATGCTGTGATGACCTTCATCTCAGGTGTTACTATGTTACTACTAGCTGGGGTACACTGCGTTGCCCAGGTTAACCTGTTTAAGATATAATCTACAAAATATTCCAAAGTTTATATTTTGTCATAATTGTAGATATCTTATAAGTATATATGTAGTCCGAATAGGCAAAGGTTTGAACTAAAAACCCAAAATAGGTGGAATCCCCAAACCAAGAGAGAAAACTGAATTTTGCTGCATGCAAGAAACAACAATGAAGTTCTTCAGACTTTATATTGCAGATCAAGTGTGCTCATAATCATTAATCAGAATTGATGTTATGACCTTTATAATTGTTGATACATTGCAAATCTAGTTTATAAGAATGCTACAAAAAAAAATGGCTTTTAAGCAAATGTTAATTTTGGATTTGAGATGCTGAATATATATTTAAATGTAGCTTTTACTGACCAATAGTTCTGAAGAGCCTCTTGGTAGACAATGTTCCTTGTCCTTCTGTCAGGAAAGTGGATATACAGCTGATTGGGGTTACCAACTCTGGAGCATCTGACTAACTAACTGTGGAAGATCGCAGGTTCTGCCATATTCAGGCCAGCCACATTATCAGCAAAAGTAGTGGTTTCTTTTTGCACACTTTGAGGCATTCCATCTTTAAATGGTGTAAATGTTGCCTTGCATATTTCTTAAAGTTATGCATTCATTGGTATATTTAGAGAACAAACAATCTTTTCAATTGTAAAAAAAGAGGTTGACCACTAAAAACAGTTTGAGCCATGAAACATCAACATACCAAAACTATTAGATCAACCCCAAAGCTAGTGCACTATTATAATAGGACAGCAGGTTGTGAAGAGTTGATAAATAACAAAATTTAATTTATGATATTTACATCATAATGAGCAGCCTATATACAACGCGCCATTGGAGAACACGCTCTATGCCCGCTTACTGGCTGATTGAAAGGGTGCTGCCCCATCAGCAGTTAGAACTACATCACTTTTTCAAATGATCTGCAGAGTGCCATTGTGATAACAGAAAACACGCGTTTGCCTGATACATTATGATCAACGCTAGGCAAGTGATACACATCATGTACACTTGACACCATTATTTTTAGAAAATGTGCAAATGTTTAGAAATACATGTACAAATTGCAAGAAAAGACAAAGCTTGATATTTTATCCAGTAAACTTTTAAAGTTTAATTTACAGTTTTCCAGTAAACTTTTAAAGTTTAATTTACAGCCTGTGGTTGAAAGCTCTCTGCTAAGAGTGAAAACCTTCATTCCAAGAAGGAATAGGCTGTATTCTGTTATTATATCATAATGATTGTGTATACGTTTTATCAAAATTCATGTGGATTGACCCCCCCAACCCCACCCACCCCTTCTCAGCCACCAATGCCTGGCATGGGGAGAACTATCAAAATTCATGTGGATTGACCCCCCCACCCCCTCTCAGCCACCAATGCCTGGCATGGGGAGAACCCATCTACATCTCTGAGCTGGCACCTTATCTGCAGGTCTAAATCCTTGTTCCTGGGGACAGCATTATGAAGAGTTTACCCTGTATTTATTTTGAAGTTGATAAATATGACGCAGTATTGGCCATTAGGTGCAGAAAAATCTCAATTTGAGGGTGCATATTGCCATAATGATTAAACCAGATTTAAGGACTATTTTTAAGTAGGATGGCATATCTACTCATTCACACATGGTGTCAAATATCATGGGTGTAATACTGGTAGAGGGGAGTATGGGGATAACAAAGCACAAGGAAAAAAGTTACTTTGTATTGAATTGTGTATTTATATTCTTACAATCAAAATGTTCAGTATATGATTAGTCAGTAAATGACAGAATACTCACATTTGTTTTTGCTATAAACAGGTCTGAAAACACTAAAGTTTGTATTGTTCAAATCTTTTCAAGGAGAGTCAAACAGGTTTGTAGCACCCACGTGCAGCATGTGCAGAGAAAGGATGCATTCATATCAAGGGGGATATTTGAATCTGCTTGGTTATACAACCAAGCTGGCATGCACACCCACGCTATGTGTGCTAGCCAGCAGCCAGCAGCAGATAGCCCAGGAGTCTGGGCTCTGTTTATAGCAGTAGGCAGGCTACTGAGCTCCTGCATATATGCATAGGGCCAGCGGCCAGCTATTAAAGCTGAGAGATTTGTGCTGGAGTACAACTGTCACTGAGGTACATATGGTTCAACTGTATGTATCAGATTATTGTTAATATTGTTGTCTTAATATTAATTTTTTGTTTTAAAATAGTACCAGGTTGTAGCCCATGTCATGGTGGTTCAGAAAATGTAACTTTGGGGTTCAACTGTATGTATCAGATTATTGTTAATATTGTTGTCTTAATATTAATTTTTTTGTTTGAAAATAGTACCAGGTTGTAGCCCATGTCATGGTGGTTCAGAATATGTAACTTTGGGGAGTTCACCTTTTGTAGTTTTAGAGCCTATTCCGGACAGACAGAAAGACAAAGTAGCCATTTATGTACATAGATTCTGGGTGGGAAAGGTAAGATCGTTCCTGATGAGGTGAACCACAAACATTATCCCTGAACGGTCAGCCTGGTAGTGTGTTACTGAATCACTGCCATTCAACATACAGAGAATATCTCTCCTTCCTCTCTGTCTTTCTGCCGTCTTGTCTGTTTAAGACACTCTTAGACCCCCATCGCACTTCGTATGAATGAGCATGAGCCAAGCCAAATCAGGCAATGTCAAAACAACCAGGATATACGAACTGCGGCAGACAGCCGTCCGAATACTCAGACTGCACTGCGACCCGCCCCAAATGAGTCCCCGAAGGCAGTACAAATGTTGGTAGAACACGTTAGGATTACCCAGACAGCTGTCAGTTTTGAAGCGTTTTCTGATTGGCTTTCACCGTGTCCTTCCCAGATCCCTTGCGCAAGTCTGTGGAAGCCCCCATGTGATCTATGATGTCATTGTCATCGACTGTATTTGTCTCAACCATTGCCACCGTAATCTGTTGTTTTGAAAATCTACCCTTCAGGGGAAACTTTTATTGTTTTTCCTAGACAACATGAATTTTGATTGTGTTGGTAATGTCATATTATGAATCCCCTACTTAAAGGCTAATAAATAAAAATTATTGTGGTGCCAAATAAAATTATTTTATGCATTAAATCTTATAGAGCTTAGTGGCCCTATACCTTTAAGTAGATTTAACAAACATTACCTAATGGCAAATATCAATGTTTAAGAAATAATTGTTCATAAAACATTAGCTGAATAAGTCCATCATGAAAAAAATGTAGTGCATGTTTACTCCATACACTCAAATTGTGGCTCTTACAGTAGATTACAAAACATCTTATTTTAATTTATTCTGCTTCACATAGACCGACTGATGTCTGAATTGCATCCATCATATGGAGCAAATAGCCCCTTACTTCAGACACTGAGGGGCTATTAACCTGTACCACTCTTTTAAAATATGAATCGCCATATTCTGGTGTCAAGGATTTTATATAGTTCATGCTTATATTATCATTTATTTCATATAGTTCATGCTTATATTATCATTTATTTCCTTTTATGAATACGTGTACTTTTCCTCTTTGTGAGAAGAGGAGGTTTTAAAAAGAAAGACTTGTTGTCTGCATTCTTCATGACTGAGCAAACTATTTTTCATTTTGCATAAGTGCCATATCGTGCTTTTGACGAGCCACAAGGCTCATGTCGCAGGAATGGAAGGTTTCAGCTGCCACGTTGCTTGCTATCTCCCTCATGGAGACATGACTCATGTGTAACCGTTCCCTGACTGTCCTTGTTTGTTTTTTCTCATGTTGGTGAACTAAATAAAAAGCTGAGCCAGAGGAGGGGATTTTAGGCGAGCTTTGGAGCTCAGCACTTACAAGCTGCTACTGCCCGCTCCTACTCTCCTCCTCTGCGCAGAGCATAAAAGATATTTGCCTCTCTCTGACTGGTTTCTTTACAGTGTCTGTGCCTCTCATTTCTTTAAAACAGGGTGCAGACCCAACAGTTTTCCTGGCGCCCAACGTGGGGCGTCGACAGATCTTCTTGAGCGAACGGAGGGAGACGCACCGCTGACAGCGTGCACTGAAGAAAGTCCTGAGGAGTGAATTCTCCATCGGGCCGGTGACCATAGACGTCCACCTCCGCTCGCCGTAGTAGATTGACGCCCTCCGAACCAATGAGAGCTGTGAGACAGCCCGCTACTGTATATACAAATTTGGCCCAGGCCTGGCAGTACTCTTTGGATCTGTCGGAGTTGAGACAAACTGAACAATTATTGGAGGAAGGTCTGACGACCTGTGAAAACAGAGAACACGTAGTAATGATGTCACCAAAAGATCTACACATAACTATGCTATTCACTCCACAAAAGGATGAAAGGTATGAAGCAGGATTTCTGAAAATTCCATCAGAATTACAGACAGTAGCACACCTATACACAGACAGAAAAACCACCTCTGTGTGTAGTGTAGTGCTGACCCAAAGTGCAGACAAATGGTACAGAGGAAAACCTGAGGCTGTGCCGCATATTTCACTGACAAGGGCAGACACTCAGTCCTGGAAGGACCTTGGAGGAATTGCTAAAATAGCTGAGGAAGCGACTGATTGGCACGAAGCAGATGCAATGTC
The DNA here is from genome assembly GCF_902500255.1 of Thalassophryne amazonica. NCBI lineage: Eukaryota > Metazoa > Chordata > Actinopteri > Batrachoidiformes > Batrachoididae > Thalassophryne > Thalassophryne amazonica. Next base: position 53,091,366 of record NC_047108.1, on the reverse strand, counting down.
GGTGTGGATTTCAATTTATGTTTGTAAGTGCTTGGTCGACACCGGTGATACATGAAGTAGATCTGGACGATTGAAATTTAACAATATCTGTGTTGTTGACACAGGAAGATGAGACTTTATTGGCCAAACTGCCTCCTCATCTCTGGGTGAATGCACCCACAGATGTAGGACTGTTGAAAAACATTCCGCCAGTCAAAATTAAGCCACAATCTGATTGGAGACCACGGATCAAACAATATCCGTTAAAACCTGAAGCAAAAAAAGGAAATGATAACTTTCTTAGATATCTGTAATTATTGCAGAGCCTGGATTCCATGTTATGCAGAGAAGGTACAGAAATTGCAGGATTTAATACATTCTATACCAATGGCTATGACTGACAAAATACAGTGGAATAAAGAAGCTGAAGAACAGTTTACAGCTCTTAAACAAGAACTTGTGAGTTCCACAGTATTATCTCTGCCCAATTATACCAAGCCATTCACTCTCATGGTGGACACAAAACAGGGATTCATGTGTGCAGTCTTGCTACAACAACATGGTAATAAAATAAACCAGTTGGCTATTATTCCAAACGTTTGGATACATTCTTATCGCCTGCTAGACAGATAGCTTATACAGCAATGCTATTGTCTCAGCCACATATTACCATTGAAAGATGCAACACCTTGAATCCCGCCACGCTCCTACCTACTGAGACAGATGGTGAACCGCATGATTGTTTGGCAGACACACAGAAACAACAATTACCTCGACCAGACTTAACAGACGAACCATTTACAGATGGACTACATTACTTTGTGGATGGCTCATGTTTCAAGGATCAGAAAGGACAGATATTAACAGGCTATGCTGTTGTTCAATTACCAAATACTGTTATCGAAGCAAAACAGATTGATCATTTTAAATCAGCCAAAGCTGCAGAACTCATTGCATTAACCAGAGCTTGTATCTTGGCTAAAGGACAGAAACTGACAGTCTATACAGATAGTCAATATGCATTTTCAACAATTTGGTTCTTTGCAAAACAATGGCAACAGGGAGGTATGATAACCTCTACAGGGAAACCAGTGACACATGCAGGCTTACTTACAAATTTGCTAGAAGCAGTGACATTACCATCACACCTGGCATTATGTAAATGCCCAGCCCACACCAGAGGCACAGATTTTGTCTCCAGAGGAAACCGTCTCGCAGACAAAATAGCGAAAGAAGCAGCAGCTGGTCGATATGGCACTTCTTCTACTTACACAGCTCAGACAGACAATGAACCATTAATAGACTCTGACCTTTTACTGGATATGCAAAAACAAGCACCAACACAGGAACAAAATCTGTGGTTGAAAAATGGGGCAACCCCAAACCCCAAAGGACTTTATTGTGTACATAACAAACCCATCCTACCCAAAAGTTTATTCAAAGCAGCTGCAATTGCGACACATGGGTCAACACATGTGTTGACAGGGGGGATGGTACATATGGTAGACCAACACTTTACTACCTATGGATTTAATTTATATTCAAAAAAATTTTGTAAAGCTTGTGTTACCTGATTGAAACACAACCCACAGGGAAATACAAGACCCCGGAGAGGGCAATTCCCAAAACCACAGTATCCTTTTCAAATTGTTCATATGGACTTTATTGAACTAAATCAATGTGGACCTTATCAATACTGTCTAGTATTAATTGATGCTTTTTCAAAATGGGTAGAAATCGTTCCATCACAAAAAGCAGATGCTTTAACAGTAGCAAAAGCACTGTGTAAGACAATTATTCCATATTATGGAATACCAGAGACATTGTACAGTGATAATGGAACACATTTTGTAAATAAAGTTGTACAAAGAGTAGCGGAGTTGTACAAAAAGTAGCGGAACACATGAAAATTAAGTTAAAACATCATTGTGCTTACCACCCACAAAGTGCAGGATTAGTGGAAAGGACAAATGGCACAATAAAAACAAGATTAAGGAAATGTATGGAACAGACAAAACGAACCTGGATTGAATGCTTGGACCTAGTAAGATTGTATATGAGAATAACACCAACACCATCAGGTTTAACACCATTTGAGATACTTTATGGATGACCATATCGTCTACCAATTTTTGATATGGACACTAAAACAGCAGATGAGGAACAAACATTAGCAGATTTTATGAAAAAGACATTAACACAAAAAGAGATAACTCAAACACATTTACTGCCAGATAATTCTGATCTTCCACAGGACGGCCTTCCAGTAGTCCAACCAGGAGACTGGGTGTTCATCAGAGTGATTAAGAGGAAGAACTGGTCCAGTCCTCATTGGGAAGGTCCATACCAAGTGCTGTTAACAACACCAACTGCAGTAAAGATAGCAGAGAGATCAACGTGGATACATCTAAGTCACTGTAAGATACAGCATGTGTTGGCTGCCTCCACAGTGTAAGGGGAAGTCTGGCTACAAAGGGAGTCTATTTAATTAGCAATAGATTGTCTCAACGCCAGTGAAGCAGGGAGATCCTTGCACTATTAGGTGAGGTTGGTCAACGGCACTGTATCCTAGCAATCATGACTGAACTACAGCAGACCCCGGAGCGGCGTGCTCAGCGGACTGTTGGTAGGGCAGCCGGTTGCGCTGTGACCTTAGTGTGTTTCGTGCTCCTCGGATTCCTGGCGTGGTGGTTGACCCAAGAATTGAAGCTCACTGTGGACCGAGCCAGAGAACAACGGAAGCAACGTCAGAAGAGGTTTATTCATAATGTGAATGAGACAGATGGACACCCTCATATATACCATACTAATTCGTGGTACAGATATGTTCATTTATTGGCTATGGAATTACATGTTACTAATTGTTATGTTTGTTCGCATATGCCTATATCCTCAACACACCCAGCTCTGACGGCTAAACCGTACTCCACTAGGGTGACAGAATGTCTTATCATACGGATGCATAATCAAACTGTATTTCAGGGACAACAGTTCTCAGCTAATCTGACAAGACGTAATACCACTTGTTTCAATGCAACCACTTTTATGATAGGGACTCCAACAGATGATGTACAAGCCTGCCCAAGTGCTGCTCCATTGACAAGACTGAAGGGAAACGCAAAAATATCATCACACGTTAAATTATCATCACAACGGCCATTCCCGATTTGCTTTTAAGGGACAGGGAATACAACTGTAGGTAAAATTAGGAAACGTCTGTTTAACCAAACTTATGTTTTATCAAATGATTTAAGCCTAACCAAAATATATTTTGAGAATGATACTTATTTTCATTGCATTGGACGTAAATGTAATCATACAGGCTCCTGTCCATGGGGAACGGATGAATCATGTGCTTATGTTAGTAAGTTTTTGCTACCACCTATAAATGGTACTCCGGTGTATGATGACATCTATTGGCTTTGTGGTTCCAGGCTGTACATGAGTCTCCCACCAAATTGGGGTGGTGTGTGTGCACCTACCCAGGTGACTGACCATACATATGTGGTAGTGCCAAGGACCTCCACAGAGAAGAATGGCAGCACCAGACGGAGGAGATCGATATACCCAGATGTGTTGCCACATGATCACATGTGGGGCTCGGATGTACCGGAGGACCAAAAATTGTGGTCTGTAGGAGATAAAATAGCACATTCACTGTTCCCCTGGATAGGAGTGGTAAAAAATTCATTAATGATTGAAACTGAATTATCGATTGGGTCTGTTCATGAAAGTAACTGAGAAAATAGTAGCAGCTCAAAATACTGAAATAGATGCTTTATGTACCATGGTGATGCAAAATCGCATGGTTTTAGACTTGCTTACTGGTTCACAGGGAGGAGTTTGTGTTCTGCTGAACACAACATGCTGTACTTTCATCCCAGACTCCATTCATTCAGTGGATGTGCAGGACGCATTGGAAGAGCTGAATAAACTTTGTGATGCAATGCATAAAGACACCCTAGCCGTGAGCCAGTGGGATCCCTGGTCCTGGTTGACTTCAGGACCATGGTGGCAGTTACTAATGAAAATAATGACACCAGTTATTGTAGTCCTAATTCTGACTGGACTTTGCATGTTTTGTGTGATCCCTTATATCAAAACAATGGTTGACAAAATGGTCTCAAATACATTTGTACAGTGTAATCTGGCTTTCCAAAAATTATGCCAAAATATCAAGCATTGAAACAGTCAGACCTTAGTGGAGAAAACTATAATGACTGTGTTGAGAATTATGATGATATTGAAAAGCCCATAATTCCAGTTTAAGCTTGAACTGTTGACGTGATGAGTTAACACACTCTTAGCCTATGAAGCTTTAGCTGAAAATGTAATAAGACAAGTGGTTAAAGTGGACAAATTTTCTACTGAAGTGTGTTTTGGACATGACAAACTTATGTAAATAAACGATAAACAGGGAGGATTATGTCAAGGATTTTATATAGTTCATGCTTATATTATCATTTATTTTATATAGTTCATGCTTATATTATCATTTATTTCCTTTTATGATTATGTGAGGAGGTTTTAAAAAGAAAGACTTGTTGTCTGCATTCTTCATGATTGAGCAAACTATTTTTCATTTTGCATAAGTGCCATATCCTGCTTTTGACGAGCCACAAGGCTCATGTCGCAGGAATGGAAGGTTTCAGCTGCCACCTTGCTTTGCTATCTCCCTCATGGAGACATGACTCATGTGTAACCGTTCCCTGACTGTCCTTGTTTGTTTTTTCTCATGTTGGTGAACTAAATAAAAAGCTGAGCCAGAGGAGGGGATTTTAGGAGAGCTTTGGAGCTGAGCACTTACAAGCTGCTACTGCCCGCTCCTACTCTCCTCCTCTGCGCAGAGCATAAAAGATATTTGCCTCTCTCTGACTGGTTTCTTTACAGTGTCTGTGCCTCTCATTTCTTTAAAACAGGGTGCAGACCCAACATCTGGTTTGTAGCAAAGTCTCGCCCACAACACTGTGGGCGAGACAACACAAAAAGAAAAAATAATATAGCACCTTCAACTGCACCACAGACTAAAACAGTTAAATGTGGTCTATTAAACATTAGGTCTCTCTCTTCTAAGTCCCTGTTGGTAAATGATATAATAATTGATCAACATATTGATTTATTCTGCCTTACAGAAACCTGGTTACAGCAGGATGAATATGTTAGTTTAAATGAGTCAACACCCCCGAGTCACACTAACTGTCAGAATGCTCGTAGCACGGGCCGGGGTGGAGGATTAGCAGCAATCTTCCATTCCAGCTTATTAATTAATCCAAAACCCAGACAGAGCTTTAATTCATTTGAAAGCTTGTCTCTTAGTCTTGTCCATCCAAATTGGAAGTCCCAAAAACCAGTTTTATTTGTTATTATCTATCGTCCACCTGGTCGTTACTGTGAGTTTCTCTGTGAATTTTCAGACCTTTTGTCTGACTTAGTGCTTAGCTCAGATAAGATAATTATAGTGGGCGATTTTAACATCCACACAGATGCTGAGAATGACAGCCTCAACACTGCATTTAATCTATTATTAGACTCTATTGGCTTTGCTCAAAAAGTAAATGAGTCCACCCACCACTTTAATCATATCTTAGATCTTGTTCTGACTTATGGTATGGAAATAGAAGACTTAACAGTATTCCCTGATAACTCCCTTCTGTCTGATCATTTCTTAATAACATTTACATTTACTCTGATGGACTACCCAGCAGTGGGGAATAAGTTTCATTACACTAGAAGTCTTTCAGAAAGCGCTGTAACTAGGTTTAAGGATATGATTCCTTCTTTATGTTCTCTAATGCCATATACCAACACAGTGCAGAGTAGCTACCTAAACTCTGTAAGGGAGATAGAGTATCTCGTCAATAGTTTTACATCCTCATTGAAGACAACTTTGGATGCTGTAGCTCCTCTGAAAAAGAGAGCTTTAAATCAGAAGTGTCTGACTCCGTGGTATAACTCACAAACTCGTAGCTTAAAGCAGATAACCCGTAAGTTGGAGAGGAAATGGCGTCTCACTAATTTAGAAGATCTTCACTTAGCCTGGAAAAAGAGTCTGTTGCTCTATAAAAAAGCCCTTCGTAAAGCTAGGACATCTTTCTACTCATCACTAATTGAAGAAAATAAGAACAACCCCAGGTTTCTTTTCAGCACTGTAGCCAGGCTGACAAAGAGTCAGAGCTCTATTGAGCTGAGTATTCCATTAACTTTAACTAGTAATGACTTCATGACTTTCTTTGCTAACAAAATTTTAACTATTAGAGAAAAAATTACTCATAACCATCCCAAAGACGTATCGTTATCTTTGGCTGCTTTCAGTGATGCCGGTATTTGGTTAGACTCTTTCTCTCCGATTGTTCTGTCTGAGTTATTCTCATTAGTTACTTCATCCAAACCATCAACATGTTTATTAGACCCCATTCCTACCAGGCTGCTCAAGGAAGCCCTACCATTATTTAATGCTTCGATCTTAAATATGATCAATCTATCTTTGTTAGTTGGCTATGTACCACAGGCTTTTAAGGTGGCAGTAATTAAACCATTACTTAAAAAGCCATCACTTGACCCAGCTATCTTAGCTAATTATAGGCCAATCTCCAACCTTCCTTTTCTCTCAAAAATTCTTGAAAGGGTAGTTGTAAAACAGCTAACTGATCATCTGCAGAGGAATGGTCTATTTGAAGAGTTTCAGTCAGGTTTTAGAATTCATCATAGTACAGAAACAGCATTAGTGAAGGTTACAAATGATCTTCTTATGGCCTCGGACAGTGGACTCATCTCTGTGCTTGTTCTGTTAGATCTCAGTGCTGCTTTTGATACTGTTGACCATAAAATTTTATTACAGAGATTAGAGCATGCCATAGGTATTAAAGGCACTGCGCTGCGGTGGTTTGAATCATATTTGTCTAATAGATTACAATTTGTTCATGTAAATGGGGAATCTTCTTCACAGACTAAAGTTAATTATGGAGTTCCACAAGGTTCTGTGCTAGGACCAATTTTATTCACTTTATACATGCTTCCCTTAGGCAGTATTATTAGACGGTATTGCTTAAATTTTCATTGTTACGCAGATGATACCCAGCTTTATCTATCCATGAAGCCAGAGGACACACACCAATTAGCTAAACTGCAGGATTGTCTTACAGACATAAAGACATGGATGACCTCTAATTTCCTGCTTTTAAACTCAGATAAAACTGAAGTTATTGTACTTGGCCCCACAAATCTTAGAAACATGGTGTCTAACCAGATCCTTACTCTGGATGGCATTACCCTGACCTCTAGTAATACTGTGAGAAATCTTGGAGTCATTTTTGATCAGGATATGTCATTCAAAGTGCATATTAAACAAATATGTAGGACTGCTTTTTTGCATTTACGCAATATCTCTAAAATCAGAAAGGTCTTGTCTCAGAGTGATGCTGAAAAACTAATTCATGCATTTATTTCCTCTAGGCTGGACTATTGTAATTCATTATTATCAGGTTGTCCTAAAAGTTCCCTAAAAAGCCTTCAGTTAATTCAAAATGCTGCAGCTAGAGTACTGACGGGGACTAGAAGGAGAGAGCATATCTCACCCATATTGGCCTCTCTTCATTGGCTTCCTGTTAATTCTAGAATAGAATTTAAAATTCTTCTTCTTACTTATAAGGTTTTGAATAATCAGGTCCCATCTTATCTTAGGGACCTCGTAGTACCATATTACCCCAATAGAGCGCTTCGCTCTCAGACTGCAGGCTTACTTGTAGTTCCTAGGGTTTGTAAGAGTAGAATGGGAGGCAGAGCCTTCAGCTTTCAGGCTCCTCTCCTGTGGAACCAGCTCCCAATTCAGATCAGGGAGACAGACACCCTCTCTACTTTTAAGATTAGGCTTAAAACTTTCCTTTTTGCTAAAGCTTATAGTTAGGGCTGGATCAGGTGACCCTGAACCATCCCTTAGTTATGCTGCTATAGACGTAGACTGCTGGGGGGTTCCCATGATGCACTGTTTCTTTTTCTTTTTGCTCTGTATGCACCACTCTGCATTTAATCATTAGTGATCGATCTCTGCTCCCCTCCACAGCATGTCTTTTTCCTGGTTCTCTCCCTCAGCCCCAACCAGTCCCAGCAGAAGACTGCCCCTCCCTGAGCCTGGTTCTGCTGGAGGTTTCTTCCTGTTAAAAGGGAGTTTTTCCTTCCCACTGTAGCCAAGTGCTTGCTCACAGGGGGTCGTTTTGACCGTTGGGGTTTTACATAATTATTGTATGGCCTTGCCTTACAATATAAAGCGCCTTGGGGCAACTGTTTGTTGTGATTTGGCGCTATATAAAAAAATTGATTGATTGATTGAACACTGCTTGATTTGTTCGAGATGTTAAGCCTGTCAGTGCTGAAGGCATGTGTTGCATGAGAAGTTCAAGAACTTACAATTTAAAATTACAAAAGCACTTGACTTGAATTCTCAAAGATAAGTAAAGTATGGAAGCATTTGCAGACAGAGGCTGCTCATGAAGATGACGGCAGTGCTGGTTATGTTCTGTATATTTATTGCAATGCCACTTTGTAGGTCATGTAGTGGGGTGGGCATCATTTTGTCTCGGTTAGTATTCGTGGTTCAGGTCACGGTCAGGTTGAACTGAAGTATGGGGCAAGTTCAAGTCACTTGTGAATGGATGTGTGCATCACTGCTGCCCAGTAGGCTTACTATAAGTGGGCAGTGTTACATTTATTGGCCACAGATACTGTATATCCAATTATATGACAAATGGGTATCACACTGATACCGACACACTGGGCGTCCATTTGCTTCTGTGTGACAAATGGTTAAAAACTGTAACAGAATTAGAACATGGCAAGATAAGAGCCACTACTTTGGCATTTGAGGGTTAATGCCATTTGGAAGCACAACGACAGCTTACACAAAAACCACCACAGACAACTGCACCAGCAGTTCAAGAAAGGGAATGCACCACGAGTTAGATTGAAAACATAGCTGTACTGGGCCCAAAGGCAACTGTTCAGGAGCAAGACAAGACAGCCAATGGAGTTGGGGTGGGGTGTTACATTTAGGGCTACAGGCAACTGGGCTCAAATCCCCTTCCATCAGTCAAATCTTGAAGCATGAAGACAGAAAGAGAATGCCCATGCAATTGCCATTTGTGCATTGATTAGTATGGTTCACCAATCAGTCACTTTTTCATCTTTATTTTTTCATCTTTGTTGAATACAACTGCACAATAAAAACTCTAAACAGTGTCTGGCTGTCTGACATCAAGGAAACTGTTAACCTTCACATGACCACATATTAATATGTGCCAATGTTGCATAATTTGAAAAAATGTTTCCTACCATGATTTTGTTAATCCACCTCCCCTACACTATTTCATAGTTTTTTCAAGAATTGGCCAATTAACAAGGATAAATAAAGCTGTGTGGAGTCATTTATGAAACCAGGAAGATATGTGTGCTTTTTAACATTATAGGCTTTGATTTTATTGTAATATTTTACAGTGAATCATGGCAAACAGATCTATAATAGCAAGATTAACTCTTGCAGAAGCCTTGAGACAGATATGTAATGCCCAAAGTGTGGTGATCAGGATCTGATAGAGGTAGAGGTCAGGCAAGGACTGGTGGTTGAGCTAGAGCCTGTGGACAAGCCTCTGGAAGGACCCAAGGACAAGAACTTCTCCAAGTAGGCTACCAAATGATCATTCTGTAGGAAACAATGGACTTCCAGATTAAGACAGGACATACAGGCCACACCAGACAACATGGGAAAGAAATCCTCCTCCTTTTGGCGTCTCATGCAAGATATCATCTGAAGTCCATGTGGCATAACCCTTGAAGCATGATATGACATCATCCAGTCAGTCTTTTTTTTTTTTTTTTTACATAAAAATGGCTAAAAACCATAATTACTTAATTACATTAGAACATTTTAAAATGTCTCTCACTATGTACACCGTGGACAGGCCATCAGTCTATCGCAGAGCCACAGAGAAACACAACCAAACTTTCACTCACATATATGATCAATTTTAAAGTTTCCAGTTCACCTAAGCTGCATGTCTTTGGAAGTGGGAGGAAGTCAGAGCACCTGGAGGGAACCCATGCAAACATGGGAAGAACATGCAAACCAGAAAGAAAGATCAAGATGGGAAGCAATCCCATAACTTTCTTGCTGTGAGGCAACAATGCTAACCACGATGCCACAGTGCCACTCATAGTTGATAGCTTATTGTGCACAAACTGACCTCCCAACTGCGGGCAGATTAGATATTATAAGTACACTCAACAAAAATATAAACGCAACACTTTTGGTTTTGCTCCCATTTTGTATGAAATGAACTCAAAGATCTAAAACTTTTTCCATATACACAATATCACCATTTCCCTCAAATATTGTTCACAAACCAGTCTAAATCTGTGATAGTGAGCACTTCTCCTTTTCTGAGATAATCCATCCGACCTCACAGGTGTGCCATATCAAGATGCTGATTAGACACCATGATTAGTGCACAGGTGTGCCTTAGACTGCCCACAATAAAAGGCCACTCTGAAAGGTGCAGTTTTATCACACAGCACAATGCCACAGATGTTGCAAGGTTTGAGGGAGCGGGCAATTGGCATGCTGACAGCAGGAATGTCAACCAGAGCTGTTGCTCGTGTATTGAATGTTGATTTCTCTACCATAAGCCTTCTCCAAAGGCGTTTCAGAGAATTTGGCAGTACATCCAACCAGCCTCACAACCGCAGACCACGTGTAACCACACCAGCCCAGGACCTCCACATCCAGCATGTTCACCTCCAAGATCGTCTGAGACCAGCCACTCGGACAGCTGCTGAAACAATCGGTTTGCATAACCAAAGAATTTCTGCACAAACTGTCAGAAACCGTCTCAGGGAAGCTCATCTGCATGCTCGTCGTCCTCACTGGGGTCTCGACCTGACTCCAGTTCTTCGTCGTAACTGACTTGAGTGGGCAAATGCTCACATTCGCTGGCGTTTGGCACGTTGGAGAGGTGTTCTCTTCACGGATGAATCCCGGTTCACACTGTCCAGGGCAGATGGCAGACAGCATGTGTGGCGTCGTGTGGGTGAGCGGTTTTCTGATGTCAATGTAGTGGATCGAGTGGCCCATGGTGGCGGTGGGGTTATGGTATGGGCAGGCGTCTGTTATAGACGAAGAACACAGGTGCATTTTATTGATGGCATTTTGAATGCACAGAGATACCGTGACGAGATCCTGAGGCCCATTGTTGTGCCATACAGCCAAGAACATCGCCTCATGTTGCAGCAGGATAATGCACGGCCCCATGTTGCAAGAATCTGTACACAATTCTTGGAAGCTGAAAATGTCCCAGTTCTTGCATGGCCGGCATACTCACCGGACATGTCACCCATTGAGCATGTTTGGGATGCTCTGGACCGGCATATACGACAGCGCGTACCAGTTCCTGCCAATATCCAGCAACTTCGCACAGCCATTGAAGAGGAGTGGACCAACATTCCACAGGCCACAATTGACAACCTGATCAACTCTATGTGAAGGAGATGTGTTGCACTGCATGAGGCAAATGGTGGTCACACCAGATACTGACTGGTATCTCCCCCCAGTACAACAAAACTGCACCTTTCAGAGTGGCCTTTTATTGTGGACACTCTAAGGCACACCTGTGCACTAATCATGGTGTCTAATCAGCATCTTGATATGGCACACCTGTGAGGTGGGATGGATTATCTCAGCAAAGGAGAAGTGCTCACTATCACAGATTTAGACTGGTTTGTGAACAATATTTGAGGGAAATGGTGATATTGTGTATGTGGAAAAAGTTTTAGATCTTTGAGTTCATCTCATACAAAATGGGAGCAAAACCAAAAGTGTTGCATTTATATTTTTGTTGAGTGTACATAGCAATAGCAATAAGCAATAGAGCCTTAAAAAAATTCTAGTATAAAATATAATGGTTTCGTAAATTACACCATTCTGTCATTGCAGTAGCTTAAATAACTTGGCCTCTGGAAGTTTAAATATTGTGGCCAAAAAAAATGAGCTGAAGGATATGTCAGTCATCAGTGGAGAGTATGAGTTAGTATGCTTCAATAAAACTAATTTTTGAAGATAAAACAGCCTGAAGATCCATCTATGCTAAAATAAAGGAAACATGACTTAAATATGTACATCAATTGCACATGATCAGAATGTGTCCAAATAACATCCTTTTTTCTACATTTCAAATTGAGAAACACAGGAAACATACAGATTATAAATTGAATTTCCATAGTGGATCAATGAAGGCCTAGATTAACAACAAATACCAACTGTTATCCACCAGGGTGCCCACAGCATGTGTGAGGCCGCGGGAGAGGAGGAAAGTTAGAAGTGTGGAAGTGAGAGATGGGAATTTGAATGTTGGCAACATGACTTATACATGGAATGGGCAAGCTACTTGATGGAAAGGAGAAATGTAGATATAATTTCTTTGTTAAATGAATCATATTAAAGTTAGACATTAATTGAAAAATTGTTCTTTGCACTGCTTTCATGTTTTCTGATTTCTGATTACCTGACTTCCATTCACATGTGTGTCAAGCTCAAATGCTAACGTGCTAAGAAGATCTGTTTGGAGGAGTGCCATTCACCACAAGTTTTCTCAGTAACTGCGGTTTTGAATGACAATAGTGTTGTGGATGAAATTCAAAGCTGATGAGAATTTCTAATACTACATCATTAACATTTACCTTTCTCCACCTGAACAAACACTTTTGTAATCATCCGCAACATCTCTGGTAAAATTTTGCAATTGCTCCAACAGAACAAAAATCTATATCAAATTAGTTGGCATAAAAATGAATTTGCTTAACTATCAATCTATACACTAAACTTTACAATGGACATAAAGTTGTTCTTTTTGTTCTGGTCTGGGGCATAAATACATAAAGAAGGCAGATGGGAGTTGAAGGTTTTGTCTAGAGGATTGACTACTGGCTTGGCTGAGACTCTCCAGGGAGCTGGTTAAGGGGGCTGTGGGTGAAGGGAACGGCTGGCACGCACGCACACACACACACACACACACACACACACACACACACACACACACACACACACACACACACACACACACACACACACACACAAAACTCTGGTGTGGCCCAGAGCTCCTTCACAAGAACAAAAACCACACCCTCTGGGTTTATTATAGTATGTCTCTCTCTCCCTTATATAAGAAGATCTGATTTTTTAAAAGGATTACACGTAGGTTAAGTATGACCTTATTGTTGAATTCGATCTTTTGCCTCAAACATTATGAATGGCGATGACAGAGCAGCTTTTCATTGCTGGTTTTACTGATTAACACTTTGCATTGAGGGGATGAGTTAATCAGTGAAATCAACAGCTAATGTGATCGAAATAAAATCAAGCGCATTGCTAACACTTAATATAATGATTTTGAGACCAATGGAGCATAAGATGTTTACTGTATTTTTGGCACCCAAACATTGATTAGTCCTGTTGATACAATTAAATACAATCTGTGATTGTTGCTATAAAAATCAAAATAGACACATTTGATCTCAACAATATTTTTGATTAAATGTTACGCTGATCTGTGCTAGTCATATGAAATCAATGCAATAAATTCTCTGCATTGTCTGTATGACAGCTAACTGTATATATAGATACTTTAATGAATAACGAATGAAAACAAAAGTGTGTGCGGTGTGTGTGTGTGTGTGTGTGTGTAGCAGAAAAAGAAACAAACAAACAAATGACAATATGACAACTTAGCAATCATACCCAACGAAGTGGTAAAATTACAGTTTTTATTGATTGCTTTAACCTGTTTGAAGAAACTGGTAACCTCTCAGTCCTCATCATCACTCTCTCAGCAGAGCAAAAAACACCTCTTGCAAATGAGTTAACCCACTGTCATTGGAATGACACAATTCCCCCACCCTTTTGCAAATCAGTTAACGCAGATGTCATTCAAGCAGTCCAAACTCCATTGCTTTAGCTGTGGTAACCAAACAGAAACCATATATTCCCATCTCTTAGAAACCTCTTGACCGGCATGAAATCACTGGAGCACCTGTTTGACACTGCTTCACACAACTTTTCAATCTGCAATCAGTCTGCAGGTTCAAAAGGTGCCACGTTGTGTGTTGTAACTTGCAAGCATGGATGGTCTAAGGCACATGAGAGTGAGAGGTAGAGGGCTCGGGGGAAGACGAGTCCGAGGAAGAGGAGTCCGTGTGCGAGGTGGGGGTGTAGCTGGAAGGGCTCAAGTCACAGATGAAATTTGGGCAACTGTGATTGATCATGTGGTAAATCATGGTCTTTCACATAGAGAGGCTGGACAAGGAGTCCAACCTGTTCTCAATAGAAACACGGTTGCATCCATTGTCAGAGTTTTTCGACTGGAGAACAGGTAATGTTGCTCATACAGTATATACAGATATATCTGTAGTGATATACAGTATGTCATGTAATTTTATTCCACATGTCATGTATTCTTTATACAACCCCTGGCAAAAATTATGGAATCACCGGCCTCAGAGGATGTTCATTCAGTTGTTTAATTTTGTAGAAAAAAAGCAGATCACAGACATGACACAAAACTAAAGTCATTTCAAATGGCAACTTTCTGGCTTTAAGAAACACTATAAGAAATTAGGAAAAAAAGATTGTGGCAGTCAGTAATGGTTACTTTTTTTAGACCAAGCAGAGGAAAAAAATATGGAATCACTCAATTCTGAGGAAAAAATTATGGAATCACCCTGTAAATTTTCATCCCCCAAATTAACACCTGCATCATATCAGATCTGCTCATTGACATTGACCCTATGCCATGACATTGACCCTATGTGTCTTTTTGCAAGGAATGTTTTTGCAGTTTTTGCTCTATGGCAAGATGCATTATCACCTTGAAAAATGATTTCATCATCCCCAAACATCCTTTCAATTGTCCAAAATATCAACATAAACTTGTGCATTTATTGATGATGTAATGACAGCCATCTCCCCAGTGTCTTTACCTGACATGCAGCCCCATATCATCAATGACTGTGGAAATTTACATGTTCTCTTCAGGCAGTCATCTTTATAAATCTCATTGGAAAGGCACCAAACAAAAGTTCCAGCATCATCACCTTGCCCAATGCAGATTTGAGATTCATCACTGAATATGACTTTCATCCAGTCATCCACAGTCCACAATTGCTTTTCCTTAGCCCATTGTAACCTTGTTTTTTTCTGTTTAGGTGTTAATGATGCCTTTTGTTTAGCTTTTCTGTATGTAAATCCCATTTCCTTTAGGCGGTTTCTTACAGTTCGGTCACAGACGGTGACTCCAGTTTCCTCCCATTCGTTCCTCATTTGTTTTGGTGTACATTTTTCGATTTTTGAAACATATTGCTTTAAGTTTTCTGTCTTGACGCTTTGATGTCTTCCTTGGTCTACCAGTATGTTTGCCTTTAACAACCTTCCAATGTTGTTTGTATTTGGTCCAGAGTTTAGACACAGCTTACTGTGAACAACCAACATCTTTTGCAACATTGCGTGATGATTTACTCTCTTTTAAGAGTTTGATAATCCTCTCCTTTGTTTCAATTGACATCTCTCGTGTTGGAGCCATGATTCATGTCAGTCCACTTGGTGCAACAGCTCTCCAAGGTGTGTTCACTCCTTTTTAGATGCAGACTAACGAGCAGATCTGATATGATGCAGGTGTTAGTTTTGGGGATGAAAATTTACAGGGTGATTCCATAATTTTTTCCTCAGAATTGAGTGATTCCATATTTTTTTCCTCTGCTTGGTCTAAAAAGTAACTGTTACTGACTGCCACAATCTTTTTTTCTTGATTTCTTATAGTGTTTCTTAAAGCCAGAAAGTTGCCATTTGAAATGACTTTAGTTTTGTGTCATGTCTGTGATCTGCTTATTTTTCTACAAAATTAAACAACTGAATGAACATCCTCCGAGGCCGGTGATTCCATAATTTTTGCCAGGGGTTGTAGAATCGAAAGGCTACCCGTCGGTGGTGGTAGACGCAGACTTTTGAATGCTGAGCAGGAGGCAGCCATTGTGAACATGGTTCTGGCAAATAATGCCATTAGGCTGCGTGAAATCAGGGCAGCAGTGATTGCAGATCAGGGGGTATTTCGAAATGTAAATACTGTGAGTGAGACAACAATTGCCCGTGTCCTCAGTAGGAACAACATGGCTATGAAACAGCTCTACAGAGTTTCCTTCCAGAGGAACTCTGATGCTGTGAAGGAGGCCAGATGCCAATATGTGGAGGTAAGGACACATTACAGTACTATACTGTTGTGCCTTGGCATATCATGCAGTTACTGTAAACTGGAGTTACCTTTACTGTATGTAATTGTAATTTTGCTTTTTCTTTTCTTCAGCGTATCATGGAGCTTGAAGCTGAGGGGGCACATCATATATTCATCTATGTCGATGAAGCTGGCTTCAACCTCTGTAAAGTGAGGTGCCGTGGGAGGAACCTCATTGGGCATAGGGCCACTATTATAGTTCCAGGGCAGAGGGGCGCCAACATTACTATGTGTGCTGCTATTTCTAATGATGGCGTCCTCAGCCTTATTCCAGCTGTTGGCCCCTACGATAGTGAGTGCCTCATTGCATTCTTGGACACCCTGCATGACAGGCTCATCCCGCCTCAGAAAAGAGGGCTGTTGAGGCCTGGCATGCCACTGTTTGTAATCATCTGGGACAATGTGGCATTCCACCACTCTCGTGTGGTGAATGAGTGGTTTGTGGGGCACCCGAGGATGATGATGCAATTCCTTCCTCCATACTCTCCATTTTTAAATCCTATAGAGGAATTCTTCAGTGCATGGAGATGGAAGGTATACGACCACCGCCCCTATGAACAGATGCCCTTGCTCGATGCAATGACCGCTGCTGCCCAAGACATAGATGCAGAGGCATGCCAAGGATGGATAAGGCATGCTAGAAGATTCTTCCCTAGGTGCATCGCAAGGGAAAATATTGAGTGTGATGTAGATGAGGCCATGTGGCCTATTCATCAAGAGAGAATAGACTAGTAGAGATTTTTTTTCTTTATTGTACAGAATTATTATTTTATTTTCCTAATGTCTTACACAGTGACGGATTTTATTTTTTCTTTCATATTCTATATGTGGTTTCTGTTGGGATATTTCATTTGTTAGCCACGGTCTAAATAAGAAAAACAAGAATGAATACTGCAATCAATAAAATTTTCATCACAGCATATCTGGATCACTTTTTTTGCAAGAAGGCAAATTTGACTACAAATGGCACTGACATGTAAGCTGCTCCGCCGCTGTGGGCCGTCTTTAAAAAGGTTTTAACAGTCCATAATCCACGTGAGGCCGACAGAATCTTCACCGAAATCCAACTGAATCTATCGAATGGTTTCCAACTGCCTGTCTCTAACAGTTTCTGAAAAAAATTTCATGGAGCAAAGCGGCAGTCTCTCAGCAAGTTCTCAGACAAAAGAAATCCGACAGGAGGGGTGGACCAGTGCTCACTCAAAGCCTGCCCACAGGCGAATGACACAACGACAGGCATGAAAAAACTCACGCATGCGCACGAAGGTTCAAGCTTGGCTGATGCAAGCGCACATGATTCAAATCCATATAGTTTTTGAAAAAAATTAAAAGGTCCGTTACTTTTTGGACAGACCTCGTAGATGAAGTGTTGATTGTCTGAGGACAAAGACAGGTAGCATGAACCCAGATCTACAGCCAACTCCTTTAACCCATCCCTATACAAAAACAAGAAATTTTAATGTATTCTGTGTCAAGTGTGTATACTTGAAAGGACACATATATACAGGTAAGTTGGATTTACTGGTATTTTTGTGTGTTTGTTTTTTGCTGTACTGTTTGTTGTTTCCTTATTTACATACACCTTTTATGAAAAGGTTTGTCAAGATTTCACTATCATTGTTGTTCAGCACTTTTTAACAAAACTAACTTGCTAGGTAAGAAATTATGGTTACTGGTTTTTAGTTTCAAATCTGTTTTTGTTGCTCTTCTTTTTTCAGTTTCTTGTTTGTTAAGAAATTCTTGTAAAATTTCTGAGTCTGTTCTGCTTGAGGTTTCATCCTCATTATCATCAGAGGGAGTTTTCTCTTATCACTGTTGCCGGTGTGCTTGCTGGGGGGGGTTGGCAAGGTTCAACCTTACTCGTGTGAAGAGCCTTGAGGCAACACTGTTGTGACTTTGGGCTGTATAAATAAAATAAAAGAAATGGAATTCAATTATTCTTGTTATTATTCTTATTATTATTATTATTATTATTATTATTACCATTGTTATATAGAACTGCATATTTGTACAACCCCAGTTCCAATGAAGTTAGGACGTTGTGTAAAATGTAAATAAAAACAGAATACAATGATTTGCAAATCCTCTTCAACCTATATTTATTTGAATAACCACAAAGACAAAATATTTAATGTTTAAACTGATAAACTTTATTGTTTTTGTGCAAAGATTTGCTCATTTTGAAATGGATGCCTGCAACACGTTACAAAAAAGTTGGGACAGTGGTATGTTTACCACTGTGTTACATCACCTTTCCTTCTAACAACACTCAATAAATGTTTGGGAACTGAGGACACTAATTGTTGAAGCTTTGTAGGTGGAATTCTTTCCCATTCCTGCTTGATGTACTACTTCAGTTGTTCAGCAGCCCGGGGTCTCCGTTGATGTATTTTGCACTTCATAATGCGCCACACATTTTCAACAGGTGACAGGTCTGGACTGCAGGCAGGCCAGTCTATTACCAGCACTCTTTTACTACAAAGCCATGCTGTTGTAACACGTGCAAAATGTGGCTTGGCATTGACTTGCTAAAATAAGCAGGGATGTCCCTGATGCTTGCAAGACAACACATGTGACATGTGACATGACGTCACATGTTGCTTGCATGAGTTGCTCCAAAACCTGGATGTACCTTTTAGCATTGATGGTGCCATCATAGATGTGTAAGTTGTGGACACTAACACACCCTCATACGCATACCATCACAGATGCTGGCGTTTGAACTCTGCGCTGGTAACAATCTGGATGGTCTTTTTCCTCTTTTGTCTGGAGGACACGACGTCCATGATTTCCAAAAACAGTTTGAAACGTGGACTCATCAGACCACAGCACACTTTTTCACTTTGCATCTGTCTATTTCAAATGAGCTCGGGCCCAGAGAAGGTGGCGGCGTTTCTGGATGTTGTTGATGTATGCCTTTCCCTTTGCATGGTAGAGTTTTAACTTGTACTTGTAGATGTAGCGACGACTGTTAACTGACAGTGGTTTTCTGAAGTGTTTCTGAGCCCACGCGGTAAGATCCTTTACACAATGATGTTGGTTTTTAATGCAGTGCCGCCTGAGGGATCGAAGGTCATGGGCACCAATGGTGGTTTTTGGCCTTGCCACTTACGTGTAGAAGGTTCTCCAGATTCTCTGAAACTTCTGATTATATTATGGACTGTAGATGATGGAATCCCTAAATTCTTTGCAAATGAACGTTGAGAAACAATGTTCTTAAAATGTTGGACTATTTTTTCATGCAGTTGTTCACAAAGTGGTGATCCTCCCCCCATTTTTGCTTGTGAATGGCTGAGCCTTTTGGGGATGCTCCGTTTATACCCAATCATGACACTCACCTGTTTCCAATTAACTTGTTCACCTGTGGAATGCTACAAACAGGTTTTCTTTGAGCATTCATCAACTTTCCCATACCACTGTCCCAGCTTTTTTGAAACGTGTTGCAGGCATACCTTTCAAAATGAGAACATATTTGCGAAACGATAAAGTTTACTAGTTTGAACATTAAATATTTTGTCTTTGTGGTGTATTCAATTGAATATAGGTTGAAGAGGATTTGCAAATCATTGTATTCTGTTTTTATTTACATTTCACACAATGTCCCAACGTCACTGGAATTGGGGTTGTATTTGTAATTCACCTCATTTCTACTGACGTGTTTGTAACAAAGAAAGTTTTTTTTTTTTTTTTTTTACTGTTTTTCGGGGATAAACTTTACCATTAGGCAATGTTGGACAGCAACTTGGTGTCTTCCATAATTTGATTAAGTCTGCTTTGCAATAAAATACTTGTCACATTCCAGCATTTTTCTGTGAATACACTGTGTTCAACATAGTGAAACAATAGAGAAAATTCCCATGTAAGAATAAAGCTACTACTCATCACTGCACTGTCAATCTGACAGGAAACCAAACATACATATTAATGAGGTCGTAATCCACTCTGCAAACACAAATCATATCTGAAACAGAGTCAACTGCATGTAGGAAACACTTCAATCATGCTTGTAAACTGACAAATGTGCTGGCATGAGGCTCCAATCAAAGTATAGAGGGAGAACGAGAGAGAGACATTGAGTTTTCTTATTTTCCCAGGACAGTCTGTGGTGCTTGGACAAATGTTCATCCACTCCCTGACTCCAGCTGAAAAACGGGTTGAACACATGCTGAAGACTAAACAGCCACCAGCTGCTGTCCAAACCAACGCCCAAAATACCTCAGTCACAGAAATTACTCTCACTCCTTTAATATTTTCATCATTGCATAGCACACAGTTAACACAATGTCTCTATGACAAACCAGTTAAAAATAGATTTCTCATCCTACAACAGTATGTAGCACGTGAGCTGTACAAGTCAGCCGGCTGAGGAAGGGTCAGTGGCATCTCATTGCAAAACCAAACAAAATGCTCCATCTGAGCCAATTGTGTGACATTTGACATCTATAAATCAGAATCTTAGCAGCGTGCGTGCACAGCAGTCTTACTTTTTTGATTCATAGAGAGGATCTGCTGTTGGAAGCGGAGCTTTTCAGAGACCAGCTGCGGCTGAAGTGGCCTTCAACTCCTTTCTCTGTTTGTCTAAGAGGTTTGAAGACTGGAGGCTAAACTCTTGTAACCACTTCCTGTATGTCAGCGAATCGCAAGTATGACATCAGTGGGATCTCAGAGACTCTGCAGACAAAAAAAAGGCAGAATATGTGTTGTCATTTTTTTTAGGAAAGTTTAAATTAAAATATCACAATTGTGTCACATCAGGATGAACACTGCTCTCCCTGAATACCCACACGCACGTCGGCTCGACCCCCCACAGTATCGTGTAGTCAAGTGTGGGTAATGTGATAGTGTGTGTCTGGAACAGACCCTTAGCAAGCAGATGGCCAGCTATTCAAAAATGTCTCAGTGCTGGGACAAAGCCACAGAAAATGAGAGAATGAAGTTCAAGGACGGGTTATCCACTTTTAAGTTTTTTTTTTTTTTTTTTTTTTTAATAGAGAGCATAAAAAATTGGAATCACAACATTTAAACCATCGAATATGTCTGAGAAGAAAGCGTGTCTGCAGCGAAGGCTGCTAAGAGGGGTGAAGTGCTTGTTGTGGAGTTTTTCCACACGATTTGTGATTAAATCAGTCAGTTTGTTGTATGTAGGGCTGGGTGATATATCGATTTTATCGATTAATTCAATTTTATTGTTGCGGACGATTTAAAAAATAAAATAAAATTTGAGTTTTTTTCTCCTCTTACAGCGGCGCACCTTTTCATCCCCAGGACCTTCCGTAGCTTCCCCCTCTGCGTCCCATTTCCTTCACACAATAACAAACATGGCTACCACTAAAGCCCCGTTTACACATAGACGGTAAATTCTCCCGGAAGCATCCCGGCAGAGATTTTGCCCCCTCCTGGCCATTTTAGGGATCACATGCCGTAGTTAATGCCGGCGCACGGGGCGTGGTTTGGTTCCAGCTTCACCGGGAATCGTCGAAAAAATTATTCAACATGTCGAATAATTCTGGGAGCGCTCCCGGAGAAGTGGCCTGACGACGGAGACAACGCGAACAACGGCATTTGATACTTTTTAATCGCCGTGTCATCCCGCCCCTTGATGTAGTCCCGCAGTTTACACCTCCGTAATTGGCAGCCGGCGTTGTATCCCTAACCAACGGCGTGTAAAACGACGATAGAGCCCACATCGGCGTCCTCAAAGGCGTTTTAACCGGCAACAGAGGAAGACAAAACGGCGGAGCTAGCGGACAGTACGCTGTTCTAAAAGCTACCTCCCGGTTAACGGCGTTCCAAACGGCCAATAGGCGGCGGTCAGTATAAAAACGCTAGCACGCTGCATGCAGGTCTCTCACTTGTGGCCAGCTCCAGATATTTTTGCAGAGAAGCTCCAGTATACCTCCTAAAATAAAATTGGCAGCGGCAAGGACTTAGGACTGGTTCAGAAGCATAGGGTAGTCCTGTGGTGCAGACGAGCAACATGTTGAGGAGGGAAAAAAGGAGAAAAAAGAAAAGGCTGAGAGATGAGCTCCCTGTCACTCCCTCCCCCTGCACTGACAGATGCTTCAGCCTACTATACTCTGGGGGCGGTGCCTATAAGCAAAACTTCCTGGAGTAACGCAGGATTTGCCAAGATAAATCCAGCGGTACACAGGGCATTATCGGCGGCAGCAGAACACCGCCGTTCTCACGCGCGTCTTAACCTGCGATTGTAAAGGATAGAACTGAGTATTAACCCCCGTTGCCTGACGTGTGCCAGATGCTATGGCGTCAAAACTTTATTCAGCGGATTTAGCGGCGTTTTATCCGCATATTTGCGGCTAGTACAGCACTCAAAACGCCGGCGAAATGCTCCGCCCCTTTCCACCGCAAAAACAGCCAGAACTACCGCGAACTTCGGTCTACGTACCCGCGGACAAAACCATCTATGTGTAACCTGGGCTTAAGGAAGAGCGACTTTCATCAGTGGTTTGGGATTGCTGTGACACTCATGGCTGCAAAGTTTGTCTAAAGCCCATTGCAACAAAACACAGCAGCACAACAAACTTATTCCAGCATCTAAAACAGAGGCATCCAGCTGCGTGGGAGCAATGCCACACTTTATGAGGGGAACAAGAGCGCAACCTCTCGCTAAAAACCAGCTTACTCTGGTGGAATCATTTACCCAAGTGTATTTTTTAAATCAAAAGAACAGTTGGAGCTTCAATTGCAGGAGGTAAATAGGGGTTAGTTTTGTTAAGTTTTTGATGAAATAAAAGCAAAACTTGTTTTGAGTTATCTCTGTCATTTGTACTAAATGTTTTCTTTAAAAAGTAGGGGAAAAAAATCTGAAAAAAAAAATCAAAAGTCAAATTTTTTTCTGAAAAAATCGGAGATTTTATTTCTAGGCCAAATTCCCCAGGTCTATGTACGTAGATGAAAGGTATTCCACATCTTGTTTTATCAGTTACACAAAGAATGTACAATTTTACCACAAAAAACTACAACTGCACCCTAAAGTGAAGAGTTCTTGCTCTTCAGATGCATCTCTGCAGACACAATCAGACACAAAACAGAGACTGAGTGAATATTACTCTGTTCTAATTAAAGCACGACTGTCTCTAAAAACAGAGTCAATAAGAGAAATACTCGGCCCACAAAGGGAAAGGCTGAAGCTCTTTTCTCGGTGTGACCAACTTGATACCACAGAGAAGGAGTGTGCATCCATCCTGAAAACTATATGATCTGTATCCAGAAAAGTGGGCTATGGTAAATCCACAAACAATACTTTTTATTTGGGAGCAATTCCATTTGGTGTGATTTGATTCGGTACGATACAGTGCAATTTGATACAATTCTTTGTTGGAGACATTCATTTTCGATGATAAATTAGAATTAACCAAAAGTGGCATTGCTTAGCTTCAAATACATATTTCATGAAAAACCAGGGAGCTTCTTCTAGTTTTTACCACTGTACTGCAGCACACTGGCGCTGCCTCTACTTGCCTATTGGGCACCAATGGGGGCAGTGCCACATGCAGCCAAAGAAAGTGCAGCATAAAAAAGCCAACAGATGTTGTTAGCAAAGCATAACCTTCCTGTTCTGAACCTGTATGACAGCTGCATTCTTTTGGAGTGACGAGGCTGGACAGGATTAGGAATGCATATATCAGAGGGACAGCACAGGTAGGACAGCTTAGAGACAAAGTCAGAGAGGTGAAGTTGAGATGGTTTGGACATGTACAGCGGAGGGATCTAGGGTATATAGGGAGAAGGATGCTGAGGATGGAGCCACCAGGCAGGAGGAGAAGAGGAGGCCAAAGAGGAGGTTTATGGATGTGCTGAGGGAGGACATGCAGGTGGTTGGTGTGACAGAGGACGATACAGAGGACAGACTGAGATGGAAATGATTGATCTGCTGTGGCGACTCCTAACAGGAGCAGCCAAAAGAAAAAGAAGACTGCCTACCATCTTGAGACATGTTGATTTTGTTTTTGTTGCCAGAAAAATGTTGCCATTTCTGTGACTAATCTGAAAAAGCCTGGCCAACCTCTGAAATTTTACAAGTCTTTAAAGATGCAGAAGAACCAGCAAAGCAACTTTAACAATGTGCAAAATCAGAGGTATTTAATTATTCCCAAAGGTAGCAACTCCAATGTTTCAAATCCCAAAAATATAATCAGTGTCTATTGACAAGGTGACAAAAAGCACTACCAAGTGACAAATCCCCCCCCCCCCAAAAAAAACAGAGTGAAAAATCACAAAGAAACCAAACCGTGTTTTAAAAAAATATAGTATATACAAACACACTACTTCACTTTAAATGCACAATAAGTCAGTTTCAGACGATCAGCACGGACCCTTTCTCTTAAAAGGCTTTATTTTACTCAGCGTGAGGCTTTGTAAACTTGTACCATCACCTGCAACATTGATTAGCTCTAACATTAGTTATGCACATGCTCTATGGTCTTTTTCTCCATTTTTTTGTGGGAGCATTACAGCGCTACATACAGGCTTGGCAAATGTACTACAGCTTTAAACGAAGCCTTGACGCTAAGAATTTTCCTCAAACATTTTTTGTAATCGAATTATTTGACTTACTCGATTAATTGTTTCAGTCCTAGATGAAATAACAGACCCTAAGGACCCGGAAGACAAAACAGGGAAGCTAGGCTAGGCTGAGGCAACTGTATGCTGCAGAAGAACAGAAGATGAGACCAGGAATGCATGCTCATTCACACACTCACAGACACTCCAAGAACATGCACACTCAAGGACTGAAGTGACAGACTAACCACACACACAATCACACACACCGCATTGGTTCACAGCACTTCACATCTATACTCTCACGCAGGACTTCCACACACACACACACATATGTAGGACAAGGAATGAAGAGCCATGCAACCAACACCAACCCACACACACGCACATGCACACAGGACCCAGGCATGATGGGAGGAACAGGACTAGTAACCAGAGATGCAAAAGGACATGGGGACAGGGATCACATAAAAAGAACAAAACAACCAAACCGGACCAAACCCCAACAGTTTATAGTATATTTACATTGACTCGGGGATCCATGGATGGATGTAGTCCTATCTATTCTTTTAAAATAGATTATCGATTCATAAACTGTGTAAAGTGACCTTGGGTTCCTTGAAATGCACTATATAAATCCAAAGTATTATTATTACTATTATTATTATTTAATTGTTAGATCCATACTATATACTGCAGCAATCAGATTGCAGAGTCTTGTTGCTGTTGGTCAGTTTGTCAGAGATGATGCATAACATCACAACAGCTCTACTGTTATGACATCTACAGCATAGAAAGAGTAATTTCTGTGAAAAACTATTTAAGCACAGAAGTACTCAGGGACCACCACAAGCCCACACCAACATTTCAAAGTATAAGGTGTACAGTGAAAACATTACATGGACATTTAAACAAGGAATGTCTGTAATAACAAAATGTCTCAACTCATTTCTAAAAAATATCATTTTTCCTATACAGACTTTGAAAAAATGCACCCTCTTGAGCTTTTGCTTTATTTAATTTTTTTAATGGCATCACATTTTTTATGGAAATTTGGTTTCTTGATTGTTAAATTTCTGAAATTTTGTTCTTTAACCTGATGAAAACAAATCACTACAACATGGCATTAATAAAAATCAACAAGTCAAAGGATGGAAATATGAACATTTCCATGTCACTAAATATGTCTTGGACTTCATTTCCATCAACCATTAAGAAATTCAAACAGTATGTTACTGCATGGTAAACCTGTCTGGAGTAGGTAGTTCTCAAAACCTGAGTCACTGTGCAAGTACAAGACAAGTGAGGGGAGCCACCAAGAAACCTCGCCAACCCTCAAAGGAGTTATACGTTTCTGTGTCTGTAACTGTAGAAACTGGCCATAGTGCAACTTTTACGTTTTACAGCTTCATGTTGGAGTGCAACAGAAAATGTTTTAAAAAAACAACAAGATGTGAAATTTCAACTGCAGGTTGACAGAAGGCCCATGGGAGACACGAGCCAAGATCTGATCTTTTTTTTTCTC
This sequence comes from Thalassophryne amazonica, assembly GCF_902500255.1. Lineage (NCBI taxonomy): Eukaryota > Metazoa > Chordata > Actinopteri > Batrachoidiformes > Batrachoididae > Thalassophryne > Thalassophryne amazonica. The sequence goes on along the minus strand of NC_047108.1, from coordinate 53,065,020 downwards.
ATATGAAAATTCTTCTCTGTTCCACTCCATGTTCAAGTTGTGACTGATTGTAGTTTTAGTTTTCTGTTCTGTTAAATATTTGGTAACACTTTACTTGAAGGTATCGTCATAATTATGACATAACACTGTCATAAGTGTTACATGATACAGTCATGAACGTGTCATAAACATTATGTCAATGCCATAAATGTTTATGACTGCTGTCATTAAGTGTCGTTTTGTTTTTGTAATGACAAGTTGATATTTTTTGGGGTTGTCTTGAATATGACAACTTGATATTCATCAATTAATCAAAGCGACATAACCAGAAGTTGTCTTTGGCCGTTTTGGTCTTCAGTTGTATGCCAACTTGTAAATTTGTCATTACAAAAACCGAATGACACTTAATGACAGCAGTCATAAACATTTATGACATTGATATAATGTTTTGACACATTCATGACCGAGACATGTAACAGCTATGACAGCATCATGTGAATGAATGAAATGAATGAAATTTATTTGAGCAACACAGCACAAAGTCACATCGTATTAAAACAAAACCGAAACAAAACCAAAATTTGCACTGTGTGGCTGAAAGGGGGTGGGAAGAAGCAAAGCTTATCAGTTACCCACCCCCCATACCAAAAGTCCAAGTCCAACACTATTAGCACTTATGCTCCTATATACGAGGGCTGTCAATAAAGTATAGGTCCTTTTTATTTTTTTCAAAAACTATATGGATTTCATTTTTTTTTTTCAAAAACTATATGGATTTCATTCATATGTTTTTACGTCAGACATGCTTGAACCCTCGTGCGCATGCGTGAGTTTTTCCACGCCTGTCGGTGACGTCATTCGCCTGTGAGCACTCCTTGTGGGAGGAGTCGTCCAGCCCCTCGTCGGAATTCCTTTGTCTGAGAAGTTGCTGAGAGACTGGCGCTTTGTTTGATCAAAATTTTTTCTAAACCTGTGAGACACATCGAAGTGGACACGGTTCAAAAAATTAAGATGGTTTTCGGTAAAAATTTTAACGGCTGATGAGAGATTTTGAGGTGATACTGTCGCTTTAAGGACTTCCCACGGAGCGGGACGTCGCGCAGCGGTCCCAGGCGCCGTCGTCAGCCTGTTTCAAGCTAAAAACCTCCACATTTCAGGCTCTATTGATCCAGGACATCGTGAGAGAACAGAGAAGTTTCAGAAGAAGTCGGTTTCAGCATTTTATCCGGATATTTCACTGTTAAAGGAGATTTTTTTAATGAAGGACGTGCGGACGGGTCCGCGCGTCAGGATGCAGCCGGCGCAGTGCGGCGGCACAGGAGAAACACCTCCGTGTTGATAACCATTTGTAAAATCCAGGCGGCTTTTGATGGCTTTCAGTGGAGTGAGTATATGAGAAATTGTTTAACAGCTGGACATGTTCCAACTTGTCCTTAAGGCTTCCAACGGAGGTGTTTTTCCTGTGGTGGAGCGTCGCAGCGGCTGTGAGCCGACGCTGCAATCCGTCCGCACGTCTTTCATTAAAAAAATCTCCTTTAACAGTGGAATATCTGCACTTCGATGTGCCTCACAGGATTAGAAAAAATTTTGATCAAACAAAGCGCCAGTCTCTCAGCAACTTCTCAGACAAAGGAATTCCGACGAGGGGCTGGACGACTCCTCCCACAAGGAGTGCTCACAGGCAAATGACGTCACCGACAGGCGTGGAAAAACTCACGCATGCGCACGAGGGTTCAAGCATGTCTGACGTAAAAACATATGAATGAAATCCATATAGTTTTTGAAAAAAATAAAAAGGACCTATACTTTATTGACAGACCTCGTATACATATATACACAACAGATACATACCATACATTAACAAGGTTATACATCATATTTATACATTATTAATTCAATTGTATTTTCATTATATCTGGAAATTATTATATTTTTATAATGTTTCTGTAAACAAACTAAAGAGCCACATAATCTAATTTTAACAGGACATTCGTTCCAAACCTTCACCCCTTTAACTGAAACACAAAAACCCTTTACATTGGTGCGTATAAGAGGCTTCTTGAATACAGCACATCCTCGTAAACTATATTCAGAGTCCCTCATCTTGAACAGGTTCTGGACATGAAGTGGTAAGGCTTGGTTACTGGTTTTGTACAAAGTTTGTATTATGATGTAATCCACTAAATCTCTGAATTTCAATAAATTTAAAGTCGTAAACAAGGAATGTGTTGATTCAAGATAATGTTTGTTACTGTCACTATTATGACGATACCTCCAAGTAAAGTGTTACCAAATATTTTGTCCTGTTTGGCCATATAGTAGAAGGTATCATGTATTGTGTGTGCATTCACTTGCTCAATCTGTGTCTTTGGCTTTTGGATTTGTGTTCAGTCCTGTCCTTGTCTGTATATAGTTTTGTCTGTTGCCTACACCCTCCTTTGATTTTTAGTGTGTTTGTACGAGGTCTGTCAATAAAGTAATGGTCCTTTGTATTTTTTTTTAAAACTATATGGATTTGATTCATATGTTTTTACGTCAGACATGCTTGAACCCTCGTGCGCATGCGTGAGTTTTTCCACGCCTGTCGGTGACGTCATTCGCCTGTGAGCACGCCTTGTGGAAGGAGTGGTCCCGCCCCCTCGTCGGATTTTCATTGTCTGGAAATGGTGGAATGATTTGGACTTTTTTTCTATCACAATTTTTTCAGAAGCTGTTAGAGACAGGCACCTGGAAACCATTCGAAAAATTTATCTGGCTTTCGGTGAAAATTTTACGGGCTTCACAGAGAATAAGGACTGTTACTACAGCTTTAAGGATGGCATTAAGGACGCTCGGCGCGCCGCGCTCCGAGCTGCGACGACGAGGCAGAAAACACCAGATCATTTCTAAGCTGATGGCTCTGTGGATACGAGACCGTCGTGTGCACTTTCTCTGGTTATCACAAGAGCTGGACATCAGACATTTTCTGGCAAATTTCACTTTTAACCAGAGATTTTGTCATGGAAAGCCACACGGAGGCTTCGTGCATAACGACCGATTCGCTGTTTGAGCGAGACAAAGAACACCTCCGTTTCGGCGTGTCATGGGACAAGTTAGGACATGCCCAGCTCTTACTTACTGAACTGGTAAGTATTGAAAGCCGAGATAGGCATGTCCTAACTTGTCAAATCCCGCCAAACCTCGGAGAGGTCGCTGCGCTGCGAGATCTCAGTAACATTGAGAACTGCACTGAGACGCGCTGATCAGGCTGCACTTTAACCACTGCACACAGACAACACCATTAACATCGCAACATAAAACTATTTTTAGATTGTGCCTAAAACTCTCATGAATATATTCTCTGGGTTTATAGACGTTGTTATTGCGTTTGTTTTATGTAAACATGCGAGAATCACAGGCTGTCTCTCCGTTATTTTCAACGGGAGCTGCTGTGAGCTACGCTCGCTTCCTGATCATGTTGTTCTGTGGGAAAGTCAATTTGCTCTTTAACGTCTTGATTATTGTTCTTTACAACACTGTTTGTCCTCTTTGTTCCAGACTAATATATAATATGTCTGAAATTCGGTTTGCGTTTATTAAATTCCACATAGATTAAACATAGCAGACATGGATTAATTGTTATAATTGTTTTAGCAAGTTTTCAGGGTATCATGCAGCAGTCTCTTATTAACGTGACGAAAAGCACAAAAAAATACATTTTTGTAGTATAGTATTCATTTACAATTGTCATCATGTGAGTTCTCTATATGTTGTTTGGCTGCAGTGACTCTCTGGCACGCAAGGGATTATGGGATACGTCAATAGGGCGAATGTCTTTGTGGTTTTTGCTCATTCAGTTTCTTTATGTAGTTGTCCATCACTTTTGACCTTACACTCTATTCAGTTCTATATTAGTTGTTTGCATTTGTCTCTCGGGTTGTTATTTGATCAGTGTTTGAGTTGTTCATCATTCATTGTGTTGTTGGTGTAACATCAGAGGCCTTCCCAGTTAACAGTGGGGTGAAACAGGGCTGTGTTCTTGCGCCGACGCTCTTCAGAATCATCTTCTCCATACTCCTCCAGTATGCCTTGAAGGATTGTAGTGAGGGAGTGTACATTCACACCAGGGCCGAGGGCAAGCTCTTCAACATCGCCTGACTTCGCGCCAAGACCAAGGTTTTGGAGGTACTCATCCGTGACATGCTCTTTGCCGACAATGCAGCCTTGACATCACTCTCCAAAGATGGACCATCAGTCTGAAGAAGACAAAACCCATGGCGCAGGACACAGTTGCTGTTGTGTGTTGGGGGGTGTGGCTGGATATTTTGGTGTTCTTTTCTTTTCTTTGCTCTCCAGGTGGCATGAGAACTGATTTGTCTGTGGAGAAGGTGCTGGCTGAAGAATCCTTCACCCTCATCAACATCATGTGCAGCACCTGTGAATGGTGCTCACGTGCAGCCTTGAAGACTTTCAGCTGAAGCAGATAATTGGATGGCGTTCTGCATTTAAGTCATGTGTGATTCAAGCAGAATTGCCGGGAACTCGACCTTGTGATGTTCGTTTGTGAGACGCTGAGGACCGCGCCTGGGTTTGACACATCGAGCCCGTGAAGCAAGGAAGGGTGAGGGACACATGCTGTCAGCACACATCAAAGGTGATTAAGAGTTTGACTAATTGTTGATAGTAACTTGGTATTTTGTTACGCAGTATACTTGAATTGTGATGAGGATTGTGCAGCTCGCTTCTCACTGCTGTGGCATGCGGACAAGTGGTCCTCCACCTGTTGTGAGAAGCTGCTTATTTGCATAAAGCTTAAATACAGACCTGTATGTGTTGCTGATAGTGTGTGTCTTTTGAAGGTTATTAGTTGTAACTGCTAATTTACCTCACCTCTTCTATGCTTCGCAAAGAGTCAGTTTGTCGTGTCCACCTGGGGGGTATTTGGCGGTGGTAGTGGGTCCAGGAGCGCCGGGCTTCAATCCTTTTTGGCGCTGGAGAGCGTGCCAGCCTTCACTCCACCAGAAGGACGCTATTTCTGTTTTTACACTTTTTATGCACTCGTGGGTGAAATATATTGTCTTTGGAACCGCTTTTCTGGTTGTTTGTAGCGCTGGGTTCCGTCTGACGCAGGTCCGCTCCTCAACCCGCGTCGACACATAACAGTAGTTCCCGGCCATTCCATAATGGACCCAGTGGCAGAGGCGGTTCCTTTTGCCGAAAAAGTTCAAGAACACTTGGAGAAAATATGGGAGCAATTACAGCATCTCGCAAACCAAATCAAACAAACAGACGCCCGTGTTACGGAGCTCGCAGTGCAAGCCGTTCCACTTCCTGCTGCTCCGGCTGCAGCATCATCGATACCGGTGCAGATAACTCCGTCACCCAGAGATTCGGCGTCCGAACCGATTATATGTCATCCGGAGCCTTATGCGGGAGACGTCGAAGCCTGTGCTTCGTTTTTGATGCAATGTTCTCTGGTTTTTGCTCAGCGACCGGCTTCCTTCTCTTCTGATGGGAGTCGTGTGTCATATGTGACAAATTTGCTCCGAGGTGACGCCTTAGCTTGGGTCACAGCGTTGTGGAGTAACAACTCGCCATTGTTGGGATCCTTTGAGGCTTTCTTCCCGGGGGTTGGACTTTGATTTTGTTTTGTTTCCTTCCGGGTTCCACCTCCAGGGTTGATGGGACGGTCCTCTGGGGGGGAAATTGACTTGTGGGGCCGACTAGCCAGGTGTGGCCGGGTCTGGGGTTCCGGGGTTGTGGGGAGAGTGCCTCCTGGGGTTTGATGGTACGTTCCTCTGGGGGGCGCCGTTTGCTCCATGTATACCTGGGGACCTTTGTGGGATTCCGGTTCTGGCTAGTACTCCTGGAACCGGCGGTAAAGGCCTTCTGGGGGGGATTGGGCTCTGCAGGTCGTTCTGGGGGGGTTGTTTGTTATTTTTCTTTTATGCATTTATGTTAGTACTGTGTTTGTGGGGCTGTGTTGGGTTTTTGCGTTTGGGAGTTTTTCTTTTCTTCCCGGGGTTAGATGGGACGGTCCCCTGGGGAGGTTTTGGGTGGGTTTTGTGTTTTTTTTTGTGTGTTGGCTTTTATTGGGGAATGTTTTGGGGCTTTTGTTGATGCCAGCCGGCCTTCCAGCTGCGGTGCCCTGTCCTGCTGTCTGTGGTGGACCGTGGGAGCGTGGTGCTGTCTGCTTCCTGACGAGGACCCCGGAGGGAGGTGCTGTTCTCGGGCCTGTTCTGTTCGGTTGCCGGGAGGCTTCCCGTTAAAGGGGGGGTACTGTTGTGTGTTGGGGGGTGTGGCTGGATATTTTGGTGTTCTTTTCTTTTCTTTGCTCTCCAGGTGGCATGAGAACTGATTTGTCTGTGGAGAAGGTGCTGGCTGAAGAATCCTTCACCCTCATCAACATCATGTGCAGCACCTGTGAATGGTGCTCACGTGCAGCCTTGAAGACTTTCAGCTGAAGCAGATAATAGTGTGATTCAAGCAGAATTGCCGGGAACTCGACCTTGTGATGTTCGTTTGTGAGACGCTGAGGACCGCGCCTGGGTTTGACACATCGAGCCCGTGAAGCAAGGAAGGGTGAGGGACACATGCTGTCAGCACACATCAAAGGTGATTAAGAGTTTGACTAATTGTTGATAGTAACTTGGTATTTTGTTACGCAGTATACTTGAATTGTGATGAGGATTGTGCAGCTCGCTTCTCACTGCTGTGGCATGCGGACAAGTGGTCCTCCACCTGTTGTGAGAAGCTGCTTATTTGCATAAAGCTTAAATACAGACCTGTATGTGTTGCTGATAGTGTGTGTCTTTTGAAGGTTATTAGTTGTAACTGCTAATTTACCTCACCTCTTCTATGCTTCGCAGAGAGTCGGTTTGTCGTGTCCACCTGGGGGGTGTTTGGCGGTGGTAGTGGGTCCAGGAGCGCCGGGCTTCAATCCTTTTTGGCGCTGGAGAGCGTGCCAGCCTTCACTCCACCAGAAGGACGCTATTTCTGTTTTTACACTTTTTATGTACTCGTGGGTGAAATAAATATATTGTCTTTGGAACCACTTTTCTGGTTGTTTGTAGCGCTGGGTTCCGTCTGACGCAGGTCCGCTCCTCAACCCGCGTCGACACATAACAGTTGCTCCCCTAACAGTGACATTGATAGGTACAGCCTGGAAGTCGTGGCGCACTTCACATTCCTTGAGTCAACCATCTCTAACTCACTCTCCATTGATGCAGTGATGAACAGCAGGACTGCGAAGGCAGCAGCAGTTACAACAAGACTAAGCCAAAGAGTCTGGAACAACTCCACCCACACTGAGAAGACAAAACTGTGCATCTACCAGACCTGTGTGCTCAGCACACTCCTCTACGGTAGTGAGGCATGGACCACCTACACCAGACATGAGAAAAAGCTCAACAGCTACCATCTGATGTGCCTTAGATGAACTCTGCACATCGAATGGCAGGACAAGGTGGCCAACATAGAGGTCTTGGAATGCATTAAAATGAGTAGCATGTTAACCATTCTTGGTGAATGGTGCCTTCATTGGCTTGGCCACGTCAGGAAAATGGATCTGGACTGCATTTCCAAAGCAAACGATCTACTGTACGGTGAGCTGGCAGAGGGCACTCGTTTGGCTGGTCAACCATGCCTGCAATTCAAGGATGTCTGCAAGAAGGATATGAAAATGCGCAGCATCAATGTCAATGTGTGAGAGCAGTGTGCAGTCGACCGTGCAGCCTGGCGCCCTGCTGCCATAACAGGTGGACAGAGGTCTGAGCAGGAGAGGAACCACGGCCTTGCTGAGCAACAAGCTAGGAGGAAGGAGCGACAGTGCCAGGCATCACAGTACATGTGCAACAAATGCAGCACAGATTGTCACTCATGCATTGGACTGATAAATCATTTGCACAGGTGCAGTTAGAATCAAAAGACAAAAATTTCCTGTATATTTGTATTGTTAACTGTGTTGGTTGCATGGCCCAAGCAGTGGGCCACCCCTTTGAGTCTGGTCTGCTTGAGGTTTCTTCCTCAAATCACCAGAGGTGTTGTGAAAGTGTAGGAACACGGACCCACAACAGGGGGCGCAATGAACGGACAATGGAGAAAGTAAATAACAATTTTTACTGTTGTGAAAATGCACAACCAATACAACAATTGACACTTTGGGTTTACACCGAATTCCACTGGTGTCGTGTGGGCAGGCTCGAAGGTAGGAGACGTCCGTCTCAGTCGAACCGGAACCACCCAGATCTCCTCTGCCACCGACCCCCGGAAATACTGGAACCGCCAAGTCCCGAATTCCCAGGTGGCCACTGCCTCCGCTCGTCGGATCCGGTACTGCTGGCAGGAGAGAGCAACAACACACAGATGTGGATGCGACAGCACCCAGCCACGGAGAGGGGAGAAGCCGCCTCCACCTCTTGACAATATACAGCAGGAAGGTGAGTACTTATTCAAGCAATTTAGCTGTTAGTAGTCAGCAGTCCTGAAACGGTTTACAAATCTTAGCTGGTTATTCAGAATATGAAGGCAGAGAATGTTACCTCAGTCTTAAGGCGATATCTCGGCACTGAGGTGGAGACGCCGTCCTCCTGATATACCTCGGTGCTGAGTAGAAACAGCTGTGTTTGGAGATGGGTGACAGCTGTCACCCAGATTACTCCCATGATGCGGTAGCGCCCTCTGGTGCCTGGAGCCCGCACTCCAGGCAGGGCGCCCTCTGGTGGTGGTGGGCCAGCAGTACCTCCTCTTCAGCGGCCCACACAACAGGACCCCCCCCTCAACGGGCGCCTCCTGGCGCACGACCGGGCTTGTCCGGATGGCGTCGGTAGAAGTCGGCCAGGAGGGCCGGGTCCAGGATGAAGCCCTTCTTCACCCAGGAGCGCTCCTCGGGGCCGTACCCCTCCCAGTCCACCAGATACTGAAAACCCCGGCCCATCCGACGGACGTCAAGGAGCCGGCGGACAGTCCAAGCCGGTGCTCCGTCGATGATCCGGGCAGGAGGCGGTGCCGGACCCGGGGTGCAGAGGGGTGAGGTGTGGAGAGGCTTGATCCGGGAAACATGGAAAACTGGATGGATCCGCAGTGAGGCCGGAAGCTGGAGCCTCACTGCGGCGGGGTTGATGACCTTGAGGATTTTATACGGTCCGATGTATCGTTCTTGCAGTTTAGGTGAGTCAACCTGTAGGGGAATGTCCTTGGTGGATAACCAGACCTCCTGCCCAGGACGATACTTGGGGGCCGGGGCTCGTCGCCGGTCTGCATGTTTCTTCGCCCTCGTCCGGGCCTGCAACAAGGCAGAGCGGGCGGCCCGCCACACCCGACGGCACTTCCGTAGGTGGGCCTGGACCGAGGGCACACCGACCTCTCCCTCAACCACCGGAAACAAGGGGGGCTGATACCCCAAGCACACCTCAAACGGGGAGAGGCCGGTGGCTGATGACACTTGACTGTTGTGGGCGTACTCGATCCAGGCCAGGTGGGTACTCCAGGCCGTCGGGTGCGCGGCTGTCACACAGCGAAGTGTCTGCTCCAGTTCTTGATTCGCCCGCTCTGCCTGCCCGTTGGTCTGGGGATGGTACCCAGACGAGAGGCTGACCGTGGCCCCCAGTTCCCGGCAGAAGCTCCTCCAGACATGCGAGGTGAACTGGGGACCGCGATCGGAGACGATGTCTGATGGTATGCCATGCAGACGGACGACGTGGTGGACCAGGAGGTCCGCTGTCTCCTGGGCCGTAGGGAGCTTCGGGAGGGCCACGAAGTGGGCCGCCTTGGAGAAACGGTCCACTATCGTGAAGATAACAGTGTGTCCCTGGGACGGCGGGAGACCCGTGACGAAATCCAGGCCGATGTGGGACCAGGGGCGATGAGGCACAGGCAATGGCTGTAGTTGCCCTGAGGTCTTTCTATGATCGGCCTTGCCCCTGGCGCAGGTGGTACAGGCCTGGACGTAGTCCCGGACGTCGGTCTCCAGGGATGCCCACCAGAAGCGTTGCCGGACGACTGCCACGGTCCTTCGCACCCCTGGGTGACAGGAGAGCTTAGAACCGTGACAGAAGTCCAGGACTGCGGCCCTAGCTTCTGGTGGGACGTACAGTCTGTTCTTTGGTCCGTTTCCGGGGTCCGGGACACGGGTCAGGGCCTCCCTGACGGTCTTCTCCACGTCCCAGGTGAGGGCGGCCACGATAGCGGACTCCGGGATGATGGGATCCGGGGGATCCGACGGTTCCGTTTTGACCTCATCTTCGTGCACCCGGGACAATGCATCCGATCTCTGATTCTTGGTCCCGGGGCGGTAGGTAATCCGGAAGTCAAAACGGCCAAAGAACAGTGACCAGCGGGCTTGCCTGGGGTTCAGACGCTTGGCGGTTCTGATGTACTCCAGGTTCCGATGGTCAGTGAAAACCGTGAATGGCACGGCTGTTCCCTCCAACAGATGTCTCCACTCTTCGAGGGCCTCTTTCACAGCAAGGAGTTCCCGATTGCCGACGTCATAATTCCGTTCAGCGGGGGTCAACCTGCGAGAAAAATAGGCACACGGGTGAAGGACCTTATCGGTCTTCCCGCTCTGGGAGAGCACCGCTCCTATCCCTGAGTCCGAGGCATCCACTTCAACCACTAACTGGCGGCTAGGATCGGGCTGCACCAGAACTGGTGCAGACGAGAAGCGCCGTTTCAACTCCTTGAACGCGGCCTCGCACCGGTCCGACCAGGTGAAGGGAACTTTTGGAGAGGTCAGGGCTGTCAGGGGGCTAACTACCTGACTGTAGCCCTTAATGAACCTCCTATAGAAATTAGCAAAACCGAGGAACTGTTGCAGCTTCCTACGGCTTGTTGGTTGGGGCCAATCTCTCACCGCCGCAACCTTGGCCGGGTCCGGGGCGACGGAGTTGGAGGAGATGATAAACCCCAGGAAGGACAAAGAAGTACGGTGGAACTCACACTTCTCGCCCTTCACAAACAGACGGTTCTCCAACAACCGCTGCAGAACCTGACGGACATGCCGGACATGAGTCTCAGGATCCGGGGAAAAGATGAGTATATCGTCCAGATACACGAAGACGAACCGGTGCAGGAAGTCCCGCAGGACATCGTTTACCAATGCTTGGAAGGTCGCGGGAGCGTTAGTGAGACCGAACGGCATGACCAGGTACTCAAAATGGCCCAACGGGGTGTTAAATGCCGTCTTCCATTCGTCTCCCTTCCGGATCCGAACCAAATGATACGCATTCCTAAGATCCAGCTTGGTGAAGATTTTGGCTCCATGCAAGGGGGTGAACACTGAATCCAACAAGGGCAACGGGTATCGGTTGCGAACCGTGATTTCGTTCAACCCCCTGTAATCAATGCATGGACGAAGCCCGCCATCTTTTTTACCCACAAAAAAGAAACCTGCACCCATCGGTGAGGTGGAATTCCGGATCAACCCGGCAGCTAATGAGTCCCGGATGTAGGTCTCCATTGATTCACGCTCCGGCCGTGAGAGGTTGTACAGCCTACTGGACGGGAACTCACTGCCTGGAACCAAATCAATGGCACAATCATACGGGCGGTGGGGAGGAAGCGTGAGAGCCAGATCCTTGCTGAACACGTCAGCGAGGTCATGGTACTCCGCCGGCACCGCCTTCAGATTGGGCGGGACTCGGACCTCCTCCTTAGCTTGGGAGCCGGGAGGAACCGAGGAACCTAGACACTCCCGATGGCAGGTTTCGCTCCACTGAACCACTACCCCGGACGGCCAATCGATCCGGGGATTGTGCTTTAGCATCCAGGGAAAACCCAAAACCACACGGGAGGTGGCCTGAGTCACAAAGAACTCGATCACCTCCCGGTGGTTACCTGACACCACCAGAGTTACTGGGGGTGTCTTATGCGTGATTGGTGGGAGTAGGGAGCCATCTAGCGCCCGAACCTGCACAGGCGAGGTAAGAGCCACCAGAGGGAGCCCTATCTCCCTGGCCCATCTACTGTCAAGCAGATTCCCCTCAGAGCCCGTGTCCACCAGTGCTGGGGCCTTCAGGGTTGAATCCTCAAACAGGATCGTGACTGGGAGTCGTGTAGCAATGTGGGTGTGTCCCACGTGAATGTTTTGACCCACCCCTGGCCCAGTCTCTAGGGGCGGGCGTTTGGCGTTTGACCGCTCGGGGCAGTCTCTCACATGGTGCTCTATTGAACCACAAACAAGACACGCTCCGTGGGTCCATCTCCTCTGTGCATCTGGTGCCCTAAATGTTGCCCTACTCGTGTCCCTAGCTTCGTCAGTAGGGGGAGCTGTGACCCCACGGAGCGCAGGAACAGAGGAGCGTGGGGAGGGCGGAGCCCGACCGGACCCGGAAGGGAGAGGGACGACGCGTGCCTGGCCACGCCCTTCGCCTCGTTCCCGGCGGCGTTCTTCTAACCGGTTGTCGAGTCGTATGACTAGATCGATGAGCCCATCTAAATCCCGCGGTTCGTCCTTAGCCACCAGGTGCTCTTTTAGGACCAGTGACAGTCCGTTTACAAAGGCAGCGCGGAGGGCAGTGCTATTCCAGCCGGATCTCGCCGCCGCGATGCGGAAGGCGACTGCATAGGCAGCTGCGCTCCGACGCCCCTGTCTTATTGACAGTAGTGCGGTTGAAGCGGACTCTCCTCTGTTGGGATGGTCGAACACTGTTCTGAGCTCCCGTACAAACCCATCGTAGGTATGAAGGAGCCGCGAGTGCTGCTCCCAGAGCGCTGTAGCCCAAGCGCGTGCCTCCCCGCGAAGCAGATTTATTACATAAGCTACTTTGCTAGCATCAGTCGCGTACATCACGGGACGCTGTGCGAAGACGAGCGAACACTGCATCAGAAAGTCCGCGCACGTCTCCACACAGCCTCCGTACGGCTCTGGAGGGCTTATGTATGCTTCTGGGGACGGAGGAAGGGACCGTTGAACGACCAGTGGAACGTCACTTTCGCGCGCAGGGTCCTCGGGAGGGAGAGCCGCAGCGGCGCCCGAAGGGCGCGCCTCCACTTGTGCGGCGAGAGCCTCCACCCTGCGGTTTAGGAGAACGTACTGCTCGGTCATTAAATCGATCCGAGAGGTGAAGGCGGTGAGGATCCGCTGCAACTCACCGAGTACCCCTCCCGGAGCCTCCGCCGCGCCTTGGTCTTCCATTGGCCGTTCAACAGCCGGTTGACGCCCCTCGGGGTCCATGACGCTGGCCGAGATATCCTGTTGTGAAAGTGTAGGAACACGGACCCACAACAGGGGGCGCAATGAACGGACAATGGAGAAAGTAAATAACAATTTTTACTGTTGTGAAAATGCACAACCAATACAACAATTGACACTTTGGGTTTACACCGAATTCCACTGGTGTCGTGTGGGCAGGCTCGAAGGTAGGAGACGTCCGTCTCAGTCGAACCGGAACCACCCAGATCTCCTCTGCCACCGACCCCCGGAAATACTGGAACCGCCAAGTCCCGAATTCCCAGGTGGCCACTGCCTCCGCTCGTCGGATCCGGTACTGCTGGCAGGAGAGAGCAACAACACACAGATGTGGATGCGACAGCACCCAGCCACGGAGAGGGGAGAAGCCGCCTCCACCTCTTGACAATATACAGCAGGAAGGTGAGTACTTATTCAAGCAATTTAGCTGTTAGTAGTCAGCAGTCCTGAAACGGTTTACAAATCTTAGCTGGTTATTCAGAATATGAAGGCAGAGAATGTTACCTCAGTCTTAAGGCGATATCTCGGCACTGAGGTGGAGACGCCGTCCTCCTGATATACCTCGGTGCTGAGTAGAAACAGCTGTGTTTGGAGATGGGTGACAGCTGTCACCCAGATTACTCCCATGATGCGGTAGCGCCCTCTGGTGCCTGGAGCCCGCACTCCAGGCAGGGCGCCCTCTGGTGGTGGTGGGCCAGCAGTACCTCCTCTTCAGCGGCCCACACAACAAGAGGGATTTTTTCCTTACCACTGTCATCTGTGTGCTTGCTCTAGGGGTTGGTAAGGTTAGACCTTACTTGTGTGAAGCGCCTTGAGGCAGCTTTGCTGTGATTTGGCGGTATATAAATGACATAAATTGAAATTGAATTGAAACAGTGTCTATTAAAAAAACAAACAAACAAAAAACAAACTGGATACTGTGCCATAGTCTCCTGCAGACTGACGGATGCGAGGAGGTTGTCTTTTAGTTCCATGGTTGTTTTAGCACAGGGGTAGGCAACCTGTTCCAGAAAGAGCCATGAGGGTGCAGGTTTTCTTTGCAGCCACTGACTCCACCCGGTGATTTTACTGATTAATATCACTTTGAGCAGATGGAATCAGTTAATCAGTGAAATCACCTGGTGGAGTCAGTGGCTGCAAAGAAAACCTGCACCCTCATGGCTCTTTCTGGAACAGGTTGCCTACCCCTGTTTTAGCATTTTGTGTTCTGGATGTTTTCATGTCTCAGGTTTTGTTCAGGTTTTATTTTCAATCAATCAATCAATCAACATTTATTTATAGAGCACTTTACAGCACCAACTGGTGTGCAAAGCACTTAACATTAAAAACACAAATTCACAAAAATAAAACACATATACAATAAAATTTTAAAACAGCACGTAAAAACAGAACATGTCACCTCCCCACTAGGTGTTAAAAGTCAGTTTAAATAAATAAGTCTTTAACTTAGATTTAAAAAGTGCTAGGTCAGGCACAGTACATAATTCAAGAGGTAGCTTGTTCCACAGTCTGGGGCCAGCTACCGCAAAAGCATGATCACCCCAGCGTTTGTATCTTGACCTCGGAGCATCTAAGTAAAGATGTCCTTTAATGCCTTTAATGTCCTACTGTAAGTGCGCAAAGTTAAAATTTCAGACAAGTAGGGAGGTGCAAGGCCATAAATAGCTTTAAAAACAAACACTAAAATCTTAAAATCAATTCTAAAATGAACTGGAAGCCAGTGGAGTGAGTACAGGACGGGCGTAATATGCTCCCGTCTAAAAGTGTTTGTTAAAGACGAGCAGAAGCATTCTGCACCAATTGGAGACGTGCAAGAGAAGACTGATTAATACCAGAATAAAGTGCATTACAATAATCAAGTCTGGAGCTGATAAAAGCATGAACCCCCGTCTCAAGATCACGTCTACTGAGGAAGTGCTTTATTTTAGCCAAAAGATGAAGCTGGAAAAAACTTGCTTTGACAGCAGAGTTTATCTGTTGATCAAACCTCAAACAGCTGTCAAATATCACTCCCAAATCCTTGACAGCTGGTTTTACATAATTAGCCAGAGCACCAAAATTTGGTGTTACCACATTTGGTATGACAGAGCGCTCAAACACTGTGATCTCAGTTTTACCATCATTCAGGTAAAGGAAGTTTTGGGACAGCCACTGCTTTACATCATGAATACAATTAAATAATGATGACAAAGCATCACTCCCATTGGTCCTCATAGGCAGATAGATTTGCAGATCATTTTTCAAGGATGTGATTGTCTTCTAAAAATGACTGTAACTGTATAAATACAAGCTTTTCTAAAACCTTAGACAGAAATGGCAGATGAGACACAGGTCTAAAATTAGATACAACTGACGAGTCCAGGTGAGGTTTTTTAAGAAGGGGTTGAACCACAGCATGTTTAAAAGCAGCTGGAACAGACCCTGATCTAAGACAAGCATTGATAAAAGTTAGGAGAACCGCCCCAACAGTATTAAAAACCTCCTTCTACACCTTAGCTGGAACAACATCTAAAGGACAACTTGTAGGTTTTATGTGTTTCACAACTTCACCAAGAGATGCAAAAGAAATGGGCTCAAACTACTCGAGCACAGTAGAATGTGCACAAGTAACAGACAACTCAACATTACAGTTCTGATCAGCGTTCTGTCTGACTGTGAACTTTGTCAATAAAAAACTGAAGAAATTCCTCACAGGTTGTGGTTGTAGCATCCATCAGAACAGAGGTGTGTGGATTTACAACTGAGTTTATAGTTTGAAATAACACATTGGGACAATGGCAATTACTAAAAATAATATGAGACAGATATTGTGCTTTTGCCTCCTTCACAGCCTTCTGATAGTCAGACTGTCCCTCAGAATACCCAGAGACACCTGTAGTTTGTCCTTTTTCCATTTTCTCTCCGCCCGTCTGCAGCGTTGCCTGAGGGCACAGGTCGTGGCATTTAACCAGGGGTCGGATTTTGATTTCCTGGATTTGCAGCGCATCGGTGCAACAGAGTCCAAAATTACTGTGCATGTGGAGTGGAAAGAAGAGAGGATGTTATCTGTGTTATGTGTCGACGCGGATTGAGGAGCGAACCTGCGTCAGACAGAACCCAGCGCTAAAAATAACCAGAAAGCGGTTCCAACAACAAAAACAATTTATTTTTCACCTGTGCCTAAATAAAATGTACAAAACCAAAACCAACGTCCTTCTGGAGGAGTGACTGCTGGCACGCTCTCCAGCGCCCGCAAGGAGAGAAGTCCGGCGCTCCTGGACCCACTACCACCAGACAAACACCCCCCAGGTGGACACGACAAACTGACTCTCTGTGAAGCAAAGAAGATGTGAGGTAAGTCAGCAGTTACAATATCTTTCAAAAGACACACGCTATCAGCAACACATTCAGGTCTGTACTTTTTATCTTTATGCAAATGAGCAGCTTCTCACAACAAGTGGAGGATCACTTATCCTGCACGCCACAGCAGTGAGAAGCAAACTGCACAACTCTCATCACAATTCCAGTATACTATGTAACAAAACACCAAGTTACTATCAACAATTAGTCAAATACTTAATTACCTTTAATGTGTGCTGACAGCATGTGTCCTCACCCTTCCTTGCTTCACGGGCTTGATGTGTCAAACCCAGGCACGGTCCTCAGCGTCTCACAAACGAACATCACAAGGTTGAGTTCCCGGCAGTTCTGCTTGAATCACACATGCTTTAAAAGCAGAACGCCATCCAATTATCTGCTTCAGCTGAAAGTCTTTAAGGTTGCATGTGAGCACCAGTCACAGGTGCTTCACATGATGTTGATGAGGGTGAGGATTCTTCAGCCAGCACCTTCTCCACAGACAAATCAGTTTCCATGCCACCTGAGGAGCAAAGAAAAGAAAAGAACACCAAAACATCCAGCCACACCCCCCAACACACAACAATCTGGGAGTAATGGAGAAACCAGTCCATTCATGGCATAAAACTGAGAGTCCATGAAGGCAGCAGCAAAGTCCCCCGCCGTCGAGGAGGTGACCAAACGGCGACAAGAGACAGGAACAAGTGGCTTACTAGCAGATGGAGGAGCAATAAATTCAAAAATAACAGGAAAGTGATCTGAAATAGCAATGTCTGATATGTCCTGAAGGGAAACTGAGAGCCAATAAGAAATGACCACGTCCAAGGTATGTCCAAGATTATGTGTTGATCCATCCACAACTTGTGTTAGACCAAAAGAGTTCAGGAGGCTTTTATAATCATCAGCCAGCTGATTAGAAGGACAACAGATATGAATATTAAAATCACCACAGACTAAAAGTTTGTCATATTTTGGGATAAAATCTGCCAGAAACTCAGAAAACTCCTGAATAAAATCCTTATTAAATTTTGGTGGACTGTAAACAACAGCACAGAGCACAGGACAGTCAAACTCCATCACAAACAACTGAAGTTCAAAAGTGAAGTAGACATTAGCAGATAAAAATCGGCATTTAAAGCTGTCTTTAAAAACCATGGCCACACCACCACCTCAACCTGATGCTCGTGGGGAGCTGAAAAAACGAGCAGTCGGGGGGGAGGAGCTGTGAAAAGGCGCTATTTTCACCTGGTTTCAGCCAGGTCTCCGTTAACAGGAGAAAATCCAGAGCACGACTGGAGAAAAAGTCATTCAAAATGAAGTCTTACTTGTGAGTGACCTTGTGTTGACGAGCACCACACGGACTGAGCGCACCTCAGTCTGCTGGAAGACACGACTGAGCGGGCGCAGATTCTCCTGCATGCAGCCCCGTCTGCAGCTCCTCACAGGACAGTGACACAGTAGTGGAGACCCGGCACCCCGGACAAGCGGCCGGAGCCACCGATAGCTAAAAGTCAGGGAACGCTGCATGTCGTAGCCATCATATGGTGTGAAGAATCCAGCCATGAAATTCCCAGGAGCGTGTTTGCAGGAAGCAGCCAGGCACACTCTGAGCCAAACATGGACTCCTCCTCTCTTCCCGCGTCCCCTGTGGCACAGACGCCGAGGCAACACGACAAGCGGCCAGCGCAGAAAGTCCAGTACGGACGCTAAGACAGGTGGCGGGGGTAGCAGCGTCCCTGGCCGTCCGCCAGAGCTAAAAACAGCGAGATTCTCCAGCGAAGCCCGAACGCCAATAAGAGTCAGGCGATCATACACCAGGAGCAGTGACACAGTCCATACAACAAAATGCAAAAACAATAAAAAAAGGACAAAAAAAAACAACAAAAGAAGTGAGTGCAGACAGCAGGCCACACACAATGGCGCCATCTTGCATCCATAATCCCAATTCCCATATTTTCCTCATACTTTCTGATGTGTTTCGTCACCTTGTGTTCCTTTGGTTCCTTTGGATTGCATGTGTCTCTGTTGTTCCTGTCCACCCTGTTTCATGCACCTGTTGTTCATTAGTTCTTTTTGCTTTTAAGCCATTCGTTAGTTTGCCAGTCAATTAACGTTGTCGTTCATTTGAAGTTATGATGTGTTCTCATGTGCTCTTTGTATGTACCTTGTGTCATTGTCGCATTTTGTTTTCAGCCGTCAGTAGTTTGTCTTCTCCTTTGCACCTCCAGTTTTACCTCTGTCCTGTATTTTGGTTTTGGACTTTTTGGTATTCATACCTTGTTTTTTTGTTTGTTTGTTTTATTTTTATTAATTTTATTTTTTTGAATTATCTACACTTGGATTATTAAAACAGTGAGGATTTTTGTACTCACACCTCTGTGTCCTGCTACCTGCTTACTGGGGTTGTATTTGAGTCTGACTCTGCCCAAAACATAAAAATCATGTTTCTCTCTGTAGTTGCTCACTTGACTTGTGAGTTACTCATGTGACACACCTATGGGATATTACATAGGTAAAATTAAGTTGCTATTTCAATTGACGTGATAAATCAAAGATAACCACCATGCAGCGAGTTCACTACATGGTAGCTTTTGATTTGGTGAGGAACAAAAAGACACCAATTACTGTTTTTGAGTTACTGCTTGCACAAATCTGACTGGGATGGACTAATTCACGTTTCACATTCAACACAGAGTGTGTGAGTCATTAATGGAGCTAAGACTTGAGCATAGGGGAATTATTGACTTCTCACACAAGTACTTGAAGACTGATCACTAAACTTCCAGTTTCAGAACAATGTGCTTCACCACCTGCACTATTACCGCAAAAGAAAAATACTTTCTTCCCATAACAGTCTATACCCAAACTATTTTACATTCATTGTTTGAATCCATTATCTATACCATTTGACTCTGCCTCAATGAACTGAAAATAAAGAGAAGAACAGTGCATGCACTCCATGATTAACGGTCAGGCTCTTTCTGACATTATGACATTGTAAGTAAACAAGATATTTGAAATATACGTTAACAAAGCAATATCAGTGAAAAAAACAGGTTGATTATAGCCAGAACATCCTTGGTCCTAACTGCTTTCTTTACATTACATACACTACACTATTATGCTCTTTTAAGTTCATTTTATACTTATATGTTTTGAGTTAACTGCTTTAAAAATAGCTGCAATCAAAAGGTATACATAACATTAACTACAAATTTGCAAGCTGTAATAACTTTTTATTATTTTTGAGTATATAAACAAAAAACAAAACCAAACAAACAAACCAAGTCAATCAATTACATCAGTTTTGTAGGGATGTCTTAATCCAATCCAATGCAAAGACGAGTATCAGGCCCAATCAAGGCATTTTTTTAATTGAATGGAATCTATTAATTCTCACGCTAGTCTGCATTCCATCATCAGTACATTTCATAAGCAGCATGTCAACAGGGCAAATATAATAGTCACCAATGTACTCAACATTTGCTGCTAGTGATGGCAAAATGGGGCCTCATGAAGCATTTGCTGTTCATTTCTGAGCCCACCAGATGGCAGTCTCTTAAAAAAGGAAAGGATTCAAAACGTATTTGACTTCAATGTACACTGAACCCTGCTTTTACAGGTTTTTTTTACAACCGCTATGAACCATTTGTCAGAGCCTTAAACACTTTTTCAAAACTGTTAACGTACATCACACCTGAAACACACAATTCCCCAAACGGGTATTTTCATTCTCAAATTCACGCAGTGTAAATAAACACAAACACACACTTCCGAAATACAATACACTAACACAGTTCACCAAATCTACCAAAGCACTGACACACGTTGTCGTCCAACAGAAACATTTAGTCAGTCACAACACAGTGTCATAAAGAACACTGACAACTGACGAAATAACACGAACTGAATCACTTTGCATGTGTCAAATCTACTATTTTTTTCCTTTTTCTTTTACAATCAACAGATTATTGTATTGATCATGCATGTAAATTAATGTTTGTGATGATGTTCTTCATTTTTCATTTGTTGGGCATGAATTTTTGTTCCCTTTTTTGTACAACACAGCACAAAAAGTGAACTACCCATGTCAGAGCAGCTTTGCAGAAAGTTTATGAAGACAAAAGACAATACAGTTTCTTACAACCGCTATGACCCATTTGTCAGAACCTTAAACACTTTTTTAAAACTGTTAACGCACATCACACCTCAAACATACAATTTACCCAAACAGGTAATTTAATGTTCAAATTCACGCAGTGTAAATAAACACAGACACACACTTCCAAAATACAATAATACACTAACACAGTTCACCAAATCTACCAAAGCACTGACACACATTGTGTTCCAACAGAAACATTTAGTCAATCACAGCACAGTGTCATAAAAAACATTGACAACTGATGGAATAACACAAACTGAATCACTTTGCATGTGTCAAATCTACTTTTTTCCTTTTTTGATCATACATGTAAATTAATGTTTGTAATGATTTTTTGAATTTCTTCATTTTTCATTTGTTGGTCATGAATTTTGTTCCCTTTTTTTTTTGTATAACACTCAGCACAAAAAGTGAACGACCCATGTCAGAAAAGCTTTGCAGAATGTTTATAAAGGAAGAAGACAGCAAATGACAGGATTTGCAGTAAACACTTTACTGTGTTGCAAATGAAAATGACTTACAGCACAGTAAAGAGGGAAAAAAAAAATCAGCATTTAACTGTCATTCATTACTGTATTGTCAAATCCACAAAAAGAAAAAGGAGTAGAAGAAATCAAGAGGAAGACAAAAAAAGGTAATCTGCTCGGTCGTCAGCACTGGGTCACATATTTTCATCGACATCACACCTGATGTCTTCTCTGACCAGGCTTCTTGGGAAGTATCTTTTTGCATGCCTAATCCAGCCCTGGCAGTTGTCAGCTGTGACGTCCTGGCATGCAGCAGCCATTGCATCCAGGAGGGACATTTGGTAATGTGGATGGTGATCAAATACCTTCCAGCTCCAGGCTGAAAAAAACACCTCCATTGGGTTGAGGAAAGGGGAGTAAGGGGCAAGGAAAAAGGACATCATCCTGGGATGGCATCAAACCAAGCTGTGACTGCATGTGCATGGTGGAATGCGACATTGTCCCAGGTGATCACATATGTTAGCAAGTTACCCCCCAACTCACCCTGTCCCCTTTCCCCCTCAGAGACCAGTCTATCATACAGCTCTTCTAAAAACTGAGAAGGCGTTCTGTGTTGTAGGGGCCAATTTGACTTTTATGTAGGAGCACATCATTGTTAGATATTGCTGCACACATGGTGATGTTTGGCTCCTCTCCGGCCTGGCACAGCAACCGTGACTCTTTTACCAATGATGTTTCCGCTCCGCCTACGTTTTTTGGCCAAATTGAAGCCAGCCTCATCAATGTATATTATGTTATGTGGGACTTGATTGGTCTCCAACTCCATGACTCTCTGTAAGCAATCAAACAAGATGGATGTAAATGATTTAGAGTACTTTAGGTTACTGCAAAACACACAATTAGCACATGGTATTTTGGATTTACAGTAATACCCTACCCGGACATATTGGTGACGGTGTTCTTTGATGCGAACACTGGTTCTTTCAAAAGAAACTTTATAAAGTTGCTTCATCACGACTCTGTGTTCAGCCAAAGTCTGAGAAACAGATGTACGGCTGATTGCTCTGATGTTTTCAAAGACAAGATTGTCTTGTAAAATATTGGCCCAAACTTCTTTCAGTTTTATTTTATTGTTAGCAATCACCATGATGACAATGGCAAGCTCCTGTTCTTCATTTAGAAGCCTGCCCCTGCCCCCTGAAGGACATAAACTTTGAACCCTTAGAAGAACAAAGTTATATATTACTGCCGGGGCCAGAAGATACAGTTACTGTAATTCATGTTACACTGTTCAGTAGGAAAGGCCCTTAAACAATACAGTGAAACTGTAATCTGCAGATTTGGCTGCACACGTTCTCCAGCCTCTCTATGTGACATCCCATGGTTGATGACACGGTCAATGATGGTAGCTTGTATTTCATCTGTCACCCTATCTCCTGGCCCTTCTTTGAGCTCCACCACACATTCTAACTCCCCCACTACCTCTACCTCTAGGCATTTTTCTCCCTTGTTTTTTGCAAGTCCTCCACCTTGTCCCTTGTCTTGTCTGTTGTTCTTTTCCCTCACAAGATCCACCTATAAATATAGGTGATGTGATTGGTGATGTGATTGAAAAAAGCCCAGCACCTGAGCTGGGTGAGACGGGAAAAACTGTGATCAATGTAGTCTTCATCCATTCGTTTTGAACATGAGGTTTTCTGTTTTGACAAAACTGCATGAAAGCAATTGAAAATTCACCAGTTAACACTTACTGTTTTGGTCATGCTGAGCTTGTGTGTAAAAGGAGTTCAAACTAATGTTAAATGTGTAAATGTGTGTATTTTGTGTCAAAGAAGAAGAATTGTGTACACTGTATAGCCCCCACAGGCTGATGTTGTGGTAACTGTGTGAATAGTTTTGAAAAAGCGTTAAATTTCATAGCGGTTGTAAAAAAAATTGTAAAGGTCAAACAGGCTACCAGCGGACGTAGGAAAAAAAATCAAATGCTTTGTGATACCTTATTTTGTCATCACTATCACTGCTACTGCACAAGGAGAACCATGGCACATTTCAGAAGCATCTCAGAAACACATGCAAGATCTCATTCACGTAAAATGTGCATCATCTTTTCTGACAGATGACGTACGTAGAACACTTGTGACCACCCGGTGAAGGAATGCGTTCCACATTAATACATGATTTTTTTATCGCCATCCTGTCTTATGTTTTCCTTTGTTAACAAGCAATGTATAGGCCCATAGCCGAGGGAGGGAGAGGATCGGGGGACAGGACCCCCCCATGCACACACACACACACGTACACGCACACACACACACACATTTTTCTGAGTGCAGACACATTTTAAAACATTCTAATACATAATAGTACTGACTATAATTGTTGTGTGGGCCGCTGAAGAGGAGGTACTGCTGGCCCACCACCACCAGAGGGCGCCCTGTCTGGAGTGCGGCTCCAGGCACCAGAGGGCGCTGCCGCCTTACAGGAGCAGCCGGGGTGACAGCTGTCACTTATCACCTACAACAGCTGTCACCAATCATCTGATCTGCAGTGGTATATCAGCAGGACGACATCTCCACCTCTTTGCCGAGATATCGCTCTACCTAGAAGGTAACGTACTCAGCTGACTGTGTTTTGACAGTAACCCTTTATTACTTTTGTGTGTTGAATAGCAGACATTCTTCCACGAGAGGTGGAGGTGGTTTTCTCTCCATACGGATTGCTGGGTGCGAACGCACCCACATTAACTGTTTTTGTTCCTCGCCAGCAGTACCAGATCTGACACGCGGAGGGCAGTGGCCACCTGGGAGTTCGGGACTTGGCGGGCTCCAGTATTCCCGGGGTTCGGTGGCGGAGGAAATCGTGTGGTTCCGGTTCTGCTTTGGACAGACGTCTCTTATCTTCAAGCCTGCCCACGTGACACATTCTTGTGAATTGATCTCTTTGTCTATTGTTGTGATCCGTTGTGTTTGTTGTGCCTATTCACAACAGTAAAGTGTTGTTATTTGACTTCCTCCATTGTCTGTTCATTTGCGCCCCCTGTTGTGGGTCCGTGTTCCTACACTTTCACAACAATAATAAACAATGAGGTTTTTAACAACAATCATCACTCTTCAACCATCCAAGTATGTAAATCAACATGAGGTTCCACTTTAACTACTGTAATGCTGCACAAAGTAGAATTAATAAGAACCAAATAAAAAATTCATTAACTAACTTATTAAAATAAAAATAAAAACATTAAAGCCTAATTTATGCTTCTCTGTCTCTGCAGCTCCCTCGTGACGCAAAATCCTCTGAAAAATGTAGTCAACAGGGTCGCAAGAAATGTGCTGAGAAAAAAAAAAAAAGGCAAATTAACTGCCAAAGATTTGAGAAGAATCAAACATGAAGCTACCCTGGAACCCATGATCCTCAGGTGCATAGGGAGAAGGACACTAAGGATGAAGCATGGAGCTAGCAGGTAGGAGGTGAAGAGGGAGGCCAAGAGGAGGTTTATGGATGTGCTGAAGGAGGGTAACCGAAGCAGCCAACAGAAGACGTGGAAGCTTTCATATTCCAGATCTACAACCTACCTGGAGTGTCCAGAAGTACAAAGTGTTCAGTGCTCAGAGACATGGCCAAGGTAAGGAAGCCTGAAACAAGACCACCACTAAACAAGGACACATACATTGACTTGAAATGTCGATTAGGCCAAGAAATATCTGAAGACAGATTTTTCAAAGGTTCTGTTGACTGATGAGATGAGAGTGACTCTTGATGGACCAGATGGATGGATCCATAATTGGATCAGTAACAGAGCACAGAGATCCACTTCAACTCAGAAGCGAGCAAGGGTCGGCGGCGGCGGGTAGTGGTACGGGCAGGTATTACTAAAGATGAGCTAGTTGGACCTTTTCAGGTCGATCATGGACGCAAAATCAACTCCCAAACTTACTGCCAGTTTTTTATAAAACACTTTCTTCAAGCAATGCTACAGGAAAAAGTTCTTCTTTCAAGAAGGCCATGATTTAGGACAATGCACTGAAGTACTCCACTGTGTGGGTAGTCAGTAAAGGACTTGAAGATGACCAGAATACTGACATGGCCCCCCTTCCTCACATGACCTAATCTCTATTGAGAACTTGTGGGTGTTGTGTGGGCCGCTGAAGAGGAGGTACTGCTGGCCCACCACCAGAAGGCGCCCTGCCTGAAGTGCGGGCTTCAAGCACGATGAGGGCGCTGCCGCCTCAGGAACAAGCCGTGGTGACAGCTGTCACCCATCATCCGTGACAGCTGTCACTAATCATCACATCTGGTATAAAAGCAGGAAGACACCTCCACCAAACTGCCGAGATATCATCTTCATCTGGAGGTAATACTCTCAGCCTTTTTGTGAGATTTATAAATCTGTTATTGTGAGTGTTTGCAGGAGAACCGGTCGTTTTTGTGGAGGCTGTGCAAGACCGGCGCTCCTTTTCATCTGAGACCGCTGCAACGTGTTGAGTGAGAGGTTGAGGTGGCATTCCCACCATGTTACTGGGTGTTCACACACCCAACCTTTGACTGTCTTTTGCTTTCTGCCAGCAGTACCAGATCCGACACGCCGGGAAGGTGGCCACCTGGGGACTCCGGGACTGGCGGCTCCAGTATTCCTCGGGTTCAGGTGGCGGTGGAAATCGTGTGGTTCCGGTTCGTTTCCAGACGGGCGTCTCCTATCGTCGAGCCTGCCCCCACGACACCTTTATTAATTGACTGTTGCACATTCTGAATCTGCTGTGTTTGGTTGTGACATTCACAACAGTAAAGTGTTATAATTTGTCTCCTTCCATTGTCCGTTCATTTACGCCCCTGTTGTGGGTCCGTGTCACTACACTTTCCCAACAGTGGCCCTTCTTAAACGGGAGATTTACAGTGAAGGACAACAGTCCGCCTCTCTGAACAGTGTCTGGGAGGCTGTGGTTGCTGCTGCACAAAAAGTTGATCGCCGCCACATCAAGAAACTGACAGACTCCATGAATGGAAGGTTTATGACTGTTACTGAAAAGAACAGTATATTGGACACTGATTTTTTTTTATGTCAAAATGTTTATTTTTCACACTTTAAACAGATGAAACTAAACAGTGAGATGGAAAAAGTTAAATTTTTCATTTAGTTGCATAATAATTCTGCAAAGTAATAATTGCCCAAAAACTTGTGCACAAATAGATATTCTCCTCACAAAGCCAAAACCTCACTTTTACTTTCTGAAATATTCAGGTTTAAAGTTTATTAAGATTTTGGACTGACCTGAGAGAACTGTAGTTGTTCAATAATAAAATTAATCCTCCACAAATACAACTTGCCTAACTGACTGTGCACAATGATTATGCAAAACTGGGAAAGAACATGTCCCTGTTTGTATTCTGAGTGGATGGCCAATGGTGGCTTTGAAGAACCTTTATACACAGAGGGCATATTTTAAGCTTTTCTTTAATGTTTTTGAGTTCACAGTGTGGTATCTGGTATTTATCAGATGAGTGTTGATCACTTTCCCTAGATCATTTAAAAATAATTTGAAAACTTGAATTTGTACAACAGTCTCTCTGCTCCTTGTCTGAAGAAATAATGTAAACTAGCGTGTTGCCTGTGGGATCCACGGGCTCTAGATTGGGTTGTGTTTATAAAATAGGTAGCTGACATTTTTCAAGGGTGGAATAAATTAAGCAGTGAGTTGGAATGTCGTGTCAGTCCAGAATGTTTTTAGAACCTTAGACCTCAGCAAATTTTAGAAGGGGAGCTCAACCCTTTTATTTCCTGTTCATTATGTAATTTTTAATGTTAATTTACTGTCTTAATGTATTTATGGATTGTTTAGGTTGTTGTTATCATATACACACTATTATTATTATCACTATTATTGTTATTATTTTATTTTATTATTACTTCTATTTTGACATCTGATTTTTAATGGCCCACAATGGAAATATGTGTTTTCACTTTCTTGTGTCAACCATGTATTTTTTTAACATATTGACAATTATATGCACTCACACTCACGCTTTTAATATAAAAATCACTTACTGCCCCCTGTTGGAAAGGCATGTGAGTCCACAATGTAATTAGCAACATGAGGTAATATTCGTAAATTCTCCAAAATTATTGGTTAACTGATGTCAATCAAGATCTTGTACAGTTGGAAGGTTATCAATTGTTTCAGGTAAATCGACAGAAGAGAAGAGGCGGGGGTGTGGCATTATATGTAAGGTCTGATTACAACTGTAAATTAGTTCACAATATGTCATTCACAGTTGATAATATCATGGAATGTGTTACGGTTAAAATTACATCCATAATTCAAAAAATACGGTTGTTAGTTGTTTATACAGAGCCCCAGAGCAAATATTGATACTTTTGAAGAAGTAATTATGGGAATGTACAACAAAATAAATAAGAATTCACATTTATTTATCTGTGGTGATTTTAATATCGATTTTCTAAATCCTCACAATCATCCACAAACCCACTTCATTTATAAATTCTTTATATTGTTTGGGAGTATTCCGACCATCATTCATCCAAGTAGAATAACTGTGAATTCAACAATCCTTATTGACAATATTTTAACTAATGTCATATCTGGTAATGTCAGTGCGGGATTGCTGGGTAAATGATATTAGTGATCACCTGCCAGTATTTACTGTTTTGCATCACATGCTCGAGTGTTTCAAAAGGATTGTAATAGATTGAGTAGAAATGTCACACCAATAACTGTTGATAATTTAAGGGTGGATTTATTATGCCAGAATTGGAATGATGTTTATGTTGATGATGTTGATGAATCTTATGATGGTTTTATTTCTATCATTTCTAAGTTATACGATAAACACTGTCCTCTTGTTAACAAGATATATACTAACCGATATAGCAATAAACCATGGATAACCAAGGGTCTTCAGAGGGCATGTAAAAAGAAGAACTTACTGTATAAACAATTTATAAAATCGAGATCAAAGGAAGCTGAAAGTAAATATAAATATATAAGAATAAATTAATTCATATTATGAGATTTAGTAAGAAAAGATATTATAGTGACTTACTTGTTAAAAATAATATAAAAAATACATGGAATATTTTAAATGAAGTAATAAAAAAGAACAAAAATGGTAGAGATTATCCTTCTTTTTTCTTTCCAATAATACTGTGATAGAAGATAATGAGACCATTGCTGACCATTTTAATGAATATTTTGTCAATGTAGGTAAAATCTGCCAGTAATATTGATTCATTGAGCGTTAAATCTTTTGAAATAAGATAACATTTAATAAATCGGTGTCAATGTTTGTTGGTGGAACAAATGAAAAGAAATATTGATCTGGTGCAGAATTCTAAAAGTAAGAAATCAAGGACTTCAATAATTTGGATATGGCTTTGTTGAAAAAAAATCATTGATTGTATAGTAAACCTTTCACTTATATTTGTAATATATATTTAAGTTTTGGTAAATTTCCTTCACAGATGAAGATAGCCCAAGTAATACCTTTGTTTAAACTGGTGACAAACACACTTTTTCAAATTACAGACCTATCTCACTTTTACCCCAATTTTCTAAAATACTAGAAAAAAATTTTGTAAAAAGACTGGATAATTACTTACTAAAGCAAGAGATACTCTGTGAAGAACAATATGGATTTAGAAAATCTAGGACTACTTCACATCCATTGATGGATTTCGTGGAAAATATAGCGACTGCAGTCGATAACAAGCAATATACAGTAGGTATTTTTTTTGATTTACAGAAAGCGTTTGACACTGTCAATCATGAAATATTGCTAACTAAATTACAGAAATATGGAATCAGAGGATTAGCATATGACTGGATAAATAGTATTTACATGGTCGGTATCAGTATGTTCAATACAATAACATTGATTCCGAACTTCGGGAAATTACGTGTGGGGTGCCCCAGGGTTCAGTGTTAGGTCCTTTGTTATTTATTTTATATATAAATGATATATGTTATGTGTCACGGGTACTGAGTGTGGTTCTTTTTGCAGATGACACACTGTATTTGCAGTGGGTGATAATCTTGACAGCTTCTGGACACGGTGGTAAACGAACTGGATAAATTCAAAGCTTGGTTTGATGCTAATAAATTGTCACTTCATCTTGGGAAAACCAAATGTATGATTTTTGGAATAAACTTGTGCCTAAATGTAAAAGTGTAACCATTAACATATGGAAATACAGATAGTAACTGAGAACAAATTTCTAGGTGTTATAATTGACAATAAACCTCAGGCTGGAAACCTCATATAAATTATATAAAATTTAAAATGTCAAAATCTATCGCTATCATGTACAGGGTCAAGGACATATTTGTCCCAGGATGGGCTACTCAGATTATATCATTCTTTAATTGTACCATATATGACATATTGTATCGAACTCTGGGGTAACACTTACAAATCAATACCAATCATGTATTCTTTTACAAAAACAGGCCATCAGAAATCATCTGTAATAAACCTTATCTTGAGCCAACACATTCTCTGTTTATGACTTTACATTTACTGAAATTTAGAGATTTAGTGGATTATATCACCATACACAACTTTGTACAAAGCTAATAACCAGGCCTTGCCACTTATGTCCAGAGCCTGTTCAAGATCAGAAATCTGAATACAGTTTACGAGGATGTATGGTTTTTAAGAAGCTCCCGTACGTCACTAAGTCAAGGGTTTTTGTGTTTCAGTTAAAGGGGTGAAGATTTGGAACAAATGTCCTGTGGAAATTAGCTTATGTAGTTCTTTAGTCTGTTTTAAGAAACATATAAGAAATTAATACTTTCTGGATATAAAGAAAATCATAATAAAAAAAAAAAAAAAAAAAGATGTATACATTTGTGGATGTATGTATTTAATTGCTTATTGTATATAGGAGGTGTGAGCATAAGTGTAATTATATGTTGGACTTGACTTTTGGGATGTGGGTATGAGGGGTGGGTAATTTATAAGCTTGCTTGTTCCCACCCCCTTTTCATGCACACGGTGTTAAATTTGATCTTGTTTTTTTTTATTTGTTTGATATGTTGTCTTTATGCTGCTGTGTTGTTGCTGAAATAAATAACCTGTTTAGTCCTATCAGTGTTCAGTTGTGGTGCTGTTCATCCTTGACCCAAAATACATAAGCATGCAAAACAGCAAATGTCAGCTGTGTTTGTCCCTGAGCAAAACTGCAAGCATGCATAGCTGCTGTAAGCAGGTGGTTTTAATTTGACAAACAAAGACAGTGACTAAAGGCATTAAAACCACTAAACATTTCACTCATAGTAAGTGCAACATGAGACTTATTTAAAGTGACAAAGCCAATTGAGCTACAAAAACCCAATAAATCAATCATGCTA
The DNA here is from genome assembly GCF_902500255.1 of Thalassophryne amazonica. NCBI lineage: Eukaryota > Metazoa > Chordata > Actinopteri > Batrachoidiformes > Batrachoididae > Thalassophryne > Thalassophryne amazonica. The sequence continues at coordinate 53,034,543 of NC_047108.1, read as the reverse complement.
ACAACACTGTAAAACTAACATAAATGGCAATAACAACATTTAAAACCTCAAAACCCTGAACTCCCATGGTGCATTGCAGCACAGTATCCATTGTTGATTGGTTAGCTAAAATTAGCCAAGTTCTCCAAAAATATATGTCTTATTAATTTTCCATTTTCGCAACATTCATTTGACCCAAAATACATACCCTAAGCATGCCAAATGGAAAATGTCAGCTCTCCCTGGTTTTTGCATGATTGAAGCCATACACGCGCGCACACACACACACACACACACACACACACACACACACACACACACACACACACACACACACCACACATAGAAGCCATTTGGCTATTATAATATAGATAGTAAGAACTGTTTTAAAAGTGCAGGTCCACTTCATGCATAATGGCAGGTCAGGTGGGAGCAACCATGGGTCCACACTGGTGACCCTCTAGGTCCAACCTCATCTCCAGGAAGTCACCGTCAATCTGTCACAGGTGGACCTGATCCAATCCACGGACCCCGGCGGTAAAGGTTTCTCAGGACAGAGGACCAAAGTTGGCTGTGGTTTTTATTACGTGCAAAGTAATTGTGAAAAGCTGTGAAGCATAGTGAAAGGGAGCATCCTTTGAACTTCCATGATGATGATGATCATGATGTCCAACGGAAAAGTTCAGCGAACGCCGTCAGAGAGAACTGCTGTAGAATGAACGCGGTGACAAAGAGGCAGCTGTGTCTGCACAGCAGAGTGCCAGCAGGTGAACAAGGCATTTGACATTTGTCTCACACACATTCCTGTGCCAGCTGACAAAAGTGTGTGCATATGGGTGTATGTGTGCACACAATGGACCAAAGCTCCTGCTCCCATTCTGGGGAGCAAATGTCTGTGATTCATCATATATGCTGGATATGAGGTTATAGTTCATTCTTTCAACAATCATTTTGAATTTCAGCATATTTTCAGACTCATTCATGCTTAATAAATGAATGAATGTGACATAAATGTGTAAGAAGACACAACATGTGTGATGGCTGTTTATCAGAAGACCACAAAGTTTCCACTTCAAACTGATGACATTAGAATAAAAAAAAAATTTAAAAAAAACAGAAAAACAACTTGAACTCACCAGTTTAGTCAGCAAAGTGAGTCAATGCGCGGTCCCGATCCATTCTGCAAAGTCGAGCTTCAGGTCCAGAAGCACACAAAGAAGCAGAACCGTCCCGAACACACAGTCTGAGCCAAAGCTGCGCACTTTTGGGGAAAAGTTACACACAGTCCGTGTAAGTAAAGGGTGCACGGGTTGGCGTATGTGAGTATGTGTGTGGGCGTGGGTGTGACTCCCCAAAAGAACAAACGCAGCCTGTCGTGTGTGTGTGTGTGTGTGTGTGTGTGTGTGTGTGTGTGTGTGTGTGTGTGTGTGTGTGTGTGTGTGTGTGTGTGTGTGTGTGTGTGTCGGTGGACAGCGCACAGGACAAGCGTTCCCTTCTGAAGGGTTTGAACAGGACAGCGGCGTCAAGTCAGACACAAAAAACAGGACGCCTGATGGTGCTTCCTTCAAAATAAAATTCAAGCATTATGAAGTAAGAACGAGTTTGACTATCAATATGTAAACCTGGATTAGGTTCGAGTGCCTGTTTGTCTCCTTGGGCAAGACACTGGCAATCATGTCAAGAAAGAAGGGAGCTGTCTCCATTAATTATGGGGTGCAAAATCTGAAATAGATATGTTGCAGTGAAAAGGCCCCCGCAGTACCTCATCTCAGTAACTCCACCAAATTGACACATACACATAATGGGTACTTGATCAAACATTCTGCCACTGAATCTTACAGGTAGCCAACAACCGGCCTGGCTATGAATTGGGCCAGATACTGGCCTCTGTCTCCTAGCCTGTGATTGGATGCAGCTGAGATGCTGATTTTTTATCACGTTGATGTGGCACGGGCACTGCTCTCCTATTGGTCGTTTAGGAGTGGGAATTCCCACTCCAAAATGGAGGCCAGTATCTGGCCCAATTCAGGGCCGGTTGTCAGGCTATCTTACAGGCAGCCATTCTTCATCAGAACAAGTTGAGAGCACAAAAGTTCACCATTGCATGTAGTGGATTTTTTTTTAAATTTTATTCTGCACCAGCACAGAAGAGGAGAAGACTTCATTTGCATTGTCTCAATTCGCCCAGCTGCAAAGCGGCATAAACCTTTGCTGGAGAAGCAAACTGTGATGAACTGGGGTCCCATCTAGGAGGAGTCATACACTCTCACCCACTTCACACTAAAAAATCCAGACAAAATCAGTACCATAGGGCCTTAGGCCTATCTAGAACTACTACTTCACTCCAGTTTCCCAAAATCCCAAATGCAAGCATCACAGTCCACCAACCCAAAAAACTGCTACAGCTAATAATAATACGTACATAGTGGAGTGGAGGTTTGGAAAGTTTGCTGCTGCAGTGAGTGAGTCAAAGCAATTAATTAATTATTTAATTAAGTTTTTTCAGCAATTTTTCTGTCAACCCCTTTGGCTTCTCCCTTGTTTCACTCAGGGTCGCCACAGCAGATCTGATTTGGCACAGGTTTTACGCCGGATACCCTTCCTGATGCAACTTCATATTACATGCAGAATGGGCAGGGGTGGTGTTGAAAAGGGAACCTTCCACACTGGAAACAAGTGTACTAACCAATTGGAAAACACCCCTTTCATAGCAATTTTTCCATCAGTATTTGTGAAAAATGTCGGCAAAAAACAACAAAAAAGTCTTATATGGCTTCAAACAGTGCTGAAGAGTTGGTGTATTTTTTCCAATATTTTGTATGTTTGTTACTGAACAAGAACTACCATATCCAATTGTCAAATATTAATAATTACAATGATTACCTTTCAAAGTAACAAATCTAAGAGAGTCAAAATATGGGCCTTTTTTTTACATTATATTGTAATGACATGAGAAAATTACATCATTGAAATATTGCATTACGTGTGAGATTTATAAACTCAAAAAATACTGTACTACATAAAAAACACATTAGTTTTTTTGTTGTTTCATTCATGAGTAGTAGTGCACACATTCATTTGCTGCTTCTCACATTTGTAATCACAGTCCAGCTTTGATCCTTTGAAGAAAAATCTTTCATTTTAGTAAATATGGTAAATGTAGAGCTGTGTTTATATTAAGTCGAATAATCGCAGATTTTTCACACACACAAGGAAAACAGCTTCACACGCCTTACAGCGTTATGTAGTTTTATTTTGAAACTGAAATACAGTTTTGTTCTTAGTTGTAGCTGACTTGACACTTGTCTGTTGCTTTGTGCGGTGACTTGCGCCACATATTCTGTAATTTATTGCAGCGGGCAAATGTCAGGGTATAAACGGGCGCAACGAGCAAATTAACACTTTTGTCACACGTCAAAATGTATTATTCATTTTAAAATGTGTGTCTTAACATTCCTTTTGCATAACCGGCGCGTGCTATGTGCTATTTCGTCTTTGCACACTGAATTTCGTGTATATTTTACAGTTGTTGCAAAAGCTTCTGTCGTGGCTGCAATGATTTTGATTTTCAGTTGTGCACAAAAGCATGAGAACAAAATCTGTGATTCACTTGTTCAGAATGAACATGAACAAAGACGTCTCACTTTGTGTCGGACCTGACGCGTGACTGCCCTCTGCTGGCTGCATCACACAAGTGCAGGTTACTGCACAAACCCTGAACATTTATTTACTTTACTGTAATTGTAAAAACAAAACAATCACGTTCATCATTCACAATTTCCAAAACATCTGTACATGTCTTTTTATATGACAGATGAAAATGGTTCTGTGTGCACAGCTTTCAGTTATATTACTGCTTGATTGTATCCACAGTACTGCACATTCAGAGGAGCGTTTTTGATTTAACACCTGAAATAAATTTAAATAGATTTTAAAAAAAAAATGGTGTTTGATGTAGACGACAAAGAAATGTATATCTCTTTCTAGATGGAGTTACTGTGAAGCAATAAATCCAATAAAATGAAAACAATATTTTAAAGCATTTTGTGAAAACAAAAATCATATTTAAGAAGACTTGAGGTTGTAATTGCTGTCATATGCAGTGTTGTATAAAGTACCGGAAAATCACACTTAAGTAAAAGTACAGATACCCATTAAAAAAATGACTTTGGTAGAAGTTCAAGTCACCGACTGAAATGCTACTCAAGTAAAAGTCTTAAAGTATCTAGTATTTATTGTACTTAAGTATGACAAGTAACTTACAACTAAATGTACTCAAGTATTAAAGTAAAAGTACAAGTAAATGTTAATAATCAAAAACGGACTGATTTTTTATATTACAAAGTTTATCTAGGCTTGTAAATGACTGGTAGTATTAGTCAAAATACTGAAAATTGTGCACACACAAAAACACTTCAGAAACAAGGTTTCAAAACCTAAATAAACGAGAGTAGGCTACTCACTAGGTGTTCACAGGAAACAGTTTTTTATAGTTTTTCATTGTTACATGGTTTTATCTTTCTGTTGTGTTTGTTTCATTAGGTTGTTTTTGTCTTTCTCTAAAATTGTATTGTAACATTTATTAGTCTATTAGTATTTGACTATTATTGTCTATTATGTAGACTATTATTGTTTTTGCTATTATTAACATATGAATAAAATACATTTAAAAAATTACAATTTGACTCTTTTACGACAACGAACTCTGAGCCATTAATTATACAGAAAACAAATCAACACAAACGTGTGCTGCGAACATAGAAAACACCATAGACATGCTAACGCGTTAGCATCGGTCCCGTTTTTAAGTTATAAAATACATCTATCAACTGTTTCAGAAGACCATAACAGGTCAGTTTAACATAAAAATATTAAATATTACTCACAGACATATGCTCTTCAGGGTTTTAGCGGGGGAAAAACAATGACTCCACGAATCGCGAATCACTGCTTCGATTGGTTCAAGGTTCAAAGCAAAGCCGTGCTGCAGAAAAGTTGATTACAGACCCGCTGCAGGTCTGTAATCAATGTACAGAAATGATCATTTTCCTGACAAACACCCCCAAGTGTGCAACTGCAAAAAAAGCCTTCCGGACATGCCTCATGACAAATCGGCCTGACTTCGTTGCAGTCACTTGTAATCAGTGGTGTCTCTGGGTGAAAACATGACTTTTTTCGCATACATGTCAACCCCTTTGAGGGTCCACCTGTATAACAAGTGAGAAAATCCATAAAGTCAACACAAAATCCTTATAACCTCCAAATCGCACCAAAATCAGTTTTATTACAGTACACACAACCGCATAGCGGTATCACATAACTGGGTTTTTGTCCACATATTATGAGTTGCCACAATGACATTAAAGTCAGGATCAGTAGTATTTCCATTAGTATTTTTTACATAAACAAGAACTGTGTGTCACTAATGGAAATACATTAAAAAATATATATAATATAATGAGAAAAAAACCATAGCTCAGAACATCAAGTGTATCGAAAATTGCCTCGCCAGTGCTGATGTTGCAGACGGGCACGTCCATGATCCTCGACTTCGCCCCTGTGTTTATTAGGGATGAGTATCGATAAGATTTTATCGATAGATATCATTATTAATTCCGCTTATCGTTCCGATTCCTTATCAATTCCCATATCTATACCTCTTGTGATTTTTTTGTGTACTAAAAACAGGCTTTACAGGTTTTCTATGTCAGCAGGTTAAAGAGCTTTCTCTTATCGTGCACGCGCTCTGTGGAGCGGTCTTCCTACGACCGTGAGGCAGTTGGAGTCTGTGGACATTTTTAATTAAGTCAAGCCTTAAAGCCCATTTTTAATTCTCTTTCTTATGACTAGTTTTTATTTTTTATCTGTTTTAATATTTTACTTCTGTTTTTAATTATGTATTTGAATTTTTTTAATTTTTATTTGTTTATTTTAATTATTTTATGTTGAACTGTTCTATGTGAGGTGCCTTGAGACGGCTTTTTGTTGTGATTTGGCGCTTTATCAGCCCATTAAATTGAAATTGATTTGAACAACATTTTATTGAGTCTTAAAGTAAATAAATATGAAATTGGACACTGGATCCTTAAACTTTGGACATAATAAACTCTACATGGTGGATCCTTGATCTCTGGACATAAATAGGAATAAACAAAATCTGTAGTTTTTGTGAAAAGCATTTCCCTTCAGACATTTTGGCATGAATATCTTTCCATATATCTGAGCTGAGCTCTTATAGCTGCTGTGCTGCACGTCAGCATCATTTTAATTCATAAAGAACACAGACGTCTCATTTTGGGAAGAAAAAAACGTTTTAGTCTATTGTAATTTATTTTCTGTATTACAGCATTTGGAAAGAGGTGTCATTTTATTTAAAGCGGAAATTTGAAGTTATTAATTCTGATTGGACTCTGTCTCAGCAGAGAGCCACACAGCTGCGCGGCTCCAAACGCACGGAACGGAGGACGATTCTCATTTCTTGACTGCAACAAGATGAGTTCCAGTTAGTGACTTTAATCCACACAAAAGCGACTCACGATATTTTAATGGCTTTGAGAGGAGTTAAGAAGCAGACTTGCCGTTTCTGAGAAGCATTGCTTCAATGACTCACACATCAAAGTGGAGTCGCGCTGCAGAAACGGTTGATTACAAACCCGCTGCAGACCAAACCCTGAATATCCGTAAGACTTTATTTGTATGTCCGTATGACTCTGAAACTCGGAAAAATCCGTACAATTTACGGACAATCTGTATAGGTTGACATGTATGTTTTCATGTGTTTCTTTTTTTTTTGTAACGAGTAACAGCATGGCATATAGAAAATGTATCGGAGTAGAAGTATGCAATTAAGGTCGGAAATGTAGGGAAGTAAAAGTGAAAGTAAGCTGAACTGAAAAAGCTCAAGTAAAGTACAAAGTCTCCCAAAACGTACTTAAGTACAGTAGTGAAGTATTTTTACTTCGTTACTATACAACACTGGTCAAAGGTACATCAACAAAGTGTTGAGCAAATAGTGTGAATACTTATGTACATGTGATTTCTTAGAATTTTTATTTTTTAATACATTTGCAAAAAAATTGAAAAAAAAGCTTTTCATGTTGTCATTATGGGGTGTTGTGAGAGTAGAATTTTGAGGGGGAAAATTAATTTGCTCCATTTTGGAATAAGGCTGTAACATAACAAAATATGGAAAAGTGAGTGCTGTGTGTACTTTCTGGATGTACTGCATCATAACTTTGAATGAACATGATGATTTATGAGCGAGCAGATGATAAAGCTGATTTTGTTTTGCGGCTGGCTGAACTGTACCAATCCTTTCTCAATACCTTTGCCAAGGCCCAATAGTCATTTTTAGTTGTATGTCTACCTGTAGTGGTGTGTGGGTTTCAACAATGTAACTCAAAGAATTTTAATCCAATTTGGCCCAAACGGAATTACTGAGGTTCTACCAAGGACAAAGTGAACTGATTTTGAGTCAGACTGGTTGAAAGTGAAGGTCACAGTCCAAGTTTAAAATTGTGGCCCAGCAGTTATAAATAGAGAATATTTAAACCAGAATGGTAAATTCAAGAATTTGGTCAAAGATATACCAGTAACCACTGTTATATAAACATGGAATCAGATAACCCTTGTTTTGGCCACATGACTTTTAACCTTGAGTGACTTTGAACAGTCAAACTCAAGGTTAGAACTGTTTAATGCAAACTGTTTGGTGGTAATGTGGATTAAACATGGGAGAAAAATTGGCTGTTAGGGCCCTGTCCGACTGGGGAGAGGATTAATTGCGCATGAATTGAGTATACAAAGTAAGGCCGTTTGTTGTCGTCCGCAACAAAAATGGCCACAAATGACAAATGTCCCAGTATGAATTACGGATATATTAATAACATATAGCGAATATATGATGAACAATCACGGTTGTATAACGCATGTGTTGAGGAAACGGATCAGACGCATTGCGATTATCACGGCAGTATTATGGGTGTATTATGATGCATCGTGCACGAAGTTAAATCTGTTATAAACACAGGAATAAATAGTGTAACAGCTGCAGACAAGAAGGAAAAAACACGCAACTGTTTTATCAAGCCTTGACAATGTAAACAAGTCAAATAATTACCTTTTTAGATGGCTCAAAATGCTTTCTGCAGCTGAGCTCGAACGGCTTCCTCTGTGATGCAGGAGGTGATTAGAGCCATTTTCAACAGGCAATTTGCAGAATAAAATGATTAATCCGCCATGAAATAATTATTTTATATAGGCAGCATCCAGCACAGAGCGCGTGGCAGCCGGTAGAACAAAGAACAGCATCCAGCTGTGAACACAGCGCATCTGATTTGCATCCACCGCAAATCAGATGCAAAGCAGACATAATAAAAACGCTTTATTCGTTGCCAATCTGTATGCAGTCACTACAACTTATTTTAGTTTGTGATGTGGACATGATGGGCACGCAAAATATCCGTTTTACACACTGTCCCAGTCCACTGCCAAGCTGCAAATCCCTGTCAGTTGCGGATATCAGCAGATGATGGCGAATATACAGCGCACAGATTGACTGTATTGTGTATGTATTGAGTATGTAAGGTGGATGTCATCCGCAGCCAAAATTTTGTGCAGCTCAAAAATTGTGGTAAAGGAAAAACGTGCCTCCGCAGATAAGTGCGGACGTGTGCGGGTGTCGGCCGACTCATACAAGCATGTTTCACGCATATTGCGGATGTTAAGCAAATATGAGCCAATTTTTTTGCGTAATCCATACACAAATCCTTCTAAACGCCAGTGGGACAGGGCCCTTAGTCATGGATAAAGTGGTTCAATTTTGGACAGAACTGATGAAATGTCAAGGCTACACAGAACCAGATATGTTTGATGTTTATGAATCTACACTCAACAAAAATATAAACGCAACACTTTTGGTTTTGCTCCCATTTTGTATGAGATGAACTCAAAGATCTAAAACTTTTTCCACATACACAATATCACCATTTCCCTCAAATATTGTTCACAAACCAGTCTAAATCTGTGATAGTGAGCACTTCTCCTTTGCTGAGATAATCCATCCCACCTCACAGGTGTGCCATATCAAGATGCTGATTAGACACTATGATTAGTGCACAGGTGTGCCTTAGACTGCCCACAATAAAAGGCCACTCTGAAAGGTGCAGTTTTATCACACAGCATAATGCCACAGATGTCGCAAGATTTGAGGGAGCGTGCAATTGGCATGCTGACAGCAGGAATGTCAACCAGAGCTGTTGCTCGTGTATTGAATGTTCATTTCTCTACCATAAGCCGTCTCCAAAGGCGTTTCAGAGAATTTGGCAGTACATCCAACCAGCCTCACAACCGCAGACCACGTGTAACCACACCAGCCCAGGACCTCCACATCCAGCATGTTCACCTCCAAGATCGTCTGAGTCCAGCCACTCGGACAGCTGCTGGAACAATCGGTTTGCATAACCAAAGAATTTCTGCACAAACTGTCAGAAACTGTCTCAGGGAAGCTCATCTGCATGCTCGTCGTCCTCATCGGGGTCTCGACCTGACTCCAGTTCGTCGTCGTAACCGATTTGAGTGGGCAAATGCTCACATTCGCTGGTGTTTGGCACGTTGGAGAGGTGTTCTCTTCACGGATGAATCCCGGTTCACACTGTCCAGGGCAGATGGCAGACAGCGTGTGTGGCGTCGTGTGGGTGAGCGGTTTTCTGATGTCAATGTTGTGGATCGAGTGGCCCATGGTGGCGGTGGGGTTATGGTATGGGCAGGCGTCTGTTATGGACGAAGAACACAGGTGCATTTTATTGATGGCATTTTGAATGCACAGAGATACCGTGATGAGATCCTGAGGCCCATTGTTGTGCCATACATCCAAGAACATCACCTCATGTTGCAGCAGGATAATGCACGGCCCCATGTTGCAAGGATCTGTACACAATTCTTGGAAGCTGAAAATGTCCCAGTTCTTGTATGGCCGGCATACTCACCAGACATGTCACCCATTGAGCATGTTTGGGATGCTCTGGACCGGCGTATACGACAGCGTGTACCAGTTCCTGCCAATATCCAGCAACTTCGCACAGCCATTGAAGAGGAGTGGACCAACATTCCACAGGCCACAATTGACAACCTGATCAACTCTATGCGAAGGAGATGTGTTGCACTGCATGAGGCAAATGGTGGTCACACCAGATACTGACTGGTATCCCCCCCAATAAAACAAAACTGCACCCTTTCAGAGTGGCCTTTTATTGTGGGCAGTCTAAGGCACACCTGTGCACTAATCATGGTGTCTAATCAGCATCTTGATATGGCACACCTGTGAGGTGGGATGGATTATCTCAGAAAAGGAGAAGTGCTCACTATCACAGATTTAGACTGGTTTGTGAACAATATTTGAGGGAAATGGTGATATGTGTATGTGGAAAAAGTTTTAGATCTTTGAGTTCATCTCATACAAAATGGGAGCAAAACCAAAAGTGTTGCGTTTATATTTTTGTTGAGTGTATAAGAAGCTTTTGAATGACTGTGTGACAAACTTTTCACTTGCTAGTGTTACACTCTCTAAGTGATTCTAGTCTGTCTCAGAGGTAAAATACAGGTGTGTGTGCATGTCTGCATGTGTGTTTTAAATTTCAACCTAAGTTGGGTTTATTGAGTGAGTGCTTGATTTAAAAATCATATTTTCATCAACAGTCATCAAAAATGGCTTAATTCCAAAAACTATAAGAGATGCGGCAACTTTTTTAATTCATAATTTCTTATTATCTCATGTACACATTGGTATTAATGCCACATTAAAGAATATACTTAATGTCAAGCAGTCATTGGATAAATTTATCACCCCGCCCCACCCCACCCAAAATAAAGACATAAATTTCAATGAGCCCATAACTTCTTGGGCAAATACAAAATTTTGTGTATCATTATGCTGAAAATAAAAGTGCTGACCATCTTGTGACTGAACTATGATGATACATCCATTTTCTATACTCCCTTACTCCAATTTAGGGTCATGGGGGGCTGGAGCCTATCCCAGCAGCCATAGGGCATGAGGCGGCATGCACCCTAGACAAAATGCTAGTTTGTCGCAGGGCCACATATAGACAAATAAACACACATCTGCACGCACACCTACAGACAGTTTAAAATATCCAGTTTGCCTAACCTGCATGTGGGAGGAGCACCTGGAGGGAACCAACCCAAACACGGGGAAAACATGCACATTCCACACAAAAATGCCACAGTGGAGAAGCGAACCCACAACCTTCTTGCTGTGAGGCAACAGTGCTAACCACTAAGCCACTGTGCTGCCAACTATGATGATGTTAATGAAATTTAAAAAAAACTGTGGCAACCAACCCCAGTCTCCCCTACAGCAAATCAATCAAATGATGTGTTTTGTTGGAAAAATCTCATACAGTCAACAAATGTTGTCTTTCTGCACTAGATAGGAAAGAGGAAATCAAGTTACTGAGGAGAAGGAGGATTTCTACTTTAAATTTTAATTTCATGACAAAGATGTTCATGTTTCAGGTCAGTGTGTATTACAGGTGCGGCCACCAGGGGCAGCAGTGAGCAGGGGGCGTGTCCTCCTGTGTGCTCTACCTTTGCACACCTGACAGATCGAAGCAAACAGCACTTTTTTCTGACTGAACTCCGTGTTGGAACCTTAAAGAGACGAACCTGATGGCGTCAGGCGAGAGATTATCCCACCATAGGCGGTTTTCACACAGTGGACATTCAGAAAACAACGTGGGACGTCCCGCTGAGGTACACCGCGCTGCGGCCGGTGGGCTCCGGAGCTTACGGGACAGTGTGGTGAGTGTGGCCGGGGAGGGGCCCCGGGCTCCGGCACTGTGCTTTAACATGAACTGAAGGCGTCACCTGGAATCTAAAAAAGAAGAAAAACGTCTTCTACTCTTTTTGTTCCTTTTTAAAAGCAAACTACAACACCTCTTAAAAAAAATTAAAGGGGCCACTTTTAATTTTTTTTCTTAAACAAATGCCATATTTAAAAGTTTCTTATTGCAACATTAAATCAAAATTTCTGTGTGTCATCTGATCATAGGTAATAGTGCAGCGGATAATAGAATTAGGTCAGGCACAGTACATAATTCAAGAGGTAGCTTGTTCCACAGTCTGGGGCCAGCTACCGCAAAAGCATGATCACCCCAGCGTTTGTATCTTGACCTCGGAGCATCTAAGTAAAGATGTCCTTTAATGCCTTTAATGTCCTACTGTAAGTGCGCAAAGTTAAAATTTCAGACAAGTAGGGAGGTGCAAGGCCATAAATAGCTTTAAAAACAAACACTAAAATCTTAAAATCAATTCTAAAATGAACTGGAAGCCAGTGGAGTGAGTACAGGACGGGCGTAATATGCTCCCGTCTAAAAGTGTTTGTTAAAGACGAGCAGAAGCATTCTGCACCAATTGGAGACGTGCAAGAGAAGACTGATTAATACCAGAATAAAGTGCATTACAATAATCAAGTCTGGAGCTGATAAAAGCATGAACCCCCGTCTCAAGATCACGTCTACTGAGGAAGTGCTTTATTTTAGCCAAAAGATGAAGCTGGAAAAAACTTGCTTTGACAGCAGAGTTTATCTGTTGATCAAACCTCAAACAGCTGTCAAATATCACTCCCAAATCCTTGACAGCTGGTTTTACATAATTAGCCAGAGCACCAAAATTTGGTGTTACCACATTTGGTATGACAGAGCGCTCAAACACTGTGATCTCAGTTTTACCATCATTCAGGTAAAGGAAGTTTTGGGACAGCCACTGCTTTACATCATGAATACAATTAAAATGATGACAAAGCATCACTCCCATTGGTCCTCATAGGCAGATAGATTTGCAGATCATTTTTCAAGGATGTGATTGTCTTCTAAAAATGACTGTAACTGTATAAATACAAGCTTTTCTAAAACCTTAGACAGAAATGGCAGATGAGACACAGGTCTAAAATTAGATACAACTGACGAGTCCAGGTGAGGTTTTTTAAGAAGGGGTTGAACCACAGCATGTTTAAAAGCAGCTGGAACAGACCCTGATCTAAGACAAGCATTGATAAAAGTTAGGAGAACCGCCCCAACAGTATTAAAAACCTCCTTCTACACCTTAGCTGGAACAACATCTAAAGGACAACTTGTAGGTTTTATGTGTTTCACAACTTCACCAAGAGATGCAAAAGAAATGGGCTCAAACTACTCGAGCACAGTAGAATGTGCACAAGTAACAGACAACTCAACATTACAGTTCTGATCAGCGTTCTGTCTGACTGTGAACTTTGTCAATAAAAAACTGAAGAAATTCCTCACAGGTTGTGGTTGTAGCATCCATCAGAACAGAGGTGTGTGGATTTACAACTGAGTTTATAGTTTGAAATAACACATTGGGACAATGGCAATTACTAAAAATAATATGAGACAGATATTGTGCTTTTGCCTCCTTCACAGCCTTCTGATAGTCAGACTGTCCCTCAGAATACCCAGAGACACCTGTAGTTTGTCCTTTTTCCATTTTCTCTCCGCCCGTCTGCAGCGTTGCCTGAGGGCACAGGTCGTGGCATTTAACCAGGGGTCGGATTTTGATTTCCTGGATTTGCAGCGCATCGGTGCAACAGAGTCCAAAATTACTGTGCATGTGGAGTGGAAAGAAGAGAGGATGTTATCTGTGTTATGTGTCGACGCGGATTGAGGAGCGAACCTGCGTCAGACAGAACCCAGCGCTAAAAATAACCAGAAAGCGGTTCCAACAACAAAAACAATTTATTTTTCACCTGTGCCTAAATAAAATGTACAAAACCAAAACCAACGTCCTTCTGGAGGAGTGACTGCTGGCACGCTCTCCAGCGCCCGCAAGGAGAGAAGTCCGGCGCTCCTGGACCCACTACCACCAGACAAACACCCCCCAGGTGGACACGACAAACTGACTCTCTGTGAAGCAAAGAAGATGTGAGGTAAGTCAGCAGTTACAATATCTTTCAAAAGACACACGCTATCAGCAACACATTCAGGTCTGTACTTTTTATCTTTATGCAAATGAGCAGCTTCTCACAACAAGTGGAGGATCACTTATCCTGCACGCCACAGCAGTGAGAAGCAAACTGCACAACTCTCATCACAATTCCAGTATACTATGTAACAAAACACCAAGTTACTATCAACAATTAGTCAAATACTTAATTACCTTTAATGTGTGCTGACAGCATGTGTCCTCACCCTTCCTTGCTTCACGGGCTTGATGTGTCAAACCCAGGCACGGTCCTCAGCGTCTCACAAACGAACATCACAAGGTTGAGTTCCCGGCAGTTCTGCTTGAATCACACATGCTTTAAAAGCAGAACGCCATCCAATTATCTGCTTCAGCTGAAAGTCTTTAAGGTTGCATGTGAGCACCAGTCACAGGTGCTTCACATGATGTTGATGAGGGTGAGGATTCTTCAGCCAGCACCTTCTCCACAGACAAATCAGTTTCCATGCCACCTGAGGAGCAAAGAAAAGAAAAGAACACCAAAACATCCAGCCACACCCCCCCAACACACAACAATCTGGGAGTAATGGAGAAACCAGTCCATTCATGGCATAAAACTGAGAGTCCATGAAGGCAGCAGCAAAGTCCCCCGCCGTCGAGGAGGTGACCAAACGGCGACAAGAGACAGGAACAAGTGGCTTACTAGCAGATGGAGGAGCAATAAATTCAAAAATAACAGGAAAGTGATCTGAAATAGCAATGTCTGATATGTCCTGAAGGGAAACTGAGAGCCAATAAGAAATGACCACGTCCAAGGTATGTCCAAGATTATGTGTTGATCCATCCACAACTTGTGTTAGACCAAAAGAGTTCAGGAGGCTTTTATAATCATCAGCCAGCTGATTAGAAGGACAACAGATATGAATATTAAAATCACCACAGACTAAAAGTTTGTCATATTTTGGGATAAAATCTGCCAGAAACTCAGAAAACTCCTGAATAAAATCCTTATTAAATTTTGGTGGACTGTAAACAACAGCACAGAGCACAGGACAGTCAAACTCCATCACAAACAACTGAAGTTCAAAAGTGAAGTAGACATTAGCAGATAAAAATCGGCATTTAAAGCTGTCTTTAAAAACCATGGCCACACCACCACCTCAACCTGATGCTCGTGGGGAGCTGAAAAACGAGCAGTCGGGGGGGAGGAGCTGTGAAAAGGCGCTATTTTCACCTGGTTTCAGCCAGGTCTCCGTTAACAGGAGAAAATCCAGAGCACGACTGGAGAAAAAGTCATTCAAAATGAAAGTCTTACTTGTGAGTGACCTTGTGTTGACGAGCACCACACGGACTGAGCGCACCTCAGTCTGCTGGAAGACACGACTGAGCGGGCGCAGATTCTCCTGCATGCAGCCCCGTCTGCAGCTCCTCACAGGACAGTGACACAGTAGTGGAGACCCGGCACCCCGGACAAGCGGCCGGAGCCACCGATAGCTAAAAGTCAGGGAACGCTGCATGTCGTAGCCATCATATGGTGTGAAGAATCCAGCCATGAAATTCCCAGGAGCGTGTTTGCAGGAAGCAGCCAGGCACACTCTGAGCCAAACATGGACTCCTCCTCTCTTCCCGCGTCCCCTGTGGCACAGACGCCGAGGCAACACGACAAGCGGCCAGCGCAGAAAGTCCAGTACGGACGCTAAGACAGGGGGGGGGTAGCGGCGTCCCTGGCCGTCCGCCAGAGCTAAAAACAGCGAGATTCTCCAGCGAAGCCCGAACGCCAATAAGAGTCAGGCGATCATACACCAGGAGCAGTGACACAGTCCATACAACAAAATGCAAAAACAATAAAAAAAGGACAAAAAAAAACAACAAAAGAAGTGAGTGCAGACAGCAGGCCACACACAATGGCGCCATCTTGCATCCATAATCCCAATTCCCATTTTCCTCATACTTTCTGATGTGTTTCGTCACCTTGTGTTCCTTTGGTTCCTTTGGATTGCATGTGTCTCTGTTGTTCCTGTCCACCCTGTTTCATGCACCTGTTGTTCATTAGTTCTTTTTGCTTTTAAGCCATTCGTTAGTTTGCCAGTCAATTAACGTTGTCGTTCATTTGAAGTTATGATGTGTTCTCATGTGCTCTTTGTATGTACCTTGTGTCATTGTCGCATTTTGTTTTCAGCCGTCAGTAGTTTGTCTTCTCCTTTGCACCTCCAGTTTTACCTCTGTCCTGTATTTTGGTTTGGACTTTTTGGTATTCATACCTTGTTTTTTTGTTTGTTTGTTTTATTTTTATTAATTTTATTTTTTTGGATTATCTACACTTGGATTATTAAAACAGTGAGGATTTTTGTACTCACACCTCTGTGTCCTGCTACCTGCTTACTGGGGTTGTATTTGAGTCTGACTCTGCCCAAAACATAAAAATCATGTTTCTCTCTGTAGTTGCTCACTTGACTTGTGAGTTACTCATGTGACACACCTATGGGATATTACATAGGTAAAATTAAGTTGCTATTTCAATTGACGTGATAAATCAAAGATAACCACCATGCAGCGAGTTCACTACATGGTAGCTTTTGATTTGGTGAGGAACAAAAAGACACCAATTACTGTTTTTGAGTTACTGCTTGCACAAATCTGACTGGGATGGACTAATTCACGTTTCACATTCAACACAGAGTGTGTGAGTCATTAATGGAGCTAAGACTTGAGCATAGGGGAATTATTGACTTCTCACACAAGTACTTGAAGACTGATCACTAAACTTCCAGTTTCAGAACAATGTGCTTCACCACCTGCACTATTACCGCAAAAGAAAAATACTTTCTTCCCATAACAGTCTATACCCAAACTATTTTACATTCATTGTTTGAATCCATTATCTATACCATTTGACTCTGCCTCAATGAACTGAAAATAAAGAGAAGAACAGTGCATGCACTCCATGATTAACGGTCAGGCTCTTTCTGACATTATGACATTGTAAGTAAACAAGATATTTGAAATATACGTTAACAAAGCAATATCAGTGAAAAAAACAGGTTGATTATAGCCAGAACATCCTTGGTCCTAACTGCTTTCTTTACATTACATATACACTACACTATTATGCTCTTTTAAGTTCATTTTATACTTATATGTTTTGAGTTAACTGCTTTAAAAATAGCTGCAATCAAAAGGTATACATAACATTAACTACAAATTTGCAAGCTGTAATAACTTTTTATTATTTTTGAGTATATAAACAAAAAACAAAACCAAACAAACAAACCAAGTCAATCAATTACATCAGTTTTGTAGGGATGTCTTAATCCAATCCAATGCAAAGACGAGTATCAGGCCCAATCAAGGCATTTTTTTATTGAATGGAATCTATTAATTCTCACGCTAGTCTGCATTCCATCATCAGTACATTTCATAAGCAGCATGTCAACAGGGCAAATATAATAGTCACCAATGTACTCAACATTTGCTGCTAGTGATGGCAAAATGGGGCCTCATGAAGCATTTGCTGTTCATTTCTGAGCCCACCAGATGGCAGTCTCTTAAAAAAGGAAAGGATTCAAAACGTATTTGACTTCAATGTACACTGAACCCTGCTTTTACAGGTTTTTTTTACAACCGCTATGAACCATTTGTCAGACCTTAAACACTTTTTAAAACTGTTAACGTACATCACACCTAAACACAATTCCCCAAACGGGTTTTCATTCTCAAATTCACGCAGTGTAAATAAACACAAACACACACTTCCGAAATACAATACACTAACACAGTTCACCAAATCTACCAAAGCACTGACACACGTTGTCGTCCAACAGAAACATTTAGTCAGTCACAACACAGTGTCATAAAGAACACTGACAACTGACGAAATAACACGAACTGAATCACTTTGCATGTGTCAAATCTACTATTTTTTTCCTTTTTCTTTTACAATCAACAGATTATTGTATTGATCATGCATGTAAATTAATGTTTGTGATGATGTTCTTCATTTTTCATTTGTTGGGCATGAATTTTTGTTCCCTTTTTTGTACAACACAGCACAAAAAGTGAACTACCCATGTCAGAGCAGCTTTGCAGAAAGTTTATGAAGACAAAAGACAATACAGTTTCTTACAACCGCTATGACCCATTTGTCAGAACCTTAAACACTTTTTTAAAACTGTTAACGCACATCACACCTCAAACATACAATTTACCCAAACAGGTAATTTAATGTTCAAATTCACGCAGTGTAAATAAACACAGACACACACTTCCAAAATACAATAATACACTAACACAGTTCACCAAATCTACCAAAGCACTGACACACATTGTGTTCCAACAGAAACATTTAGTCAATCACAGCACAGTGTCATAAAAAAACATTGACAACTGATGGAATAACACAAACTGAATCACTTTGCATGTGTCAAATCTACTTTTTTCCTTTTTTGATCATACATGTAAATTAATGTTTGTAATGATTTTTTGAATTCTTCATTTTTCATTTGTTGGTCATGAATTTTGTTCCCTTTTTTTTTGTATAACACTCAGCACAAAAAGTGAACGACCCATGTCAGAAAAGCTTTGCAGAATGTTTATAAAGGAAGAAGACAGCAAATGACAGGATTTGCAGTAAACACTTTACTGTGTTGCAAATGAAAATGACTTACAGCACAGTAAAGAGGGAAAAAAAAAATCAGCATTTAACTGTCATTCATTACTGTATTGTCAAATCCACAAAAGAAAAAAGGAGTAGAAGAAATCAAGAGGAAGACAAAAAAAGGTAATCTGCTCGGTCGTCAGCACTGGGTCACATATTTTCATCGACATCACATGATGTCTTCTCTGACCAGGCTTCTTGGGAAGTATCTTTTTGCATGCCTAATCCAGCCCTGGCAGTTGTCAGCTGTGACGTCCTGGCATGCAGCAGCCATTGCATCCAGGAGGGACATTTGGTAATGTGGATGGTGATCAAATACCTTCCAGCTCCAGGCTGAAAAAAACACCTCCATTGGGTTGAGGAAAGGGGAGTAAGGGGCAAGGAAAAAGGACATCATCCTGGGATGGCATCAAACCAAGCTGTGACTGCATGTGCATGGTGGAATGCGACATTGTCCCAGGTGATCACATATGTTAGCAAGTTACCCCCCAACTCACCCTGTCCCCTTTCCCCCTCAGAGACCAGTCTATCATACAGCTCTTCTAAAAACTGGAGAAGGCGTTCTGTGTTGTAGGGGCCAATTTGACTTTTATGTAGGAGCACATCATTGTTAGATATTGCTGCACACATGGTGATGTTGGCTCCTCTCCGGCCTGGCACAGCAACCGTGACTCTTTTACCAATGATGTTTCCGCTCCGCCTACGTTTTTTGGCCAAATTGAAGCCAGCCTCATCAATGTATATTATGTTATGTGGGACTTGATTGGTCTCCAACTCCATGACTCTCTGTAAGCAATCAAACAAGATGGATGTAAATGATTTAGAGTACTTTAGGTTACTGCAAAACACACAATTAGCACATTGTATTTTGGATTTACAGTAATACCCTACCCGGACATATTGGTGACGGTGTTCTTTGATGCGAACACTGGTTCTTTCAAAAGAAACTTTATAAAGTTGCTTCATCACGACTCTGTGTTCAGCCAAAGTCTGAGAAACAGATGTACGGCTGATTGCTCTGATGTTTTCAAAGACAAGATTGTCTTGTAAAATATTGGCCCAAACTTCTTTCAGTTTTATTTTATTGTTAGCAATCACCATGATGACAATGGCAAGCTCCTGTTCTTCATTTAGAAGCCTGCCCCTGCCCCCTGAAGGACATAAACTTTGAACCCTTAGAAGAACAAAGTTATATATTACTGCCGGGGCCAGAAGAATACAGTTACTGTAATTCATGTTACACTGTTCAGTAGGAAAGGCCCTTAAACAATACAGTGAAAACTGTAATCTGAGATTTGGCTGCACACGTTCTCCAGCCTCTCTATGTGACATCCCATGGTTGATGACACGGTCAATGATGGTAGCTTGTATTTCATCTGTCACCCTATCTCTGGCCCTTCTTTGAGCTCCACCACACATTCTAACTCCCCCACTACCTCTACCTCTAGGCATTTTTCTCCCTTGTTTTTTGCAAGTCCTCCACCTTGTCCCTTGTCTTGTCTGTTGTTCTTTTCCCTCACAAGATCCACCTATAAATATAGGTGATGTGATTGGTGATGTGATTGAAAAAAGCCCAGCACCTGAGCTGGGTGAGACGGGAAAAACTGTGATCAATGTAGTCTTCAATCCATTCGTTTTGAACATGAGGTTTTCTGTTTTGACAAACTGCATGAAAGTAATTGAAAATTCACCAGTTAACACTTACTGTTTTGGTCATGCTTGAGCTTGTGTGTAAAAGGAGTTCAAACTAATGTTAAATGTGTAAAATGTGTGTATTTTGTGTCAAAAGAAGAAGAATTGTGTACACTGTATAGCCCACACAGGCTGATGTTGTGGTAACTGTGTGAATAGTTTTGAAAAAGCGTTAAATTTCATAGCGGTTGTAAAAAAAATTGTAAAGGTCAAACAGGCTACCAGCGGACGTAGGAAAAAAAATCAAATGCTTTGTGATACCTTATTTTGTCATCACTATTCACTGCTACTGCACAAGGAGAACCATGGCACATTTCAGAAGCATCTCAGAAACACATGCAAGATCTCATTCACGTAAAATGTGCATCATCTTTTCTGACAGATGACGTACGTAGAACACTTGTGACCACCCGGTGAAGGAATGCGTTCCACATTAATACATGATTTTTTTATCGCCATCCTGTCTTATGTTTTCCTTTGTTAACAAGCAATGTATAGGCCCATAGCCGAGGGAGGGAGAGGATCGGGGGACAGGACCCCCCATGCACACACACACACACGTACACGCACACACACACACACATTTTTCTGAGTGCAGACACATTTTAAAACATTCTAATACATAATAGTACTGACTATAATTGTTGTGTGGGCCGCTGAAGAGGAGGTACTGCTGGCCCACCACCACCAGAGGGCGCCCTGTCTGGAGTGCGGGCTCCAGGCACCAGAGGGCGCTGCCGCCTTACAGGAGCAGCCGGGGTGACAGCTGTCACTTATCACCTACAACAGCTGTCACCAATCATCTGATCTGCAGTGGTATATCAGCAGGACGACATCTCCACCTCTTTGCCGAGATATCGCTCTACCTAGAAGGTAACGTACTCAGCTGACTGTGTTTTTGACAGTAACCCTTTATTACTTTTGTGTGTTGAATAGCAGACATTCTTCCAACGAGAGGTGGAGGTGGTTTTCTCTCCATACGGATTGCTGGGTGCGAACGCACCCACATTTAACTGTTTTTGTTCCTCGCCAGCAGTACCAGATCTGACACGCGGAGGCAGTGGCCACCTGGGAGTTCGGGACTTGGCGGCTCCAGTATTCCCGGGGTTCGGTGGCGGAGGAAATCGTGTGGTTCCGGTTCTGCTTTGGACAGACGTCTCTTATCTTCAAGCCTGCCCACGTGACACATTCTTGTGAATTGATCTCTTTGTCTATTGTTGTGATCCGTTGTGTTTGTTGTGCCTATTCACAACAGTAAAGTGTTGTTATTTGACTTCCTCCATTGTCTGTTCATTTGCGCCCCCTGTTGTGGGTCCGTGTTCCTACACTTTCACAACAATAATAAACAATGAGGTTTTTAACAACAATCATCACTCTTCAACCATCCAAGTATGTAAATCAACATGAGGTTCCACTTTAACTACTGTAATGCTGCACAAAGTAGAATTAATAAGAACCAAATAAAAAATTCATTAACTAACTTATTAAAATAAAAATAAAAACATTAAAGCCTAATTTATGCTTCTCTGTCTCTGCAGCTCCCTCGTGACGCAAACCCTCTGAAAAATGTAGTCAACAGGGTCGCAAGAAATGTGCTGAGAAAAAAAAAAAAAGGCAAATTAACTGCCAAAGATTTGAGAAGAATCAAACATGAAGCTACCCTGGAACCCATGATCCTCAGGTGCATAGGGAGAAGGACACTAAGGATGAAGCATGGAGCTAGCAGGTAGGAGGTGAAGAGGGAGGCCAAAGAGGAGGTTTATGGATGTGCTGAAGGAGGGTAACAGAAGCAGCCAAAAGAAGAAGTGGAAGCTTTCATATTCCAGATCTACAACCTACCTGGAGTGTCCAGAAGTACAAAGTGTTCAGTGCTCAGAGACATGGCCAAGGTAAGGAAGCCTGAAACAAGACCACCACTAAACAAGACACATACATTGATTGAAATGTCGATTAGGCCAAGAAATATCTGAAGACAGATTTTTCAAAGGTTCTGTTGACTGATGAGATGAGAGTGACTCTTGATGGACCAGATGGATGGATCCATAATTGGATCAGTAACAGAGCACAGAGATCCACTTCAACTCAGAAGCGAGCAAGGTGGCGGCGGGGTAGTGGTACGGGCAGGTATTACTAAAGATGAGCTAGTTGGACCTTTTCAGGTCGATCATGGACGCAAAATCAACTCCCAAACTTACTGCCAGTTTTTTATAAAACACTTTCTTCAAGCAATGCTACAGGAAAAAGTCTTCTTTCAAGAAGGCCATGATTTAGGACAATGCACTGAAGTACTCCACTGTGTGGGTAGTCAGTAAAGGACTTGAAGATGACAGAATAATGACATGGCCCCCCTTCCTCACATGACCTAATCTCTATTGAGAACTTGTGGGTGTTGTGTGGGCCGCTGAAGAGGAGGTACTGCTGGCCCACCACCAGAAGGCGCCCTGCCTGAAGTGCGGGCTTCAAGCACGAGAGGGCGCTGCCGCCTCAGGAACAAGCCGTGGTGACAGCTGTCACCCATCATCCGTGACAGCTGTCACTAATCATCACATCTGGTATAAAAGCAGGAAGACACCTCCACCAAACTGCCGAGATATCATCTTCATCTGGAGGTAATACTCTCAGCCTTTTTGTGAGATTTATAAATCTGTTATTGTGAGTGTTTGCAGGAGAACCGGTCGTTTTTGTGGAGGCTGTGCAAGACGGCGCTCCTTTTCATCTGAGACCGCTGCAACGTGTTGAGTGAGAGGTTGAGGTGGCATTCCCACCATTGTTACTGGGTGTTCACACACCCACCCTTTGACTGTCTTTTGCTTTCTGCCAGCAGTACCAGATCCGACACGCCGGGAAGGTGGCCACCTGGGGACTCCGGGACTTGGCGGCTCCAGTATTCCTCGGGTTCAGGTGGCGGTGGAAATCGTGTGGTTCCGGTTCGTTTCCAGACGGGCGTCTCCTATCGTCGAGCCTGCCCACACGACACCTTTATTAATTGACTGTTGCACATTCTGAATCTGCTGTGTTTGGTTGTGACATTCACAACAGTAAAGTGTTATAATTTGTCTCCTTCCATTGTCCGTTCATTTACGCCCCCTGTTGTGGGTCCGTGTCACTACACTTTCCCAACAGTGGGCCCTTCTTAAACGGGAGATTTACAGTGAAGGACAACAGTCCGCCTCTCTGAACAGTGTCCTGGGAGGCTGTGGTTGCTGCTGCACAAAAAGTTGATCGCCGGCCACATCAAGAAACTGACAGACTCCATGAATGGAAGGTTTATGACTGTTACTGAAAAGAACAGTATATTGGACCACTGATTTTTTTTTATGTCAAAAATGTTTATTTTTCACACTTTAACAGATGAAAATAAACAAGTGAGATGGAAAAAGTTAAATTTTCATTTAGTTGCATAATAATTCTGCAAAGTAATAATTGCCCAAAAAATTGTGCACAAATAGATATTCTCCTCAAAAAGCCAAAACCTCACTTTTACTTTCTGAAATATTCAGGTTTAAAAGTTTATTAAGATTTTGGACTGACTGAGAGAACTGTAGTTGTTCAATAATAAAATTAATCCTCAAAAATACAACTTGCCTAACTGTGTGCACAATGATTATGCAAAACTGGGAAAGAACATGTCCCTGTTTGTATGTCTGAGTGATGCCAATGGTGGCTTTGAAGAACCTTTATACACAGAGGGATATTTTAAAGCTTTTCTTTAATGTTTTTGAGTTCACAGTGTGGTATCTGGTATTTATCAGATGAGTGTTGATCACTTTCCCTAGATCATTTAAAAATAATTTGAAAACTTGATTTTGTACAACAGTCTCTCTGCTCCTTGTCTGAAGAAATAATGTAAACTAGCGTGTTGCCTGTGGGGATCCACGGGCTCTAGATTGGGTTGTGTTTATAAAATAGGTAGCTGACATTTTTCAAGGGTGGAATAAATTAAGCAGTGAGTTGGAATGTCGTGTCAGTCCAGAATGTTTTTAGAACCTTAGACCTCAGCAAATTTTAGAAGGGGAGCTCAACCCTTTTATTTCCTGTTAATTATGTAATTTTTAATGTTAATTTACTGTCTTAATGTATTTATGGATTGTTTAGGTTGTTGTTATCATATACACACTATTATTATTATCACTATTATTGTTATTATTTTATTTTATTATTACTTCTATTTTGACATCTGATTTTTAATGGCCCACAATGGAAATATGTGTTTTCACTTTCTTGTGTCAACCATGTATTTTTTAACATATTGACAATTATATGCACTCACACTCACGCTTTTAATATAAAAATCACTTACTGCCCCCCTGTTGGAAAGGCATGTGAGTCCACAATGTAATTAGCAACATGAGGTAATATTCGTAAATTCTCCAAAATTATTGGTTAACTGATGTCAATCAAGATCTTGTACAGTTGGAAGGTTATCAATTGTTTCAGGTAAAGCGCAGAAGAGAAGAGGCGGGGGTGTGGCATTATATGTAAGGTCTGATTACAACTGTAAATTAGTTCACAATATGTCATTCACAGTTGATAATATCATGGAAATGTGTTACGGTTAAAATTACATCCATAAATTCAAAAAATACGGTTGTTAGTTGTTTATACAGAGCTCCCAGAGCAAATATTGATACTTTTGAAGAAGTAATTATGGGAATGTACAACAAAATAAATAAGAATTCACATTTATTTATCTGTGGTGATTTTAATATCGATTTTCTAAATCCTCACAATCATCCACAAACCACTTCATTTATAAATTCTTTATATTGTTTGGGAGTATTTCCGACCATCATTCATCCAAGTAGAATAACTGTGAATTCAACAATCCTTATTGACAATATTTTAACTAATGTCATATCTGGTAATGTCAGTGCGGGATTGCTGGTAAATGATATTAGTGATCACCTGCCAGTATTTACTGTTTTTGCATCACATGATCGAGTGTTTCAAAAGGATTGTAATAGATTGAGTAGAAATGTCACACCAATAACTGTTGATAATTTAAGGGTGGATTTATATGCCAGAATTGGAATGATGTTTAGTGTGATGATGTTGATGATCTTATGATGGTTTTATTTCTATCATTTCTAAGTTATACGATAAACACTGTCCTCTTGTTAACAGATATATACTAACCGATATAGCAATAAACCATGGATACCAAGGGTCTTCAGAGGGCATGTAAAAAGAAGAACTTACTGTATAAACAATTTATAAAATCGAGATCAAAGGAAGCTGAAAGTAAATATAAAATATATAAGAATAAATTAATTCATATTATGAGATTTAGTAAGAAAAGATATTATAGTGACTTACTTGTTAAAAATAATATAAAAAATACATGGAATATTTTAAATGAAGTAATAAAAAAGAACAAAAATGGTAGAGATTATCCTTCTTTTTTCTTTCCAATAATACTGTGATAGAAGATAATGAGACCATTGCTGACCATTTTAATGAATATTTTGTCAATGTAGGTAAAATCTTGCCAGTAATATTGATTCATTGAGCGTTAAATCTTTTGAAAATAAGATAACATTTAATAAATCTGTGTCAATGTTTGTTGGTGGAACAAATGAAAAAGAAATAATTGATCTGGTGCAGAATTCTAAAAGTAAGAAATCAAAGGACTTCAATAATTTGGATATGGCTTTGTTGAAAAAAATCATTGATTGTATAGTAAAACCTTTCACTTATATTTGTAATATATCATTAAGTTTTGGTAAATTTCCTTCACAGATGAAGATAGCCAAAGTAATACCTTGTTTAAACTGGTGACAAACACACTTTTTCAAATTACAGACCTATCTCACTTTTACCCCCCAATTTTCTAAAATACTAGAAAAAAATTTTGGTAAAAAGACTGGATAATTACTTACTAAAGCAAGAGATACTCTGTGAAGAACAATATGGATTTAGAAAATCTAGGACTACTTCACATCCATTGATGGATTTCGTGGAAAATATAGCGACTGCAGTCGATAACAAGCAATATACAGTAGGTATTTTTTTTGATTTACAGAAAGCGTTTGACACTGTCAATCATGAAATATTGCTAACTAAATTACAGAAATATGGAATCAGAGGATTAGCATATGACTGGATAAATAGTTATTTACATGGTCGGTATCAGTATGTTCAATACAATAACATTGATTCCGAACTTCGGGAAATTACGTGTGGGGTGCCCCAGGGTTCAGTGTTAGGTCCTTTGTTATTTATTTTATATATAAATGATATATGTTATGTGTCACGGGTACTGAGGTGTGTTCTTTTTGCAGATGACACAACTGTATTTTGCAGTGGTGATAATCTTGAACAGCTTCTGGACACGGTGGTAAACGAACTGGATAAATTCAAAGCTTGGTTTGATGCTAATAAATTGTCACTTCATCTTGGGAAAACCAAATGTATGATTTTTGGAAATAAACTTGTGCCTAAATGTAAAAGTGTAACCATTAACAATATGGAAATACAGATAGTAACTGAGAACAAATTTCTAGGTGTTATAATTGACAATAAACTCAGCTGGAAACCTCATATAAATTATATAAAATTTAAAATGTCAAAATCTATCGCTATCATGTACAGGGTCAAGGACATATTGTCCCAGGATGGGCTACTCAGATTATATCATTCTTTAATTGTACCATATATGACATATTGTATCGAACTCTGGGGTAACACTTACAAATCAAATACCAATCATGTATTTCTTTTACAAAAACATGCCATCAGAATCATCTGTAATAAACCTTATCTTGAGCCAACACATTCTCTGTTTATGACTTTAAATTTACTGAAATTTAGAGATTTAGTGGATTATATCACCATACAAACTTTGTACAAAGCTAATAACCAGGCCTTGCCACTTTATGTCCAGAGCCTGTTCAAGATCAGGAAATCTGAATACAGTTTACGAGGATGTATGGTTTTTAAGAAGCCTCCCGTACGTACTAATGTCAAGGGTTTTTGTGTTTCAGTTAAAGGGGTGAAGATTTGGAACAAATGTCCTGTGGAAATTAGATTATGTAGTTCTTTAGTCTGTTTTAAGAAACATTATAAGAAATTAATAATTTCTGGATATAAAGAAAATCATAATTAAAAAAAAAAAAAAAAAAAAGATGTATACATTTGTGGATGTATGTATTTAATTTGCTTATTTGTATATATAGGAGTGTGAGCATAAGTGTAATTATATGTTGGACTTGGACTTTTGGGATGGGGTATGAGGGGTGGGTAATTTATAAGCTTTGCTTGTTCCCACCCCCTTTTCATGCACACGGTGTTAAATTTGATCTTGTTTTTTTTTATTTGTTTGATATGTTGTCTTTATGCTGCTGTGTTGTTGCTGAAATAAATAACCTGTTTAGTCCTATCAGTGTTCAGTTGTGGTGCTGTTCATCCTTGACCCAAAATACATAAGCATGCAAAACAGCAAATGTCAGCTGTGCTGTTTGTCCCTGAGCAAAACTGCAAGCATGCATAGCTGCTGTAAGCAGGTGGTTTTAATTTGACAAACAAAGACAGTGACTAAAGGCATTAAAACCACTAAACATTTCACTCATAGTAAGTGCAACATGAGACTTATTTAAAGTGACAAAGCCAATTGAGCTACAAAAACCCAATAAATCAATCATGCTAACAACACTGTAAAACTAACATAAATGGCAATAACAACATTTAAAACCTCAAAACCCTGAACTCCCATGGTGCATTGCAGCACAGTATCCATTGTTGATTGGTTAGCTAAAATTAGCCAAGTTCTCCAAAAATATATGTCTTATTAATTTTCCATTTTCGCAACATTCATCTTTGACCCAAAATACATACCCTAAGCATGCCAAATGGAAAATGTCAGCTCTCCCTGGTTTTTGCATGATTGAAGCCATACACGCGCGCACACACACACACACACACACACACACACACACACACACACACACACACACACACACACACACACACACCCACACATAGAAGCCATTTGGCTATTATAATATAGATAGTAAGAACTGTTTTAAAAGTGCAGGTCCACTTCATGCATAATGGCAGGTCAGGTGGGAGCAACCATGGGTCCACACTGGTGACCCTCTAGGTCCAACCTCATCTCCAGGAAGTCACCGTCAATCTGTCACAGGTGGACCTGATCCAATCCACGGACCCCGGCGGTAAAGGTTTCTCAGGACAGAGGACCAAAGTTGGCTGTGGTTTTTATTACGTGCAAAGTAATTGTGAAAAGCTGTTGAAGCATAGTGAAAGGGAGCATCCTTTGAACTTCCATGATGATGATGATCATGATGTCCAACGGAAAAGTTCAGCGAACGCCGTCAGAGAGAACTGCTGTAGAATGAACGCGGTGACAAAGAGGCAGCTGTGTCTGCACAGCAGAGTGCCAGCAGGTGAACAAGGCATTTGACATTTGTCTCACACACATTCCTGTGCCAGCTGACAAAAGTGTGTGCATATGGGTGTATGTGTGCACACAATGGACCAAAGCTCCTGCTCCCATTCTGGGGAGCAAATGTCTGTGATTCATCATATATACTGCTGGATATGAGGTTATAGTTCATTCTTTCAACAATCATTTTGAATTTCAGCATATTTTCAGACTCATTCATGCTTAATAAATGAATGAATGTGACATAAATGTGTAAGAAGACACAACATGTGTGATGGCTGTTTATCAGAAGACCACAAAGTTTCCACTTCAAACTGATGACATTAGAATAAAAAAAAAATTTAAAAAAAACAGAAAAACAACTTGAACTCACCAGTTTAGTCAGCAAAGTGAGTCAATGCGCGGTCCCGATCCATTCTGCAAAGTCGAGCTTCAGGTCCAGAAGCACACAAAGAAGCAGAACCGTCCCGAACACACAGTCTGAGCCAAAGCTGCGCACTTTTGGGGAAAAGTTACACACACAGTCCGTGTAAGTAAAGGGTGCACGGGTTGGCGTATGTGAGTATGTGTTTGTGTGGGCGTGGGTGTGACTCCCCAAAAGAACAAACGCAGCCTGTCTGTGTGTGTGTGTGTGTGTGTGTTGTGTGTGTGTGTGTGTGTGTGTGTGGGTGTGTGTGTGTGTGTGTGTGTGTGTGTGTGTGTGTGTGTCGGTGGACAGCGCACAGGACAAGCGTTCCCTTCTGAAGGGTTTGAACAGGACAGCGGCGTCAAGTCAGACACAAAAAACAGGACGCCTGATGGTGCTTCCTTCAAAATAAAATTCAAGCATTATGAAGTAAGAACGAGTTTGACTATCAATATGTAAACCTGGATTAGGTTCGAGTGCCTGTTGTCTCCTTGGGCAAGACACTGGCAATCATGTCAAGAAAGAAGGGAGCTGTCTCCATTAATTATGGGGTGCAAAATCTGAAATAGATATGTTGCAGTGAAAAGGCCCCCGCAGTACCTCATCTCAGTAACTCCACCAAATTGACACATACACATATATGGGTACTTGATCAAACATTCTGCCACTGAATCTTACAGGTAGCCAACAACCGGCCTGGCTATGAATTGGGCCAGATACTGGCCTCTGTCTCCTAGCCTGTGATTGGATGGCAGCTGAGATGCTGATTTTTTATCACGTTGATGTGGCACGGGCACTGCTCTCCTATTGGTCGTTTAGGAGTGGGAATTCCCACTCCAAAATGGAGGCCAGTATCTGGCCCAATTCAGGGCCGGTTGTCAGGCTATCTTACAGGCAGCCATTCTTCATCAGAACAAGTTGAGAGCACAAAAGTTCACCATTGCATGTAGTGGATTTTTTTTTAAATTTTTATTCTGCACCAGCACAAGAAGAGGAGAAGACTTCATTTGCATTGTCTCAATTCGCCCAGCTGCAAAGCGGCATAAACCTTTGCTGGAGAAGCAAACTGTGATGAACTGGGGTCCCATCTAGGAGGAGTCATACACTCTCACCCACTTCACACTAAAAAATCCAGACAAAATCAGTACCATAGGGCCTTAGGCCTATCTAGAACTACTACTTCTCTTCACTCCAGTTTCCCAAAATCCCAAATGCAAGCATCACAGTCCACCAACCCCAAAAAACTGCTACAGCTAATAATAATACGTACATAGTGGAGTGGAGGTTTGGAAAGTTTGCTGCTGCAGTGAGTGAGTCAAAGCAAATTAATTAATTATTTAATTAAGTTTTTTCAGCAATTTTTCTGTCAACCCCTTTGGCTTCTCCCTTGTTTCACTCAGGGTCGCCACAGCAGATCTGATTTGGCACAGGTTTTACGCCGGATACCCTTCCTGATGCAACTTCATATTACATGCAGAATGGGCAGGGGTGGTGTTGAAAAGGGAACCTTCCACACTGGAAACAAGTGTACTAACCAATTGGAAAACACCCCTTTCATAGCAATTTTTCCATCAGTATTTGTGAAAAATGTCGGCAAAAACAAACAAAAAAGTCTTATATGGCTTCAAACAGTGCTGAAGAGTTGGTGTATTTTTTCCAATATTTTGTATGTTTGTTACTGAACAAGAACTACCATATCCAATTGTCAAATATTAATAATTACAATGATTACCTGTTCAAAGTAACAAATCTAAGAGAGTCAAAATATGGGCCTTTTTTTTTACATTATATTGTATAATGACATGAGAAAATTACATCATTGAAATATTGCATTACGTGTGAGATTTATAAACTCAAAAAATACTGTACTACATAAAAAACACATTAGTTTTTTTGTTGTTTTTCATTCATGAGTAGTAGTGCACACATTCATATTTGCTGCTTCTCACATTTGTAATCACAGTCCAGCTTTGATCCTTTGAAGAAAAATCTTTCATTTTAGTAAATATGGTAAATGTAGAGCTGTGTTTATATTAAGTCGAATAATCGCAGATTTTTCACACACACAAGGAAAAACAGCTTCACACGCCTTACAGCGTTATGTAGTTTTATTTTGAAACTGAAATACAGATGTTTTGTTCTTAGTTGTAGCTGACTTGACACTTGTCTGTTGCTTTGTGCGGTGACTTGCGCCACATATTCTGTAATTTATTGCAGCGGGCAAATGTCAGGGTATAAACGGGCGCAACGAGCAAATTAACACTTTTGTCACACGTCAAAATGTATTATTCATTTTAAAATGTGTGTCTTAACATTCCTTTTGCATAACCGGCGCGTGCTATGTGCTATTTCGTCTTTGCACACTGAATTTTCGTGTATATTTTACAGTTGTTGCAAAAGCTTCTGTCGTGGCTGCAATGATTTTGATTTTCAGTTGTGCACAAAAGCATGAGAACAAAATCTGTGATTCACTTGTTCAGAATGAACATGAACAAAGACGTCTCACTTTGTGTCGGACCTGACGCGTGACTGCCCTCTGCTGGCTGCATCACACAAGTGCAGGTTACTGCACAAACCCTGAACATTTATTTACTTTACTGTAATTGTAAAAACAAAACAATCACGTTCATCATTCACAATTTCCAAAACATCTGTACATGTCTTTTTATATGACAGATGAAAATGGTTCTGTGTGCACAGCTTTCAGTTATATTACTGCTTGATTGTATCCACAGTACTGCACATTCAGAGGAGCGTTTTTGATTTAACACCTGAAATAAATTTAAATAGATTTTAAAAAAAAAATGGTGTTTGATGTAGACGACAAAGAAATGTATATCTCTTTCTAGATGGAGTTACTGTGAAGCAATAAATCCAATAAAATGAAAACAATATTTTAAAGCATTTTGTGAAAACAAAAATCATATTTAAGAAGACTTGAGGTTGTAATTGCTGTCATATGCAGTGTTGTATAAAGTACCGGAAAATCACACTTAAGTAAAAGTACAGATACCCATTAAAAAAATGACTTTGGTAGAAGTTCAAGTCACCGACTGAAATGCTACTCAAGTAAAAGTCTTAAAGTATCTAGTATTTATTGTACTTAAGTATGACAAGTAACTTACAACTAAATGTACTCAAGTATTAAAGTAAAAGTACAAGTAAATGTTAATAATCAAAAACGGACTGATTTTTTATATTACAAAGTTTATCTAGGCTTGTAAATGACTGGTAGTATTAGTCAAAATACTGAAAATTGTGCACAACACACAAAAACACTTCAGAAACAAGGTTTCAAAACCTAAATAAACGAGAGTAGGCTACTCACTAGGTGTTCACAGGAAACAGTTTTTTATAGTTATTTTCATTGTTACATGGTTTTATCTTTTCTGTTGTGTTTTGTTTCATTAGGTTGTTTTTGTCTTTCTCTAAAATTGTATTGTAACATTATTAGTCTATTATTATTGACTATTATTGTCTATTATGTAGACTATTATTGTTTTTGCTATTATTATTAACATATGAATAAAATACATTTAAAAAATTACAATTTGACTCTTTTACGACAACGAACTCTGAGCCATTAATTATACAGAAAACAAATCAACACAAACGTGCTGATGCGAACATAGAAAACACCATAGACATGCTAACGCGTTAGCATCGGTCCCGTTTTTAAGTTATAAAATACATCTATCAACTGTTTCAGAAGACCATAACAGGTCAGTTTAACATAAAAAATATTAAATATTACTCACAGACATATGCTCTTCAGGGTTTTAGCGGGGAAAAACAATGACTCCACGAATCGCGAATCACTGCTTCGATTGGTTCAAGGTTCAAAGCAAAGCCGTGCTGCAGAAAAGTTGATTACAGACCCGCTGCAGGTCTGTAATCAATGTACAGAAATGATCATTTTCCTGACAAACACCCCCCAAGTGTGCAACTGCAAAAAAAGCCTTCCGGACATGCCTCATGACAAATCGGCCTGACTTCGTTGCAGTCACTTGTAATCAGTGGTGTCTCTGGGTGAAAACATGACTTTTTTCGCATACATGTCAACCCCTTTGAGGGTCCACCTGTATAACAAGTGAGAAAATCCATAAAGTCAACACAAAATCCTTATAACCTCCAAATCGCACCAAAATCAGTTTTATTACAGTACACACAACCGCATAGCGGTATCACATAACTGGGTTTTTGTCCACATATTATGAGTTGCCACAATGACATTAAAGTCAGGATCAGTAGTATTTCCATTAGTATTTTTTACATAAACAAGAACTGTGTGTCACTAATGGAAATACATTAATAAATATATATATAAATATAATGAAGAAAATAAACCATAGCTCAGAACTTCATCAAGTGTATCGAAAATTGCCTCGCCAGTGCTGATGTTGCAGACGGGCACGTCCATGATCCTCGACTTCGCCCCTGTGTTTATTAGGGATGAGTATCGATAAGATTTTATCGATAGATATCATTATTAATTCCGCTTATCGTTCCGATTCCTTATCAATTCCCATATCTATACCTCTTGTGATTTTTTTGTGTACTAAAAACAGGCTTTACAGGTTTTCTATGTCAGCAGGTTAAAGAGCTTTCTCTTATCGTGCACGCGCTCTGTGGAGCGGTCTTCCTACGACCGTGAGGCAGTTGGAGTCTGTGGACATTTTTAATTAAGTCAAGCCTTAAAGCCCATTTTTAATTCTCTTTCTTATGACTAGTTTTTATTTTTTATCTGTTTTAATATTTTACTTCTGTTTTTAATTATGTATTTGAATTTTTTTAATTTTTATTTGTTTATTTTAATTATTTTATGTTGAACTGTTCTATGTGAGGTGCCTTGAGACGGCTTTTGTTGTGATTTGGCGCTTTATCAGCCCATTAAATTGAAATTGATTTGAACAACATTTTATTGAGTCTTAAAGTAAATAAATATGAAATTGGACACTGGATCCTTAAACTTTGGACATAATAAACTCTACATGGTGGATCCTTGATCTCTGGACATAAATAGGAATAAACAAAATCTGTAGTTTTTGTGAAAAGCATTTCCCTTCAGACATTTTGGCATGAATATCTTTCCATATATCTGAGCTGAGCTCTTATAGCTGCTGTGCTGCACGTCAGCATCATTTTAATTCATAAAGAACACAAGACGTCTCATTTTGGGAAGAAAAAAAACGTTTTAGTCTATTGTAATTTATTTTCTGTATTACAGCATTTGGAAAGAGGTGTCATTTTATTTAAAGCGGAAATTTGAAGTTATTAATTCTGATTGGACTCTGTCTCAGCAGAGAGCCACACAGCTGCGCGGCTCCAAACGCACGGAACGGAGGACGATTCTCATTTCTTGACTGCAACAAGATGAGTTCCAGTTAGTGACTTTAATCCACACAAAAGCGACTCACGATATTTTAATGGCTTTGAGAGGAGTTAAGAAGCAGACTTGCCGTTTCTGAGAAGCATTGCTTCAATGACTCACACATCAAAGTGGAGTCGCGCTGCAGAAACGGTTGATTACAAACCCGCTGCAGACCAAACCCTGAATATCCGTAAGACTTTATTTGTATGTCCGTATGACTCTGAAACTCGGAAAAATCCGTACAATTTACGGACAATCTGTATAGGTTGACATGTATGTTTTCATGTGTTTCTTTTTTTTTTGTAACGAGTAACAGCATGGCATATAGAAAATGTATCGGAGTAGAAGTATGCAATTAAGGTCGGAAATGTAGGGAAGTAAAAGTGAAAGTAAGCTGAACTGAAAAAGCTCAAGTAAAGTACAAAGTCTCCCAAAACGTACTTAAGTACAGTAGTGAAGTATTTTTACTTCGTTACTATACAACACTGGTCAAAGGTACATCAACAAAGTGTTGAGCAAATAGTGTGAATACTTATGTACATGTGATTTCTTAGAATTTTTATTTTTTAATACATTTGCAAAAAAATTGAAAAAAAAGCTTTTCATGTTGTCATTATGGGGTGTTGTGAGAGTAGAATTTTGAGGGGGAAAATTAATTTGCTCCATTTTGGAATAAGGCTGTAACATAACAAAATATGGAAAAAGTGAGTGCTGTGTGTACTTTCTGGATGTACTGCATCATAACTTTGAATGAACATGATGATTTATGAGCGAGCAGATGATAAAGCTGATTTTGTTTTGCGGCTGGCTGAACTGTACCAATCCTTTCTCAATACCTTTGCCAAGGCCCAATAGTCATTTTTAGTTGTATGTCTACCTGTAGTGTGTGTGTGGGTTTCAACAATGTAACTCAAAGAATTTTAATCCAATTTGGCCCAAACGGAATTACTGAGGTTCTACCAAGGACAAAGTGAACTGATTTTGAGTCAGACTGGTTGAAAGTGAAGGTCACAGTCCAAGTTTAAAATTGTGGCCCAGCAGTTATAAATAGAGAATATTTAAACCAGAATGGTAAATTCAAGAATTTGGTCAAAGATATACCAGTAACCACTGTTATATACTAACATGGAATCAGATAACCCTTGTTTTGGCCACATGACTTTTAACCTTGAGTGACTTTGAACAGTCAAACTCAAGGTTAGAACTGTTTAATGCAAACTGTTTGGTGGTAATGTGGATTAAACATGGGAGAAAAATTGGCTGTTAGGGCCCTGTCCGACTGGGGAGAGGATTAATTGCGCATGAATTGAGTATACAAAGTAAGGCCGTTTGTTGTCGTCCGCAACAAAAATGGCCACAAATGACAAATGTCCCAGTATGAATTACGGATATATTAATAACATATAGCGAATATATGATGAACAATCACGGTTGTATAACGCATGTGTTGAGGAAACGGATCAGACGCATTGCGATTATCACGGCAGTATTATGGGTGTATTATGATGCATCGTGCACGAAGTTAAATCTGTTATAAACACAGGAATAAATAGTGTAACAGCTGCAGACAAGAAGGAAAAAACACGCAACTGTTTTATCAAGCCTTGACAATGTAAACAAGTCAAATAATTACCTTTTTAGATGGCTCAAAATGCTTTCTGCAGCTGAGCTCGAACGGCTTCCTCTGTGATGCAGGAGGTGATTAGAGCCATTTTCAACAGGCAATTTGCAGAATAAAATGATTAATCCGCCATGAAATAATTATTTTATATAGGCAGCATCCAGCACAGAGCGCGTGGCAGCCGGTAGAACAAAGAACAGCATCCAGCTGTGAACACAGCGCATCTGATTTGCATCCACCGCAAATCAGATGCAAAGCAGACATAATAAAAACGCTTTATTCGTTGCCAATCTGTATGCAGTCACTACAACTTATTTTAGTTTGTGATGTGGACATGATGGGCACGCAAAATATCCGTTTTACACACTGTCCCAGTCCACTGCCAAGCTGCAAATCCCTGTCAGTTGCGGATATCAGCAGATGATGGCGAATATACAGCGCACAGATTGACTGTATTGTGTATGTATTGAGTATGTAAGGTGGATGTCATCCGCAGCCAAAATTTTGTGCAGCTCAAAAATTGTGGTAAAGGAAAAACGTGCCTCCGCAGATAAGTGCGGACGTGTGCGGGTGTCGGCCGACTCATACAAGCATGTTTCACGCATATTGCGGATGTTAAGCAAATATGAGCCAATTTTTTTGCGTAATCCATACACAAATCCTTCTAAACGCCAGTGGGACAGGGCCCTTAGTCATGGATAAAGTGGTTCAATTTTGGACAGAACTGATGAAATGTCAAGGCTACACAGAACCAGATATGTTTGATGTTTATGAATCTACACTCAACAAAAATATAAACGCAACACTTTTGGTTTTGCTCCCATTTTGTATGAGATGAACTCAAAGATCTAAAACTTTTTCCACATACACAATATCACCATTTCCCTCAAATATTGTTCACAAACCAGTCTAAATCTGTGATAGTGAGCACTTCTCCTTTGCTGAGATAATCCATCCCACCTCACAGGTGTGCCATATCAAGATGCTGATTAGACACTATGATTAGTGCACAGGTGTGCCTTAGACTGCCCACAATAAAAGGCCACTCTGAAAGGTGCAGTTTTATCACACAGCATAATGCCACAGATGTCGCAAGATTTGAGGGAGCGTGCAATTGGCATGCTGACAGCAGGAATGTCAACCAGAGCTGTTGCTCGTGTATTGAATGTTCATTTCTCTACCATAAGCCGTCTCCAAAGGCGTTTCAGAGAATTTGGCAGTACATCCAACCAGCCTCACAACCGCAGACCACGTGTAACCACACCAGCCCAGGACCTCCACATCCAGCATGTTCACCTCCAAGATCGTCTGAGTCCAGCCACTCGGACAGCTGCTGGAACAATCGGTTTGCATAACCAAAGAATTTCTGCACAAACTGTCAGAAACTGTCTCAGGGAAGCTCATCTGCATGCTCGTCGTCCTCATCGGGGTCTCGACCTGACTCCAGTTCGTCGTCGTAACCGATTTGAGTGGGCAAATGCTCACATTCGCTGGTGTTTGGCACGTTGGAGAGGTGTTCTCTTCACGGATGAATCCCGGTTCACACTGTCCAGGGCAGATGGCAGACAGCGTGTGTGGCGTCGTGTGGGTGAGCGGTTTTCTGATGTCAATGTTGTGGATCGAGTGGCCCATGGTGGCGGTGGGGTTATGGTATGGGCAGGCGTCTGTTATGGACGAAGAACACAGGTGCATTTTATTGATGGCATTTTGAATGCACAGAGATACCGTGATGAGATCCTGAGGCCCATTGTTGTGCCATACATCCAAGAACATCACCTCATGTTGCAGCAGGATAATGCACGGCCCCATGTTGCAAGGATCTGTACACAATTCTTGGAAGCTGAAAATGTCCCAGTTCTTGTATGGCCGGCATACTCACCAGACATGTCACCCATTGAGCATGTTTGGGATGCTCTGGACCGGCGTATACGACAGCGTGTACCAGTTCCTGCCAATATCCAGCAACTTCGCACAGCCATTGAAGAGGAGTGGACCAACATTCCACAGGCCACAATTGACAACCTGATCAACTCTATGCGAAGGAGATGTGTTGCACTGCATGAGGCAAATGGTGGTCACACCAGATACTGACTGGTATCCCCCCCAATAAAACAAAACTGCACCCTTTCAGAGTGGCCTTTTATTGTGGGCAGTCTAAGGCACACCTGTGCACTAATCATGGTGTCTAATCAGCATCTTGATATGGCACACCTGTGAGGTGGGATGGATTATCTCAGAAAAGGAGAAGTGCTCACTATCACAGATTTAGACTGGTTTGTGAACAATATTTGAGGGAAATGGTGATATTGTGTATGTGGAAAAAGTTTTAGATCTTTGAGTTCATCTCATACAAAATGGGAGCAAAACCAAAAGTGTTGCGTTTATATTTTTGTTGAGTGTATAAGAAGCTTTTGAATGACTGTGTGACAAACTTTTCACTTGCTAGTGTTACACTCTCTAAGTGATTCTAGTCTGTCTCAGAGGTAAAATACAGGTGTGTGTGCATGTCTGCATGTGTGTTTTAAATTTCAACCTAAGTTGGGTTTTATTGAGTGAGTGCTTGATTTAAAAATCATATTTTCATCAACAGTCATCAAAAATGGCTTAATTCCAAAAACTATAAGAGATGCGGCAACTTTTTTTAATTCATAATTTCTTATTATCTCATGTACACATTGGTATTAATGCCACATTAAAGAATATACTTAATGTCAAGCAGTCATTGGATAAATTTATCACCCCCGCCCCACCCCACCCAAAATAAAGACATAAATTTCAATGAGCCCATAACTTCTTGGGCAAATACAAAATTTTGTGTATCATTATGCTGAAAATAAAAGTGCTGACCATCTTGTGACTGAACTATGATGATACATCCATTTTCTATACTCCCTTACTCCAATTTAGGGTCATGGGGGGCTGGAGCCTATCCCAGCAGCCATAGGGCATGAGGCGGCATGCACCCTAGACAAAATGCTAGTTTGTCGCAGGGCCACATATAGACAAATAAACACACACATGTCTGCACGCACACCTACAGACAGTTTAAAATATCCAGTTTGCCTAACCTGCATGTGGGAGGAGCACCTGGAGGGAACCAACCCAAACACGGGGAAAACATGCACATTCCACACAAAAATGCCACAGTGGAGAAGCGAACCCACAACCTTCTTGCTGTGAGGCAACAGTGCTAACCACTAAGCCACTGTGCTGCCAACTATGATGATGTTAATGAAATTTAAAAAAAACTGTGGCAACCAACCCCAGTCTCCCCTACAGCAAATCAATCAAATGATGTGTTTTGTTGGAAAAATCTCATACAGTCAACAAATGTTGTCTTTCTGCACTAGATAGGAAAGAGGAAATCAAGTTACTGAGGAGAAGGAGGATTTCTACTTTAAATTTTAATTTCATGACAAAGATGTTCATGTTTCAGGTCAGTGTGTATTACAGGTGCGGCCACCAGGGGCAGCAGTGAGCAGGGGGCGTGTCCTCCTGTGTGCTCTACCTTTGCACACCTGACAGATCGAAGCAAACAGCACTTTTTTCTGACTGAACTCCGTGTTGGAACCTTAAAGAGACGAACCTGATGGCGTTACAGGCGAGAGATTATCCCACCATAGGCGGTTTTCACACAGTGGACATTCAGAAAACAACGTGGGACGTCCCGCTGAGGTACACCGCGCTGCGGCCGGTGGGCTCCGGAGCTTACGGGACAGTGTGGTGAGTGTGGCCGGGGAGGGGCCCCGGGCTCCGGCACTGTGCTTTAACATGAACTGAAGGCGTCACCTGGAATCTAAAAAAAGAAGAAAAACGTCTTCTACTCTTTTTGTTCCTTTTTAAAAGCAAACTACAACACCTCTTAAAAAAAATTAAAGGGGCCACTTTTAATTTTTTTTCTTAAACAAATGCCATATTTAAAAGTTTCTTATTGCAACATTAAATCAAAATTTTCTATGTGTGTCATCTGATCATAGGTAATAGTGCAGCGGATAATAGAATATTTAGAGCGGAATCCTGCAAATGGTGATAAAAGCATCAAATTCAGCAGAAATACTCCTCGGACACACCTCTTTTGAAAAAAAAAAAAAACGATTGGCCACTTGACTGTTCAATCGTTGGTCAGGTAGGGGTCAATTGAAGAATTAGAGGTCAAAATTAAAAGATGCTGTAATCATATTGAAAAATATTCCACTTTATTTGCCTGAGTTGAGCTCAACTATTAGTTGGTTGAGCTAATAGGATTAATAAATGGAATAGTGTTGACAGTGTTGAATGCTTGGTCTGCAAAGTAAAGGTCAAACAAGGTCTATGTCTGTTGGATTTTATGACATGTGACATATGTTACCCCTTAACGTGATAAGTAAGGATGATACATGGTCCAAACTATTCCTTTTTAAATCTGTGCTAACTC
The DNA here is from genome assembly GCF_902500255.1 of Thalassophryne amazonica. Lineage (NCBI taxonomy): Eukaryota > Metazoa > Chordata > Actinopteri > Batrachoidiformes > Batrachoididae > Thalassophryne > Thalassophryne amazonica. Next base: position 52,994,028 of record NC_047108.1, on the reverse strand, counting down.
AACTAGTAATTTGCATCACTTTTTACCAAAACTGGAGCAACTTTAATTTTTGACCCCTGTACAAAACGACACTGACCTTTGTCACCATTCTTGCTGTTTTTATCCCGTACTTCCATAGAATTCAGTCACAGATGGTCCAAACTATACCTTTTTGGAATCTTTATGATGTCTAAGGAGTATTTCTGCCAAATTTGATGCTTTTATCACCATTTGCATGATTGTTTCACTTATCTGCTGCACTATGAAAATAAAAGGCTTTTTAGGGTGTTGTTTATGAACAGTGATGTGAACAAACCGTGTCTAAAATATTACACCAAATTTTTTAGGATAATTTTGTAAAAATTTTTATTCAGTCAATGAGTGTTAACTTATTCTAAATCTGTTTTGAATTTTTTTTTTTTCTTTAATAAAGATTGTCCCTTTATCTCATTTTTAGGCCATTTGCTCAGCTGATTTTAAGACATTCAAAGGTTGTTCTGTATTCAGAGCTGGAAGGTTTGACAAATGATTTTCCACAGGTTACTTATTCAGGAGTGCAGTCTGCATTCCACTGTCAGACTGCACCACAAGCAGTATAGGTCTACATTACAGGGACATGTGTGAACACAATTGCTCAAGTCTGCCTGAGGTATGTCAGCAAGTCCATGCAGGTCCACTGATGTAACACCAGTTTCCTCCATCAACATGGATCAACTTAGCAGCCTACAGGAATCCAGCTCAGACACTGTAACGCCTACACATGTTTTCCACCAATCCATGCAAAACCATGCTTTGCGATTTAGTCATGCCACAATATATGGTTCTATGTGGCCTTGACGTTTGATCAGGGAGGCAAAAGTACCCATGGGCATGAAGATAAGTAAGAATCAGAACAACCTGAGTGCTCCCATGCAAAAGCTTTATTTGGACACCAATCGTAGTAGTGACGTTTCGGGTGCTGCCCTTCTTCAGACATACAGTGAGGAAAATAAGTATTTGAACACCCTGCGGTTTTGCAAGTTCTCCCACTTAGAAATCATGGAGGGGTCTAAAATTTTCATCTTAGGTGCATGTCGACTGTGAGAGATAATCTAAAAAAAAAATCCGGACATCACAATGTATGATTTTTTTTAAATAATTTATTTGTATGTTACTGCTGCAAATAAGTATTTGAACACCTACCAACCAGCAAGAATTCTGGCTCACACAGACCTGTTAAATTTTCTTTAAGAAGCCCTCTTATTCTGCACTCTTTACCTGTATTAATTGCACCTGTTTGAACTTGTTACCTGTATAAAAGACACCTGTTCACACACACTCAATCAATCACACTCCAACATGTCCACCATAGCTAAGACCAAAGAGCTGTCTAAGGACACCAGGGACAAAACTGTAGACCTGCACAAGGCTGGGATGGACTACAGGACAACAGGCAAGCAACTTGGTAGAAGACAACAACTGTTATGATTATTTATTAGAAAGTGGAAGAAACACAAGATGACTGTAAATCTCCCTCAGTCTGGGATTCCATGCAAGATCTCACTTTGTGGGGTAAGGATGATTCTGAGAAAGCTCAGAACTCCACAGGAGGACCTGGTCAATGACCTGAAGAGAGCTGGGACCACAGTCACAAAGATTACATTAGTAACACATGATGCTGTTATGGTTTAAAATCCTGCAGGGCAGCAAGGTCCCCCTGCTCAAGCCAGCACATGTCCAGGCCTGTTTGAAGTTCACCAGTGACCATCTGGATGATCCGGAGGAGGCATGGGAGGAGGTCATGTGGTCAGATGAGACCAGAATAGAGCTTTTTGGAATCAACTCCACTTACCATGTTTAGAGCATGAGAACAACCCCACGAAAACCATCCCAACCGTGAGTCATCCTGTCCCCTTCTGCAAAGGGGACAGGATGACTGCACCGTATTGAAGGGAGGATGGATGGGGTCATGTATTGCGAGATTTTGGCTAACGACCTCCTTCCCTCAGTAAGAGCACTGAAGATGGGTCATGGTTGGGTCTTCCAGCATGACAATGACCCCAGACACACAGCCAGGGCAACTAAGGAGGGGCTCTGTAAGAAGCATTACAAGGTCCTGAAGTGGCCTGGCCAGTCTCCAGACCTGAACTCAATAGAAAATCTTTGGAGGGAGCTGAAACTCCAAACCTGAAAGATTTGGAGAAGATCTGTATGGAGGAGTGGACCAAAATCCCTGCTGCAGTGTGTGCAAACCTGGTGAAAAACTACAGGAAACATTTCAATCAATCAATCAACTTTTTTCTTGTATAGCGCCAAATCACAACAAACAGTTGCCCCAAGGCGCTCCACATTGCAAGGCAAGGCCATACAATAATTATGAAACACAGTCTACGTCTAAAGCAACATAACCAAGGGATGGTCCAGGGTCACCCGATCCAGCCTTAGCGAAAAGGAAAGTTTTAAGCCTAATCTTAAAAGTAGAGAGGGTATCTGTCTCCCTGATCTGAATTGGGAGCTGGTTCCACAGGAGAGGAGCCTGAAAGCTGAAGGCTCTGCCTCCCATTCTACTCTTACAAACCCTAGGAACTACAAGTAAGCCCGCAGTCTGAGAGCGAAGCGCTCTAATGGGGTAATATGGTACTACGAGGTCCCTAAGATAAGATGGGACCTGATTATTCAAAACCTTATAAGTAAGAAGAAGAATTTTAAATTCTATTCTAGCATTAACAGGAAGCCAATGAAGGGAGGCCAACACGGGTGAGATATGCTCTCTCCTGCTAGTCCCCGTCAGTACTCTAGCTGCAGCATTCTGAACCAACTGAAGGCATTTGACCTCTGTAACTGCAAACAAAGGCTACTGTACCAAATATTAACATTGATTTTCACAGGTGTTGAAATACTTATTTGCAGCAGTAACATACAAATAAATTATTTAAAAAATCATACATTGTGATTTACGGATTTTTATTTTTTTATTTTTTTAGAGTATGTCTGTCATAGTGGACATGCACCTAAGATGAAAATTTTAGACCCCTCCATGACATCTAAGTGGAAGAACTTGCAAAATCACAGGGTGTTCAAATACTTGTTTTCCTCACTGTAGGTCTGAAGAAGGGAATTCTTGCTTTGATATTTGTCTCATTTTTGATCCAGCACACCGTTTTACACATCTTGGATGTCCGTGTCTTTTCTGATTTACATAAAGGCAATACGGCACTCTGACATTTGAGCCCAGTGACTTTGATCTTCTTCCACATGCCTGAGTGTGACACATTTTGTCCAAATCACGGTGAAAATCAAATTCCTTGTCCTTTGCTCAAATTAATTTTAGGCAATTTTAGGGTCAACCTGGATTGTCATACTATGCTTGGCAGAAATCAGCAAGAGGACCTGGAAAAATTAGGCTGACAAAGAGGCAGATATGACCTTGACGTCAGTGAGTGACCTTTAGCAATGTTGATGTTGTTGAGCAATTCAGGACCTGAACTCCATATGTGTGCCAAACTGGCCGCCAAAATGACACATCAAAAACCAACTTTTACGTAGAACTGCTCCAATTTAATGGATTTATTCCATTTAGTAATATTATATCTGCTATTTATGGTATTTATTATGTTATATTTTATGTGCCAAAATAGGGTGAAGTTTCTTACATTTAGTATTAATGGTTTTCACCCAGCATATGTTTTGAAAGTGTTCACCTCTTGAAAGTACAGCATGTAGGCCTATTAAAAGGTGTTAAGTATTTACTATATTGTGTTGTAATTTTTAATATCTGCAGGCAACATGAACAAGTGGAAATTTATGCCACTAATAATGTCATATTGTTGGTGGAATATGAAAAATTAAATCCGGCATGCCTGAAAACCTACAATTTGACAGCAAAATCACACAAATTAAATATGTAAAGACGTTTGATTTTGGGTCAATTTGGCAGCCATTGTGAAATTACGTGCCATCTTGGATTTCACTGATGCTGTAAAACAGATTAATTGTGTAGGAGCATTTCTATTGGGATTTAGGCCAAATCTGAGTCTAAGAGAACCCCAAGTAAGCAGGCAGCCAGGACACAAAAATGAGACTGCAAAAACCAAAGTGCTTTAATGGTCCAAGTGAGAACAAAAAGACTAAAAGGCAGGTGCCTGTATGTGCATACAACAAAAATGTCCAACACAAAAACACAGGGCAGAAAAGTAACTGGGAAGTGCAATGGGAAGGATTAAACTAAGACAGTAGAGTAGACAAAGGTGTGCTTACACACGTAGCAAATATAAGACAGATCACAAGATGAAACAACAGGACACATGAGCAGACAAATGGTGACAGGTGCAAAATCACAGCAGACCGGAAAATAACAAGGACATGCGAAAACTCAAACAGCAAAGAATGTAAAAACACATGGAACAGAAAAACAGCATGATAAATAATAAACCCTCAAACACAATGACCAGAAAACAAAACAAAAGACAAATGCAAGTGACAACAGAAAAAACTGAGGAAGGTGACCAACCACAGAAGATACAACAATAGACACTAAAGAACCAAAACCACAAAGACCAGGAGTCCAGAGGACAGGGGAACACAGAGACCTGACCGGAGTACCAAACACAAAGACATGATGGAGCGGGAACCGAGGACTGACAAGGACACATAGACAGCAGACACATCCTGAAGGAGACTTACAGTGGGAGACACGCCCACATACACACACCAAAACGGGACACACACAAATGACAGACACAGGAGCAATCATACACACACCAGACCCACACGAGACACACATACGGGACCCACACGACAGAGACAAGCATGAAACTCCAGACACAAACCAGGAAACAGACATCCACTCAGATATACGCCAGTCCGGTACAGCCCAGGGGTGCGCATGCACACACACACACACACACACACACACACACACACACACACACACACACACACACACACACACACACACACGGGACTCACACCAGACTCAGACACATGACAGACACAGCTCAGGGATGCATACACAACACAAAAACAACAGGTGAATCACAGAAAACCTCCAGGCAAAACACATATTCGGGGTTTTCACGTATCCCATAATCCCTTGCGTGCCAGAGAGTCGCTGCAGTCAAAACAACAGAGAATCCACACAATGACCATTGTAAATGAATATTATACTACAAAAATGTCTTTTTTTTATGCTTTTCATCACGTTAATAAGAGACTGCTGTATGATACCCTGAAAACTTGCTAAAACAATTATAACAAAAAATCTGTGTCTGCTACGTTTAATCTGCGTGGAATTTAATAAGTGCAAACCGAATTACAGACATATTATATTAGTCTGGAACAAAGAGGACAAACAGTGTTGTAAAGAACAATAATCAAGACGTTAAAAAGCAAACTTCACTTTCCCCCAGAACGACATGATCAGGAAGCGAGCGTAGCTCACAGCAGCTCCCATTGAAAATAACGGAGAGACAGCCTGTGATTCTCACGTTTACATAAAACAAACGCAATAACGTCTATAAACCCAGAGAATATATTGATGAGAGTTTTAGGCACAATATAAAAATAGTTTTATGTTGCAATGTTAATTGTGTTGTCTGTGTGCAGCGGTTAAAGTGAAGCGTGATCACAGCATATCAATGCAGTTCTCAATGTTACTGAGATCTCGCAGCGCAGCGACCTCTCCGAGGTATTGCGGGATTTGAAACCTGAAAAGCCTCAATGGACAAGGACACATCCAAAACACAAAAGACACTAACAGGGGCAGCGGAGCACACACACAACAATTTCAGTGCAAAAAGTAATTTTTCAATAGGTAATTTTAGTGGCCATCTTGGAAAATAGCAGCCATCTTGGATTTCCAAGTGGCCAATCTGTTGGAGTTGTTAAGTGCTATCTTGGGAATCATCATGTCAGATGTTATTGCCTGTACCAATATTTGCACGATTTTGCTGTAAAACTGATATTATCTGCTCCACTAAAAAGGCTGTGATAGACTGCCATCCTATCCAGGGTGTACCCCACCTCTCACCCAATGGCCGCAGGCGTAGCCTCTAGATCCCTCCACCCCCACCCCCGTAACCTTGAATGGAGATGGCAGGTGTACAAAATGTGAATGATTGAAATACATATATAAAAAAAGGCATTTTAAATAAAAGTGATTTTATGATTTTGAAACTTTCTTTTCCATTTAGAATGTTAATTTTTGAAATGTAATGCATTTGCGTAATGCATATAAAGCATCATGTTTGCTGGCTGCTGCATACTGACTGTTGGAACAGCTGGATTGTAGAAGGGTGCTAACTGAGTGGTGGTGCTGGCTGCATGTTCAACTCTCCACCTTGTGTTCTGGGAAGAATTTAAATCAACTGTTCGAAGATATCATGACTGAAATTAATAAATTAAAAATATGGTTTGATAGAAAACAAATAACTGTTACATTTGAGCAAAACAAAATTCATGTTATTTGAAAGGGGTCCACATGAATAAATTTCTTTGTGTAACGATGATGGAATTGTAGAAATCACACATTAAATGTGTACATAATGAACTGTTAAGAAGCATTTCAGTACTGAATAGAGCAATACATATTCTGGATCAGAAATCACCTTCTCTAATGTTCAGTAGTTTTTGCCATATTTAAGCTACTGTTCAGAGATCTCGGCAACAACTAGAAATTTCATTACATTCAGCTATTCTCCATGAAAGAGCAATACAGATTATTTGTAATGTATTTATGCAGTGTATGTATGTTTACAGTCCATATTATAGGATTTGACAGATATTGTGAAATTTCAAACAGGAGAAACAATGTTTAAAGCAAAAAATATCCAATTCAAATCCAATTACATTTTTTCCGCAAATCTGATTGGTTAATCGTGTGAGATTTCAGACCATAAAATATCATGTGGATGGTGGTAAAATATTAAAACTGTTTCACATTTGATGTGCTACTCTGCCGCCTGACCGCGTTGCTGCGTAGGTGTCACTAATAGTGCTGTCAGCTGAGAGCGACAGAAACTAGTGCAGGGACGGCGATGCAGAAATCCTTGGATTTAACGGATTTAACTGGATTGATTGATGGATTTACCGTGGATTTAACTCAGTGCAGCTGACAAGCTGGAGAAATCTGTGGGTCTGCTCACAGAATTTCCAGTTTGGCATGAACGCACTGTTGCTACGGGTAGCTTTGATGAGCTGACCACACCCATTCACAATGATTTGCCGACCAAATTACTTAGAGAAAAATAAACCATGCAAATGATGGAATTGGATTAGAGTGGGAATATGATGTCTGATGATTTGCGGTCGTCCATGCTGGATTACGGTCGCAAATAGCTGTTTTACCGGTTCCACTAATGTGTCGCCGGGAAAACTCACTCTGCAAGCGTAATCCAGCATGAACGTGTGCAAATCATCAGACACCACAGGATTATTCTCTAACTACCAGGAAATATTCAAAATGTGTTCAGTGATCAAGAGGGAGGATATAAGATAAGGGGAAATTCAGTTTCAAAATTCAGAAGGTTCATATGACTAGGAGAAGTTTTGCAGAGTGAAGCTATGGAACAGTCTGTGGAATGAAAGCAAAGTATAAACAATATCCAGGTTAAACTGAAGTACAAGGACTCTCACAAAATACAGGGATGGTGTAGTGGTTTGATAATTATCTGGTGTTTACAGGGGCTATTACTAAATATTTACTCGAAATAGTTATTCTCCTCTTTTTTAAAATAATGTGTAACATATGCATATACAAATTCTCTTGTAGATAATATTACATGTGAGTTAAATTATTTACATTTGAAAGTTCAATAAATCAATCAATTTTTGCCCTGAGACCCTCTATTCAGATGAATCTATAGCCAAGGGAATAATCGGGACACCTCTATTTTGGGGTGGGGGTGGTGGTGGGAGAAGGCAGAAAGCTTATAAGCACCCTCCTCCCCATATATATATATATATATATATATATATATATATATACACACACACACATATGGTCATAATAACTGTGTAAGCAAATAGAAAAAAAGGTGCATAAACAATTTAATTTAATCATAAAAATTTCAAAACACAACCACACAAGTAAGAGTGAACAGTGACAAAAATGGTAAACCTAATCCTTCAACCTATAATGGGTAAATATATTCCTTTTGTAAAGCCTTTTAAAACCAACCAGTGTACCAAGTATTTTAATATTATCAGGACAATTATTCCAAATATTAACACCCCTGACGGAAACACAATGACTTTTAACAGTAGTACGGATCTTTAATTTCTCAAATAATAATGTTCTTCTCAAACTGTAGCTGGAGTCTCTCATTTTAAACAGATTCTGGACATGTAGAGGCAAAAGCTTATTTTTGGCTTTATACATAATCTGTATTGTACTATAATCAACCAAGTCCCAGAATTTTAAAATTTGCAGAAAAGCAAATAACGAATTTGTTGGTTCTCGATATGGTTTATTACTGATAATTCTTATAGATTTCTTTTGCAACAGAAAAACTGGTTTAGTCTGCATGTATTTCCCCAAACGTTGACACAGTATGTCATATATGGAACAAGTAATGCATGATATAAAGTGGTTAATGCATGTTGGGTGAGGAAGTCCTGGGCTTTATGCAGAATTGCAATGACTTTTGACATTTTAGTTTTAACATAGTTACTATGTGGTTTCCAGCTTAATCTATCGTCAATATGAACACCAAGAAATTTTGTACCTGTTATAATTTCAATATCATGTAGTAATAGTTTTTTGCTTAAATTCCTGGACTTATTCCCAAATATGATAGACTTAGTTTTACCAAAATGGAGCGATAATTTATTTAAATCAAACCATTTTTTTTTAATTCATGTAATTCGTTCTCCATCTTGTCCAGGAGCTGTCCCAAATGATCCCCACTACAAAACACAGTCGTATCATCCGCAAATAAAATACAACTTACATACTCAGAAACCAAACATATATCATTAAAATCATTTAACCTAATTTCAAATACCTTTTCCAGAATTTTGGAAAATTGTGGTAAGAGGGAGATTGGCCTATAATTGCAAAAAGCATGCTTGTCACCAAATTTGAACAATGGGATCACTTTAGCTATTTTCATTTTGAAAGGAAATTTCCCAGTCATTATTGACAAATTACAGATATATGTTAAAGGCTTAACAATGCAATCAATAATAATTTTAATGAAAAACATATCAAAACGGCCACTGTCAGTTGATTTTTCCCCTTAAGTTTATGAACTATATCAATAATTTCTTTTTCATCCGTTCCTCTAATGAACATTGAATCACAAACTGTTTCTATTGTTTTGCTGTGATTCAAGGAGCATGTTTTGGAAGGAACAATTGAATTTGCTAAGTTTTTTTTGCCTTGAGACCCTCTGTTCAGATGAATCTATAGCCAAGGAAATAATCGGGACACCTTTATTTTTGGGTGGGGGGTGGTGGGGGGGCCATTGATAATAAACTGTGCATGCCATGTAGTAAAGGTAAATGGGTTTTTAATTCAATTCCACATCACATTTGAAGTTCAGAACTCATTGATTGATTGGGGACTCCATCAAATGACAAAGGGACTCCCAATTCTTTACCACACAAAGTCCCATGTACTCCAAATTTCTAAACTCTAACTTAAACCCTGTAACCACAGGTATATTTATGACTGCTATATACTGTATATATTAGCATTGGCCAAAACTTTGAGCTTTGGCCTTTGATCTTGATTTTAGACTGATTCTTATCTAAACTGAATCACTTTGTCCTTGGCTGATCTCTTCCACCAACTTTGGTCCAAATCAGAACCAGAACACTTTGAGTTAAACAATTCAAACACATTTGATTGAGACATACCTACCTGGCAATATCAACCACCGCAAGATGGTAATCATACATTTTTGTGTAGGCCAGCCATATGATACTGTTACTGGATAGTTAGCATTGTTTTGTCAACAAAATTATCTGCAGGTCCTTGGACTATTGCATGAAACTTGGCTGAAATAAATGACACATGGTTTTACAACACATTTTGTCTCTGATATTGTCTTTCTTTTTGCTCAGCTCTGCCATTGATCAGAAGACTAAAGAGAAGGTGGCTATCAAGAAGCTGTATCGTCCTTTCCAGTCCCTCATCCATGCCAAACGTGCATATAGGGAGCTCAGACTGCTCCGCCACATACAGCATGAAAATGTAAGAACTTTAATGAATGTTAGACTGCATTTTACGTGTCAACGAGTAGTATTTTTTATAGACACTGTAGCACAAACCGCTTATGTGCATTCCAGTACCACTTGATAGACAGGTTGGTTAAAGACGTTTGGACACAAATGCGAGGCTCACACAAACGGCTCTGGTTGGCAAAAGACTTTAGTGATGAGGAAAGCAGTGGTTGGTGCACAAATGGGAAGGAGGTCGAAAAACACACTGAGGCAGGCAGGACTTGAGAACAAGAGCTGTAGAGAAGGCACAAGGCACATCAGGATGCTTCAGGAGAGCATTAGCATGGCTAAAACCTTTCAGCTTCTTGGGGGGGGATCCACCTTTTTAAACATTTTCCTTTTTTGCCTTTCTGCCCCCCCCACACACACACACCTTTTTAAGCAGTTTTCTTTTTTGACTTTCAGCTTCTAGGGGGCTCCACAACACAGACCCCACTAATTACAGCCTTCTTAACCCCCTGCCATTTTAAGCATTGTTTAATGTAGATGCAAATTAATATACAAGGTTTTCAGCTAGTTGACAGTAGGGCTGTACAATATGGCCACATTATCGTATCTCAGTATTGTCATATCAGTGTGATATAAGATATGACTATGATTTCACACAAAGTGCAGTAACAGTGAAAATTATACATGCTTAACCAAAACAGTAATAATTCCACACTCAAACTCAAACTGAAAGAAAACCTCTAAAACTTGATAATACCTGTAAATAGTAATCAGTTTTCTTCACACAAGTCAGGGGATCAAATGCAACACTAAGATCTAACAGTACCCGAACCGTAGTGGTGTCTGAATTCATTGCAAGCAGAAGATCATTCACCACTTTAGTAAGAGCTGTCTCTGTGGAATGGTGGCAGACTGCAGGTGCTTAAAGAGATTATTCTCAGTAAGTTGGTCCATGAGCTGCTGTGAAATAACTTTCTCAAGAATTTTAGTGCAAAATGATAGGGCTGGTATTGGCCTATAGCTTTTCAATAGACCAGGATCAAGGTTACATGTTTATGACATTTAGGAACAGAGGTTGGTGACAGATTAATAATTTCCAGTACAGTTGGCCCAAGTCTAGGCCACAGACCCTTAAACATTTTTGTTGGTATAAGGTCGAAAAGACAGGTTGTGCATTTAGGGAAGTCACATGTTTCGACAGCACACCCAGCGAAATAGTATCAAATTTAGTAAATCTTGACGACATATCAATGATGTCACTCATATCAGTAACAGGATGCAGAGGTGGGACTAAGGCATGCTGGGATAAATTAGACCTAATGTCACCTATTTCTTTTCCAAATAATCTAAGAAATCTTGAGCTGCAAATGGAGAACAACTTACAGGTGGTTGAATTTGAGTGTTGCCACCATGTAGAACAGGAACTTTGAATTATGCTTGTGTTAAAAACTGTTCAACATAATGTTTTGAGTCATTTTCACTTACGTTATTATGTGTCTAAAGGCGTTCTCCTATTTCCAATTTTCAGCCCCAATTTCCATCCCAATAACAAAATTAAGGAAATTGTGCCTATTTTTTTTTTAAACAGTAGGCAAAATCCATATTACTTACTATGTTATATTCACTTACATACGAGTGCAAACAATTACTGCCGAAAACACCCGAGTACATACAGTACAAAATTCATATTACTTACTATGTTATATTCACTTACATACGAGTGCAAACAATTACTGCTGACTACACCCGAGAACATACAGTATAATTCCAATTGCACAATTGTTTTTGCGCATGTATGAAACATGTCTGACTTTTTACCAGTTGTCCAAGAACCTAAAACTGTCTTCTGTCGAAGAGTGCAACATGCTTGTCATGTGTTGAGGATTAGAAGAACACTTCTGTTCAGAGAATAGTATGTTCCAATTACTGCATATAATACCAGAATTTCAACTTTCATTAGCCTTTATGCAAGGTTACCCCAGGTCAATTCAATCCAGTTATTCGTGTCTTGTGGATCATGACTTCTCATATTTTCCCACCAAAAACATAGACAAAAGTGTAAAAAAAAATCAAAAATGGGAGTACATCCTTTTTGTACGTTGTCATAAAACAACAAATTTAAGTTATCATCCACACTGATTTAATTGCTGTAATCATATCCATGAAGGTTCTATTGAGTGTTGAGTGTGTGTGTGTGTGTGTGTATGTATGTATGTATGTATGTATGTATGTATATATATATATATATATATATATATATATATATATATATATATATATATATATAATAAATTACAGCACTCTGAGTGCATGCCCCTGCCAAGGAAAAACAGGGTGTAGAAAAAAATTAAGCACACCATTTGAATCAGAGGATCAGTGTTGTGAATTTAAGGTATAAATATGTGCAGTGTGTGAAGACTGTTCAACATCCAAAGTGAATGGCTGTGCAAGGGTGAAGCTGTTTCAGCTGGCATTTAAAATATGGCTGCAAATTCTTGAATGAATAAAGTGTGGAGATTTATTGCCTGCAGTAATTTTTACGATAAGGTACAAACTGTTCAGTCTTCTTTAACTGGAAATTTACAGTCATGCACTTTATCGTGTGTGCTGTCATGCACTTTGGTTCAAACTGAATGACCTCCACCCATCCATCCATCCATTTTCTTCCGCTTCATCTGAGGTTGGGTCGTGGGGGCAGCAGCTCAAGCAAAGCCGCCCAGACCTCCCAATCCACACACACCTCCCCCAGCTCCTCCGGGGGAACCCCAAGGTGTTCCCAAGCCAGCTGCAAGACGTAGTCCCTCCAATGTGTCCTGGGTCTTCCCCGGGGCCTCCTTCCGATGGGACATGCCCAAAACACCTCTCCAGCGAGGCGTCCAGCGACCTATCTCTAAGGGAGCGCCCAGCCACCCTGCGGAGGAAACTTATCTCGGCCGCTTGTACTCGCGATCTTGTTCTTTCGGGCATGAGCCAAATCTCATGACCATAGGTGAGGGTCGGAACAGAGATCGATCGTAAATCGAGAGCTTTGCCCCCCTGCTCAGCTCTCTCTTCACCACGACGGCCCGATACAGCGACTGCATCACTGCAGACGCTGCACTGATCCATCTGTCGATCTCACGCTCCAACCGTCCCTCTCCCGTGACATTCGGGATGTGGATTGTCACTGAATGACATTTATTTTTTATTTAACATTAAAGTGTGTGATTAGTGTTTATAATATGGTTTAGTTTCAAACCACAGATTCTTATACATACAGTAATGCTCAAAATAATAGTAGTGTTATGTGACCAAAAAGATTAATCCAGGTTTTGAGTATATTTCTTATTGTTACATGGGAAACAAGGTACCAGTAGATTCAGTAGATTCTCACAAATCCAACAAGACCAAGCATTCATGATATGCACACTCTTAAGGCTATGAAATTGGGCTATTAATAAAAAAAAAAAAAAGTAGAAAAGGGGGTGTTCACAAAAATAGTAGTGTGGCATTCAGTCAGTGAGTTCGGCAATTTTGTGGAACAAACAGGTGTGAATCAGGTGTCCCCTATTTAAGGATGAAGCCAGCACCTGTTGAACATGCTTTTCTCTTTGAAAGCCTGAGGAAAATGGGACGTTCAAGACATTATTCAGAAGAACAGCGTAGTTTGATTAAAAAGTTGATTGGAGATGGGAAAACTTATATGCAGGTGCAAAAAATTATAGGCTGTTCATCTACAATGAACTCCAATGCTTTAAAATGGACCAAAAAAAAAAAAAAAAAAAACATACACGTGGAAGAAAATGGAAAACAACCATCAAAATGGATAGAAGAATAACCAGAATGGCAAAGGCTCACCCATTGATCAGCTCCAGGATGATCAAAGACAGTCTGGAGTTACCTGTAAGTGCTGTGACAGTTAGAAGATGCCTGTGTGAAGCTAATTTATTTGCAAGAATCCCCCGCAAAGCCCCTCTGTTAAATAAAAGACATGTGCAGAAGAGGTTACAATTTGCCAGAGAACACATCAACTGGCCTAAAGAGAAATGGAGGAATATTTTGTTGACTGATGAGAGTAAAATTGTTCTTTTTGGGTCCAAGGGCTGCAGACAGTTTGTGAGACGACCCCCAATAAGAAATATACTCAAAACTGGATTAATCTTTTTAGTCACCAGTGTTGCCACAGTTACTTTGAAAAAGTAATCCAATTACTGATTACTGATTACTCCTTGAAAAGGTAACTTAGTTACTTTACTGATTACTCAATTGTAAAAGTAACTAAGTTAGATTACTATTTACTTTTTTAGTTACTTTCCCAGCTGTTGACAACAACCCACGTCAACATGACAATGATACCTGTTTTGCCAAAACTCACTTTATAGTCACCCTTTCTTGACTTCAATGAAAATAAATACTTGTTTTATAAAAAGTAAAATAAAGACCTCTTTCTTGACCTCATATTTAACTGTTGACAACACTGTAACAGTAAAACTTGCAATTTCAAACCTACATTGTTTATAAATGTAACTATTAAATTCTAACATTTTTCTAACATTTAAATTCTCTCTAAACATTTTACTTGTCGAAATTATTATTATTTTAAGCAATATTAGTAGTTGTAGTAAAAAACGGCTTCAAAACTGGATCTTTAATCTAGGGCTGTTGTGGGGGGCACATCCTTGCCCCACGCCCCCATTCCATCTGGATTCGCCCCTGCTTTGGCGTTTGAGCACAAAGAATGGATAACATTTATTTATGCAGAAAACAGGACCAGATTTACAGGTAAGAAAGTTTTATTGCGTTTTCACATCATGTGGTCCTCAGAAAGAGAGTTTAGGTGCATTTGAGTGGAAAATAGTGTTAGTTGTTGACGCGTCGCGGAGGATCAGCTGTTTTTAACGAGACGATACGGAGCAGCTCAGCTCAGAATTCTAAATAAAGGAGGAAAAAAGTATAAAAATGTCTTCGTAAAGCTCAGTGCAGGTGTGCTGATCACCGCCCTTTAAGAGGTGAGGACGAGTCGAGCAGCTGCAAAAAACCGCGGATGAAAAGCTCACAGCTCACTGAAAGTGGGACGTTCAGTCGAACCCCGACCTCCTGCCCACAGACCAAGTTGACCCACAATGAAAAATAATAGTAACGCACAGTGACATGGAGAAGTAACTTTAATCTGATTACTGACTTGGAAAGATTAACGCGTTAGATTACTCGTTACTAAAAGAAGTGGTCAGATTAGAGTGGCATCACTGTTAGTCACATAGCACTACTATTATTCTGAACACTACTGTATATATTTGAACACAGATTCCATCATGTTAGTTATGTTGGCTTTTAGTATTCACAATTCTTACAGACCACACAGGGATGAATCTTTTTTTTTTTTTTTTTTTTAGGAGCATTTGTCCCACCCTAGAACCACCAATGTTGGCAGTGTGTTTAATTTGAGTATGATGTGTTGTTCCTCCACCCTCATGTTTTTCCTAAAGGTGATCTGCCTCCTTGATGTCTTCACACCTGATTTTTCCCTGGAAAACTTCCAAACCTTGTGAGTTGGCAGTTCAGAACATGAGTGTGTATGTGCACATATTATACATGTCGGTTGCATTTAAGTTTACACTCATATACATATACCAGTTGAGTTGGTGCACGTGTGTCTATAAGTTTATTCATGTATCCTTTGAATATCTGTGCAATTAAATTTACTCTTCATTAAATCTGTTAAGATTTGCATATTCTAACTTTACCTATAAGCTTACGTTGTACCTCATTTTCATTTAAAGGTAATTTTACATTTGTCTGCATTTTTGTCTGCTCCTCACACTGCTTTTCTCATTCTTTCTAGTTACATGGTTATGCCCTTTGTAGCCCAGGACCTAGGATGCATAATGAAGAGTCGCAGATTATCTCAGCGCATCATTATTTACCTGTTCTATCAGCTTCTGAGAGGACTCAAGGTGAATGTGTCATTTCTTTTAGAAATTGGTTCTTGTTTATTATATTGCAAGTTGAAGCCTGTAGTTAAAAACAAATTTTAAAGGTGCATCTATATTATAATAGCCAAATGGCCTCTGTGAACATGCATATGGCCTTCGACTACGCAGAAACCGGGGAGAGCTGACATTTGCTGTTTGGTATGTTTATGCATTTTGGGTCAAGGATAAATGCTGCAAAAACAGAAAGTTGATAGGACAAATATTTTTGAAGAAATGAGCAATTAGCTAACCAGTAAACAATGGACATTGTGCTGCAATGCACCATGGGAGTTCCGGGTTTTGGGGTTTTAAATGTTGTTATTGTGGTTCATATTAGTTTAATAGTGTTGTTGGTGTTATGATTCATTGTGTTTTTGTAGTTCAGTTGGTTTAGTCAGTTTTGCTAAGTCTCATGTTGCCGTTACCATGACTGAAACGTGTATTGCGTTTGATGTCTTCCACCACTGTCTCTGTTTCTGCTTGTCTAAAAATAGAAACACTTGCTTGCATCAGAATGTGGAAAAGAGAAAAAGCTCTGCGTGTTGGTGTAAATCGATCATGTAGAAACCAGGGAGAACTGACATTTGCCGTTTGTTATGCTTATGTATTTTGGGTCAAGGATGAACGCCACTGAAATGGAACATTGATAAGACTAATTTTTTTGGAGAAGCTACGGATATTAGCTACTAACAACACTGCAAAATGGATGTTGCCAGCTACATTCTGGACTGACACGTCATTCCAACAGGGATGGGTAAATCCTCTATATTGTAAGTGTGAGTGATTTTATTTAGTAAGTACATAATATAATGGTAAATCTGTTCAAAATATATGGATGACACAAGAAAGTGAAAACATTTATTTCCATTGTGGTCCATTTAAAAATCAAATGACAAAATAGAACTAATAATAAAATACAATAATAATAATAATAGTAATAGTGTGTGTATGATAACAAGAACATAAACGGTGTATAAATACAGCATGTACGTATGTTTTAAAACAAGTTGGATTTTTTCATTCATTCATTTTCTGTGCCTACCTACTCCAATCAAGGGTCACGGGGAGGCTGGAGCCTATCCCAGCAGTCATAGGGCATGAGGCAGGTTACACCCTGGACAGGACACCAGTTTTTTGCAGGGCTATGTTGGATTTTTGCCAGTGAGAATGGAAGATTGTGCAGCTTGTTTCCGACGGATTGTTTGTTGTTGTGACGCTATTCTGAACTTCACACAGTTGTATACGTTTCTTTTCTTTCTGTTTAGCACTCTTCTGGTTATTAATTGTATTTACTCTGTACGTTATTTAACTATAGTCCTGTTGTAATTTGCTAGCAGTTAGCATTTGCTAGCGTTTAGCTTTTGCTAGCTAGGTCGACTCCTCCCTTCCCACCCGTCCTTATTTTTATAGTTGGTTCTTTTTACCTGGTTAATACTTCTGTTAGTTTTTCAGTCAAACTGCTGTGAATTTTAAGTAATTATTTTACTCCTGTGTAAATCTTAGGAGCGGCTAGCATCTTCGCTAGCTGTTAGCTTGCGTTAGCGACTTCAGACCCTCATTTTCATTTTTTCATTTCCTTTTTTTAAAATATACATCTGTTAGTTAACTGTTAGTGTAACTGTTGTGAACTTTAGCTTAGTACTTTACTCTTGTGTTAAACTTAGGAGTGGCATATATATATATATATATATATATATATATATATATATATATATATATATATATATATATATATATATATTACTGTTCCTACATTTCTAATACTTCTGCTACTCTTTCAATCTAACTGCTGTGAACCTTAATTCATTTATTTGCATCTGTGTGAGCCTTAGGAGTGGTTAGCTTATCCATTATTGGTTAGCTTGTGCTTGCTTGGCTATACTCTTGAATTTCCTAGTATGCAAAGTACACTACTTTACCTACTTTACACCCTCCATAAATCCTACGTGATGTTGGAAGATAGGGTGGCTCTCTTAGAGAGCCGTGTTCGTAAGTTAGAGCAGCTTCTTAGGGCAGTGGAGTTAGATGTTACGGGCACTCCCGATGAGGTTAGTGTTGGGCCGGCGAGCGAGCCCATTAGCATCAGCCTAAAAACGCCGGCTGTGGAGGACGGTTTTCGGGCTGTGGCAAGGCGGAGGAAGCCCCGTAGGGCTTGGTGCCCGGTTGTGGCACCCTGATCACACTCGCCACTGCGAACTGTGAATTGGTTCTCCCCCTTGGATGTACCTGATGTGATTTCTCTGAGCCCACAAGTGACTTCCACTCTTATCTCCAAGCCGAAACACCGGACTTTAGTGATAGGGGACTCTATCACCCGCAAAATCAGGTTACAGACGCCGGCTGACGTTAAATGTATTCCTGGGGCCAGAGCTCGTGACATTGCATCCCATCTTAGGGTGCTGACGCTGCAGAAGGGAAGACAGACAAAGGAACATGACATGAGATATAGTCACATACACTCAACAAAAATATAAATGCAACACTTTTGGTTTTGCTTCCATTTTGTATGAGATGAACTCAAAGATCTAAAACTTTTTCCACATACAGAATATCACCATTTCCCTCAAATATTGTTCACAAACCAGTCGAAATCTGTGATAGTGAGCACTTCTCCTTTGCTGAGATAATCCATCCCACCTCACAGGTGTGCCATATCAAGATGCTGATTAGACACCATGATTAGTGCACAGGTGTGCCTTAGACTGCCCACAATAAAAGGCCACTCTGAAAGGTGCAGTTTTATCACACAGCACAATGCCACAGATGTCGCAAGATTTGAGGGAGCGTGCAATTGGCATGCTGACAGCAGGAATGTCAACCAGAGCTGTTGCTCGTGTATTGAATGTTCATTTCTCTACCATAAGCCGTCTCCAAAGGCGTTTCAGAGAATTTGGCAGTACATCCAACCAGCCTCACAACCGCAGACCACGTGTAACCACACCAGCCCAGGACCTCCACATCCAGCATGTTCACCTCCAAGATCGTCTGAGACCAGCCACTCGGACAGCTGCTGAAACAATCGGTTTGCATAACCAAAGAATGTCTGCACAAACTGTCAGAAACCGTCTCAGGGAAGCTCATCTGCATGCTCGTCATCCTCATTGGGGTCTCGACCTGACTCCAGTTCGTCGTCGTAACCGACTTGAGTGGGCAAATGCTCACATTCGCTGGCGTTTGGCACATTGGAGAGGTGTTCTCTTCACTGATGATGCAAAGGAGATGTGTTGCACTGCATGAGGCAAATGGTGGTCACACCAGATACTGACTGGTATCCCCCCCAATAAAACAAAACTGCACCTTTCAGAGTGGCCTTTTATTGTGGGCAGTCTAAGGCACACCTGTGCACTAATCATGGTGTCTAATCAGCATCTTGATATGGCACACCTGTGAGGTGGGATGGATTATCTCAGCGAAGGAGAAGTGCTCACTATCACAGATTTCGCCTGGTTTGTGAACAATATTTGAGGGAAATGGTGATATTGTGTATGTGGAAAAAGTTTTAGATCTTTGAGTTTGTCTCATACAAAATGGGAGCAAAACCAAAAGTGTTGCGTTTATATTTTTGTTGAGTATAGTTATTCAAGTCAGCACCAATGATATCAGGATGAAGCACTCAGAGGTCACAAAAATGGACATAGAGAGGACTTGTGACATTGCCAGAAAAATGTGTCAGCATCGATTAATAGTCTGTGGTCCCCTCCCCTCCTGGGGTACTGATGAGGCATTTAGCAGGCTGACATCATTAAATAGGTGGCTGGCGCAGTTTTGTCAACAGCAAGGCTTTAGCTTTATTGATAACTGGCCTTTGTTCTGGGGCTGCCATGGCCTGCTGATGCCGGACGGCCTCCACCCTACTGGGGAAGGTGCCGCCATCTTGTCTGCGAACATAGATAGAGCTCTACAGGGAGGGTAATATTAGGAATCTACGGAGCAGGTGATTAGAGACCCTGCAAGGCTTATGACAAATGTGGCTGTGGAATCCATTAGCTTAGCGGGGAAATTAGTGCAGAAAATCCACTATGGTGATAGTGCAGTTTATCTGCCAGGGAGGGAAATTCAACAAGCTGAGACTGTGGCCTGCTCCCATAGACGTGTCCATAAAAATCATAGAGGGATATGCTTTGCAAACTTAATACCCATTACTATATTGGATCATGTTGAAATTGAGGATAGCTCAATGGTTGTTCCAGTAATAGCAAAGATTTTGTGTTTGCTACCTACAACGCGCGTGGAATGTCTCAAACCTAAACCTACTTCTAGGCATCTTATATATGCTACTCTGGAACCACCCCTAAACCAAAACAGTTCAACCGTCAACACCACTGAGGTCCTTAGACTGGGTCTCATTAACATAAGATCACTGTCCTCAAAATCATTGTTGATTAATGATTTAATTATTGATCATCACTTAGATATGATTGGGTTATGTGAAACCTGGCTTAAACCTACAGCTGTCCTCCCCTTAAATGAAGCCTGCCCACCAGCATATACATTTAGTCACGTCCCTCGTGATGTGAAGCAAGGCGGGGGTGTTGCTCTTATTTATAAATCTAGGTTTAGCTTATTAACTGTTGGGGGTCACAAATATAACTCGTTTGAGCATCTGATTCTCCGCTCCGCTCAGGATATTACGCATTGCCAAGGTCAGAGGAATAAAAATCAGCCGTATTACTTTGTCACTGTATATAGGCCTCCTGGCCCATATTCTGAATTCTTAGATGAATTTGGTGCGTTCATTTCTAACTTGTCAACGAGAGCAGATAACATTCTGATCATTGGTGACTTTAACGTTCATATAAATAAGCCTTCTGATCCCCTCTGCAAATCATTTATGGGAATTGTGGATGCATTAGGATTTCGGCAATGCATTCAGGATTCGACGCACATTAGTGGAAATACCCTGGATCTGGTTCTCGCACGTGGTATTGCTGTCACGAATATTGACATCATGCCTTTTACATCAGTGGTCTCTGATCACTCACTTATTAAGTTTACAGTTTCGCTGCCGTGATTAGTGGAACAACAACCTTATTTATCACTGCAGCGATGCATCAACTCCTCAACTAAGACTGAACTAGAAGCTAGACTGCCTGATGTCTTAGCCTCACTTTTGACAAATACCCAGTAGACAGACTTGTGGATAGTTTAAACTCAGTGCTCAAAACGACACTCGACATGATTGCACCACCTGTGTTGAAACCGCGTTCCCCCAAATCGCAGTCACCTTGGTTCAATGATTACCTGCGTGACCTCAAGCATAAAGCAAGAGGTCTAGAACGGAAATGGCGTCATTCAAAATTAGAAGTATTCCACCTTGCGTGGCGTGATGCTATCTTAGACTTTAAGCATGCATTACTGGCTACAAAGCGGACCTATTACTCTGATTTGATCAACAAAAACAAGCATAACTCAAAGTTCTTGTTCGACACGGTGGCAACACTTATTCATGGACAACCACCTGTAGCTCGCTGTCCTTTTACAGCACAAGATTTCCTAGATTACTTTGAGAAGAAAATAGATGACATTAGGTTGAACATATCCCAGCATGCCTTAACCCAGCCACTACACCCTGCTATTGAGGTGGGCGCCACTACTGAGGTATTACCTCAGCATGTCTCTCTAGACATGCTGACGAAACTCGTAACGTCAACAAAAAGCACAACCTGTTTATTTGATCCTATACCAACAAAACTGTTTAAGGACCTGTGGCCCACTCTTGGGCCGATTGTGCTGGAAATTATTAATCTTTCCCTTTACAGGGCACCCATTGAAATACTTTGAAATTCAAAAATTAAACACCACACTGTTATTGAAGGCCATAACCAAACTTTATTTCTGTTATTACATTTGAAAAAAAAATTACAATTCTTTAGAAATTTGAGGTCAATGAAGTTACCGTATTTGGTTCCTTGCCCATAAGTGGTAAATAAAAATCCAATAACCGTATATATAAAAAAACAAGAAAAACACGTAGGGGTAATAGAACATGTAGGTTTGAACATTAGAACATCACTTTTAGGCTACAACATTCCTGCTGCAATAGAAACAGCTTGTGCTTAGACACCACTATGCTAGTTTGTCATGGTATCGAATAAAGCAGTTACGCTCACTGTTCATGCAAAGGTGAACCTTGCAGACCCTGCAGACCACATTTGACCTGATAATGTTGCCT
Source organism: Thalassophryne amazonica (assembly GCF_902500255.1). Taxonomy (NCBI): domain Eukaryota; kingdom Metazoa; phylum Chordata; class Actinopteri; order Batrachoidiformes; family Batrachoididae; genus Thalassophryne; species Thalassophryne amazonica. The sequence goes on along the minus strand of NC_047108.1, from coordinate 52,971,774 downwards.
TTGCTGCTGCAGTACTTGCATGTTTGACGTTTTGCATGTACAGGGGCATGGAAGAGGGACAGATCAAAGCGCACAGCCTCGTTTGGCGTGTGGCTGTGGTGTCCCCGGACAGGTCTAGGGACATCAACAGTGGTGGTCAGGCTGTCAACAGATGAAGATGAACTTCTTCTGGAGCTGGCACCCCTGAACACCTGGATTCTGAAATCTTTCAGAGACTGACCTCCCACTCCAAGGGCCTTACAGTCTCGCCTGTATACAACCCATGTATTTGTGAGACTGATATCAAGGACGTACGCAAACAGACGCCTCTTGGACTTCATGGGGGTGCGGTAGAGGTGTACAAGCATGTCACTTTTATCAATGCCCCCCATGTTAGCATTATAACTCTTGATGACAGCTGGACAGCTCACAGGCTCCTTCATCTTGGTCTCACTGCAGTACCTGATGACTGAGGACATTTGCTCCACCCCCATGTCTGTTGACAGCAGAGTGACCGTTTCGTTGTCCTTCCACCTGACGGCCAGTATTCCATCATCACTGGTAACGTAGTCACAAGTACCACGAGGGACAGCCTTTTTATCCATCTCTTTGATGGACTTGAGTGGAGGCTTTCTGATTCTATTGTCCCTGGCTGTCCCTGTGTACCTGCAATTGTGGACTCGGAGGTACCACACTAGCTCCAGGCTGGTGAAAAAGTTGTCAGCAAAAATGGCTGTGGTGGTGGGGAACGACATGGTACTGGCCAGGACAGCGACAATCTGGCTGGTGGCACCCAAGACTTTTTGTTCATTCGTCAGGAGTACATCATGGGCATCCAAGGTGGTCTTGCCCTGGTATAGCACAATGTCATGGATGAAGCCATCCACAGAGGCCCTAGCGAACAACTTAAATCCCTATTTGTCTGGCTTATTTTTAATATATTGCCTCAGGTTGCCAGCTGTCTTCCCTTTGTAGGCAACCATCACCTCATCTACAGACTGTTTGGGGGTCTGTGGCTCGCGTCGCGTTTCTAAAAATTGGCCAAAATTAACTCTGAATCACTGTATAGTGTTTTCAAAACTTTAACTTAAAACCTAACTCAATTTCCTTAGATTTATTGCTTTCTTGTCAAGAAAATTGTCTAATTATAAATTCTACAGCGTATCAGGCATATGTTTAAAAATAGACAAAGGTAATTAACACTAATTTTTAAGAGAACCGGGCATATGATCAGTGATGCCGGTAACGCGTTACTCTAAGTAACGCGTTACTTAGTAACGCGTTACTCTAATCTGACCACTTTTTTTAGTAACGAGTAATCTAACGCGTTAATCTTTCCAAATCAGTAATCAGATTAAAGTTACTTCTCCATGTCACTGTGCGTTACTATTATTTTTCATTGTGGGTCGATAGCAGCATTAAACTTGGTCCGTGGGCAGGAGGTCGGGGTTCGACTGAACTGCCCACTTTAAGCGAGCTGTGAGCTTTTCATCCGCGTTTTTTTGCAGCTGCTCGACTCGTCCTCACCTCTTAAAGCGCGGTGATCAGCACACCTGCACTGAGCTTTACAAAGACATTTTTATACTTTTTTTCCTCCTTTATTTAGAATTCTGAGCTGAGCCGCTCTGTATCTGGTCATTAAAAACAGCTGATCCTCCGCGACGTGTCAACAACTAACACTATTTTCCACTCAAATGCACCTAAACTCTCTTTCTGAGGACCACATGATGTGAAAACGCAATAAAACTTTCTTACCTGTAAATCTGGTCATGTTTTCTGCATAAATAAATGTAATCCATTCTTTGTGCTCAAACACCAAAGCAGGGGCGAATCCAGATGGAATGGGGGCGTGGGGCAAGGATGTCCCCCCCTCACAACACCCCTAGATTAAAGGTCCAGTTTTGAAGCCGTTTTTTACTACAACTACTAATATTGCTTAAAATAATAATAATTTCGACAAGTAAAATGTTTAGAGAGAATTTAAATGTTAGAAAAATGTTAGAATTTAATAGTTACATTTATAAAAAATGTAGGTTCGAAATTGCAAGTTTTACTGTTACAGTGCTGTCAACAGTTAAATATGAGGTCAAGAAAGAGGTCTTTATTTTACTTTTTATAAAACAAGTATTTATTTTCATTGAAGTCAAGAAAGGGTGACTATAAAGTGAATTTTGGCAAAACAGGTATCATTGTCATGTTGGGGTGGCAGAGGGTTGTTGTCGACAGCTGGGAAAAGTAACTAAAAAAGTAACTAGTAATCTAACTTAGTTACTTTTACAATTGAGTAATCAGTAAAGTAACTAAGTTACTTTTTCAAGGAGTAATCAGTAATCAGTAATTGGATTACTTTTTCAAAGTAACTGTGGCAACACTGCATATGATCAAAAATGGTGTCCACATTTTTCATGCTGTAATTTCACTAATTTCACCCAGTACGCCACAAACAACACACGTCATAACTTAGCACAACTTGTTAACAATAAAATATGTGAGTTTCATCAACTTACCATAATTAGTTCTGTTGGTCTGTACAGAAATGTACAGTTAGGCGAGCCACATGGGTGCCTTTTTTGGCCTTCAGAAAAAAGAGAAAGTTGGAGACACCCCAGGTCTCACCTGATTGGTCAAATTTCACAGTGGAGGGACTTTTGACATTGGCTGATCCCTTCTGATTGGCTGAATGAGGACCATTAGTTTCTCAGCCTTACTCAGGTACGGGGGGCAAATGCAAAGTGTGCAGAAATTACCAAAAATAGTCACTTGCCCTATAAAGGGTTAACTTCTGGATCTGTTCCTAAACGTTTAAAATCTGCAGTGATTAAACAATTACTTAAGAAACATAATATTGACCCTAGTGTATTGAAAAACTATCGGCTGATATCAAATCTATCATTTTGCTCTAAAATTCTGGAAAAAGTGGTGTCACGACAGCTCGTAGACTATCTTACCGAGAATAATCTCTTTGAGCCACTGTAGTCTGCTTTTAGAAAATATCATTCCACTGAGACGGCTCTCACTAAAGTGGTGAATGATCTTCTGCTTACAATGGGCTCGGACACCACTACAGTTCTGCTGCTGTTAGATCTCAGTGCTGCATTTGATACAGTGGATCATCATATTCTACTTGATAGGCTGGAGAATCATTTTGGGATTACTGGGAGTGTGCTTGCATGGCTGACGTCATACCTGACCAGTCATTCTCACTGTGTTTTGTACAGTAACACTACCTCTAACCTTAGTGACATGAAATTTGGGGTTTCTCAGGGGTCTGTCTTAGGCCCCCTGCTTTTCTCCCTTTATATAGCACCCCTTGGGCACATATTGCGGCGTTTTGGGATTACCTTTCACTATTACCTTTCGCTATACAGATGATACTCAGTTATATATGCTGATAACTGCTGGTAATCTCGTTCACATAAAATCCTTAGAAGTTTGCCTTGCAGCAGTGAGAAGTTGGATGTCTAGAAACTTCCTACTTTTAAACTCTGAAAAGACTGAAATGATGGTTCTTGGTCCAGTGAGACATCGGCATCAATTTGACCAGTTAACACTCAGCCTAGGCTGTGTCATACATCACTCTGACAAAGTGAGGAACCTTGGGGTACGTTTTGATCCTTCGTTGTCCTTTGGCCTCCATATTAGAAATATTACTAGGACTGCTTTCTTCCACCTGCGAAATATAGCGAAGATTTGTCCCATCCTGTCTATGGCTGATGCTGAGACCCTGATCCATGCGTTCATCTCTTCTAGATTGGACTACTGCAATGTTCTATTTTCTGATTTACCGCAGTCTAGCATTAGGGGTCTCCAATTGGTTCAAAATGCTGCAGCCCAACTTTTGACACGAAGCAGAAAGTTTGACCACATTACACCCATTTTGGCATCCCTTCACTGGCTTTCTGTCCCAGTGAGATCAGATTTTAAGGTTCTGCTACTAACCTATAAAATTATTCATGGACTGGCACCTCCCTACCTAGCTGAGCTAATTAAACCTTACGTACCGGCCTGGGCTTTACGTTCTCAGGGTGCAGGACTACTTTGTGTCCCTGGGGTGAATAAGAAGTCTGCGGGTCACAGAGCTTTCTCTTATCGTGCCCCTGTTCTGTGGAATGATCTCCCTGCGTCAATAAAAGAGTCAGATTCTGTGGAGACTTTCAAGTCCAGACTTAAGACACACTTATTTTCCCTTTCATATGGGTAGCATACTGATACAGTTTTGTTTTACGCTTTTTACTCTTTTAATTCATGTTATTAGTAATTGGAGCGGGCCGCGGCCTCAACTTTACCTAAATTCTGGGTCTTTTAGTGAAGCTTAGGGCTAGCGGCCGGCGATCACCTTAGTATTTCTTTTGTTTTTCTTGTTGATTAATGCTGGCAAATTATACAGTATTTTTTTTGTCTTTCTGATGCCTGATTCTGTTTTATTCTCTGTTTAAGGTGCAGCTCCATCCAGAGATGGGAGTTGTATTTGTGTTGGCGATCCTCCTGTCCTGTGCACCAACAGCATTTCTTGTATATTCGTCCGTGAATTGTTCTGTGAATTGTTCTGTAATTTATGTTTGTAGCATGGCCCAAGCAGAGGGTCACCCCTTTGAGTCTGGTCTGCTTGAGGTTTCTTCCCCAGAGGGAGTTTTTCCTTACCACTGTTGCTCTGGGGGTTGGTGAGATTAGACCTTACCTGTGTGAAACACCTTGAGGCAACTCTGTTGTGATTTGGTGCTATATAAAGGAAATAAAGGAAAAATAAAAAAAATAAATTGAGAAAGATTGTCTTCCTCATTG